>NC_091805.1:25522500-25825625 GCF_041296235.1 Equus asinus | reverse complement strand
AGTAAAAATTATGTAATATGATAAAGTAGCTACTCAACTTTCAACTCAATAAGAACTCTCCTTTGAGATGCCCATGGTACTCGGGAATGGAGCAGAAGAGCTCAGTGTGTTCTTCCCTTCACCACACAGTGTGTTAATACAATAGGTAGTCAAGTGTTGAGAGTTACTAAAATAATAATTTTTACTGCTTCAATGAGGACATTAAATGAAACTAGCATTTTTTTTTAAAGATGTAAGTTTATGCCAATGAAGAATACAATCTCTACAGAACAGTCTGGCGCCTCTATCTTGATTCACACTAAGGTGCCTTACACACCACTGCTTTAGCACCATCAGTGAAAAAGACAAAAAACATCTTAGCATTAAAAAATAGTTTTGACCTTGTGGACCCCCTAAAAAGGTTTAGGCTACCAGGTTTCCATGAACCACACTTTGAGAACCACTGAGGTAGAGGCTCTCGCCTTGAAAAAGCAAAGGCGTGCACACTCATAATGGGTGAGGTTTTCCAAAGGCTTGGCTCAGTTGCCTTCATAGGCTTCATTCTCTTACTATGGAAAATAAAGACAAACTAAGGAACTTAAGTATCATTTACTGCTTCCTAACACTGGCACAGCCTAGTTAAGATGGTTTGTTAGAGAAACAGCTGGTCAAGATGACACAGCTTTTTAGAGTTATAACTCAATGCCTACTACACTTAACCTCTTCGACAGATGTATAATATACACACAGATGTATACTACACACACACATACACACAAACTTTAATGTTTTAACATATCACAAGCCTCAAAGCCAATATCCAGTACAGCATTAATCCTAGGAATTATTTTTGATATAGCAAAAAGGAGGAGGGGGTAGGTAAAGGAGAAGTTGACTAAGAGATTTAGATGCTTGCTTAATTGAAAAAAGCTTTTGCATTCTTCTTTCACAAATTTCAGCACCTCTGAAAGTCATGCATTACGGTGACTACACTTGACTTCTCTTTCTTTATCATTGTAGTTTCCAAGTGATTTGTGACCATTTCAAGAGTTATTGTTTCAAGCTGAATAATAAACTGCCGGGTTTGAATAGTTTTTTGCCCTAAATATCAATCAGGATAATTATATTTATATTTAAATTTTTTTCTATTTTAAAAATGTAAATGATTATATTTCTTCCAACTCTAATTTCCAACTTATTATGTAAGACTTTAGTTTACCTAATTAAATGATGTCTTTGGAAATATGGCATTTCAAATTCAATCAAGAGAGTCTGGCATCCTAATTAAAAATATATATACTTTTACAATTTGTTATATCTTTGTCTCTGTGTCCTTTTGCAGAAATCCACGTGCATTTCCTTTATTAAAAAGACATTTCCAAAAGTCATTTTAATGGCTCCATTATCTACAAAACTTTACCTCTCAAAAATATCATATCATGTAATCCTTTGGTAAAGAACATTATAAAATTAGTTGCAAACCCAGAGTTTCTTATTTCTTTCATTCATTTGGCTCTTTAATCAATCTGTCTTCCTCTCTCAGGAATTTTAATATCTTCTTCTTCAGAATTAATTATAAAGAACAAATTCTACTCTATTAACCTATGACTTTACGAATATCAAATTTATTCTACTTTGATTCAAACCTGATTGTTAACACTGTTCTCCAATGGCTATCAGGCTAACAGCTGCTTTGTTCCACATTTTCCTGGCAGTCCTAAAATGGCGTCACCTTTAGACAGAACAGCATACACCATTCAAGGGAACAAGGGCCAATTCCAAATGATAACAGGTATCATGTCAGTAACATGGTGAGTGAGCCCTTGCAAAAATGAATTTAAAAATTCAATAATTCCTGAGCACATGAAATATCAATTCTACAGAAGAGAAACCCACATATATTGTTCATGTATGTTGCTAAATCTAAAGGTCAATTCTCACCCTCACTTTATTTGCTCTATCAGAAGCACTGGTATAATTTGATCATCCTTCATTTGACTTTCAGGACACCACAGCTTTTAAGTTTTTCTCCTACTTCCCTGGCTGTTCTTTCTTTAACTCCTTTGCTGTTTCCTACTCTTCTCCCTGACCTTTGACTTCAGTGTGCCCAGTGCTTAGTCTTTGGTCCTCCTCTCTTCTCTGTCATTCATCCCTTGGTGATCACATCCAGTTGCAATGCTTTAAATAGCATCTTTATTAAACACAAATTCATATCTGCATCCAGACTCACGGACCCAAATGCCTACTTGACATTTCCATTTGGATATCCAATAGACACGTTAAACTCAGTATGTCCCACACCAACACCAGCTCCATCCCTTTATCCCTACCTTCCTCATCGCCAGCAAAGCCCTGTTCTTTTTGCAACTTGCCTATCTCAGTTGATGGCAACTGCATCTTTCCAGTTGCTTATGCCAAAAATCTTGGAGTCATCCTTGATTCTTTGTCTCTTACATCCCACATCCAATCTGTCAAAAAATACTTATTACATTCCTTAATGTATTGTCGGTCTCCTTCCACAAGAATGTAAGTTTCATGAAGGCAGGGACTTTCCTTTCAGTTCTATTTTGTACATTGATGTAACCCAACTACTTAGAAAACAATGCTTGGCATATAGTAGGCACTCAATATTTGCTGAATAAATTAGTGAATATATAGTAATTTCAATGAAGAAAGGCGGGGACAATTGTCTTCCGTTTTAGAAATAATAATTGTAAAGGCAAAGTGTGTGTCTGAGTAACGTCCTGAGAGGAAGATCCCACAGTGCTGGGCCAGGACATTAGCAAAGCTGAGGCTGGGATAGAGAAGGAGTACAAGGAGGAAAAGCCCTGATTTATGTGTGGGTTCTTCTCAGCTGTACCCAAAGGCTCTATAAATCGAAATAAAGTCATCAGGATGTGCTCAAAACATCAACTTTAAAACAAACTGATTTTCCTCTAGCTGTGCAAAGATGGAAATAAAAAGCAGGAGAAAATGCCGAATTTTCCAGTTACATAAAAATGATATCTTTCTGTCTTGGGAGGGCATGACTCTAGATTGTGTTTTACTCTGTAGTTGTGGTAGACATGACAAAATATTTCTAGAAAAATCCACTGAAGAAAACCATAATTATATGGTTCTATAGAAATACATTTAATTAAAAGAAAATCATAAAATGGGTTATAAAATGTCAGAACCTGAAAGGCACTCCAGAGGTCATCCAGTCCATAACTCTCATTTTATGAGTGAAAAACTTGAGCCAGGAGAGATTGGGTGAGATGCCCAAGGAATATAGCTAATGGCAAGCCAGGACTTCTAACCAAATCTTACCCCTTCCTCTGCAGCTCTTAGTTAATGCTACATCATGCTGATTCCAATGTAAAGAATCTAAAATATACTAAGAAGCAAATAGTTTAAATAGAATTTCTCTTATACTCAATTTCTCTTTTCATGGCCCTATTTGGTGATATAAAATAAAAAATAAACTGTTATTAATACACGTAAATGATTCTTAAGCCATAGTGTTCTTATAGCCCCATAAACAAGAACTTTAAACTCAGAAGGAATCCTGAGGCAAGTTGAACTTACAACATAATGGGTACTTCTGTACTATCATCTCCTTGGATATTTCCATGATGTCATATGTTAAATTAATGGCCCAATCACATTATTTCAAAAATATTCAAATTGAGCTTAGCCTGTTTTTCTAAAGGTGGTGGTGGTGGGGAGCAAAATTACTCCTACCTAGCAATTCTCATTCTCTCTTAACCAAAGAAGATATTATACCTCCTCCTCATTACACCTTTCACATATTTAAAGAAAAGTCCCTTTAATAACTCTGCTTCAGGCTGTACCTCTCAAGGTCTTACTTTGCGTGCTAGTTTCAACAGTTATCTTTATGCTAGTCATAAGCTTTCGAGTCCACTAAAACTTTGTTACATATTATGATCAGTAGTAATTTTTCTCTCTCACAAGCATAGATTACTTTCATTTACTCATGCACTTGCTATTACATAATTATGAGAGTGTAAGATATGTCAGGCCCTGTGCTAGGTGCTGGGGAAGTGGAAGTGAACAAAACAGACCAGGTGCCTCCCCTTGCTCACATGCAGTCTCATGGGAGAACGTGTGTTAAAGAAATTTCTATAAAAGCATGAATTGTAACTGATCTGCTTTGTATATGTGATGAACTATTGCTGCCTATGCCAAGGGTGCATGTAAAGAGGTTGTTATTTCTATTTCACTGAAGACAGGGTTTATATCTTGTTTATCTCCTCATCGTCTAGGAAACAACAAAATGCCTTAGAAGAGACTCTCAATGAATATTTGTTACATTAAACTAGGCCTAAACATACACACACTCACACACAGATTCACACACTCAATTGCACATTTTGTAGTAAAGACTAAACTCTTCTTTTATGTTATTGTCCTCTGTTATAGTTTGACACTGCAATAAACAAAAGACTATTATCACACAGCTTCACATTATAAATAATGATTATTCAAAAAACATCCACTACTGAAGAGAGCGTTTGAGAAGAGGAAAAAGGTCAGGAATAATTTATAATTTCAAAGTTAAGGATCACTGAAATTTTAATGCACATTGTTCTGTCACTAGTGCAAAAGAGGATGTCGATCGATAATGACTTCTTAGGTTTCAGCTTGTACTTGATGGCCAAATTTTGTGACTCCCTTATCAGAACATTACCTTATTAAGAAACAAGTGACCGAAAACAGATCCAAACATGAAAGTCTTGTTTACAATATAACGGTTTGGAATACTGCATTTCTAAATCTTGGTGAGATCTTAAAAGAGGGCTTTGATTTCTTTGGGATTTTTGTCAAAGACTTTCATCTGCATTTACATGACACTAATAATTATTTAATGATTATTCTGTACATTTTAAGTAAATGTGAACTCAGAAATCTTTTTTAGGGGCCGGCCCCATGGCCAAGTGGTTAAGCTTGCGCACTCCGCTTTGGTGGCCCAGGGTTTTGCTGGTTTGGATCCTGGGTGCAGACATGGTACCACTCATCAGGCCATGCTGAGGCGGCGTCCCACATAGCACAACCAGAATACACAACCACGTACTGGGGGGGCTCTAGGGAGAAGAAGAAGAAGAAGAAAACAAAAAGAAGATTGGCAACAGTTGTTAGCTCAGGTACCAATCTTTAAAAAAAAAAATTTCTAAAATGAGGCTAAATTGTGATCTATAGTCTTTTAAAAACTGACGATAAAATATTTTCATCAAATGGTACTCATTCTGTCCCTCGTCTTTGTTACTCTGGACACACCTAAAGTCTCCCTGAGAAATACGGCTTCAGCCCTCCACATCCCACTGGTCTCCCTAGTCGCCTCTTCGTTCCATGTTGTTTCCATCTGCTCTAAACCAGGAACAGTCTTCCAGGAGGTAGAGTGTATACTAAAACCTCCACTGCCCCCAAGAGGGTTCTAAACCCTCGAAAAGACTGTGTGTTTCCCCTCAAACTCTCAATATTATTCAAATGTGATTTAGACAAGGTTTCAGTTCATCTTACCAGTCTCAACCTCCAAAAACTAAGCCTAGGATCCACGTCAGTAAATTTGTAATGCTTGATTGGAACACTATTTCTCTCTTTCTTCAATGGACAAAAAGAGACAGGTTGATCTCCAATTCAGTTTTACCCCTTGAGCAAAGAAAGCACCATAGTTCTAGGCAGCAGACATGCGTGAACATAGAGCGCAGGCCAGAAAATCCGGATGAAACAAGTGCCAGCTGAGCCGTCTACCTGGAAGGCTGATTCCTTTCTGACAAAAGAATAGCAAGGAGAAGAAGGTGGAGAAGACAGGAAGACTCCTGCCCTACAGAACAGTAAAACTAAAGGTTCTTGTTTATTTGTCACTTCTGGAGTTTTGAGTAGTCTGAAAAGGCAAGGGTCACCTTTTATTTCACATTGCTATCTTCAGGGCCTAAAATAATCAATTGTTTGTCGAGTTAAATATCCAATGACTCTATGGGATGAAAGTTGCCTTTTGTATTCCAACAGGAAATTTGGCTTGTTTTACAAACACCTTTTCACAAACATTGATAGACTGGTCCTTATAAAAGCAGAGTCAATCAAAACTGTGACAGGACAGCTAAGGCAACGTATCAAACACTTTCCCACTAAGCTTTTTTTTTAATGTGGTAAAATTTAAAAATTGAACTATGTTAAATACAATAACTAGAAAACAAAGTAACACTACTCAGGGAAGAGATTGGTGTTTAACGTGAGAGATTGACAGACTAATGGATTTATAGTCTGACCATTTTTATCGCCCCTCTTATTAAACTCATCTTCATAGGAATATACCATTTAAAATTTCCATTTAAAGATTGGCAAGGTTTGATAACAGCAGAAAAACATTTAACTGCTGAGCAGTTCTCTTTGGGGCTTTTCAAGAAGGTTGTTCTCAACAAGTCAGCTCTTGGTTTGTCCTTCCTGTTGGATGTGCTCAGTGAAATCCATGACGGAAGGAAGTTCAGGTCCTCCACTCTCCAGGAAAAAACAACTCTGCAGAAGGAAATCAACACCTACCGTACTTTTATTGTCAGAATATTAAAACTGACATGAATACACCTACAAATTAGAATATTAGGTTTTTGTCCATCCAACCAATAAATATTTAATGTAAAGCTTTGCGCCTATAGGAAAAATATTTTTTGGGTTTGGCTCTAAATTTAACATATTGATTTAATGGCGATCTTTTCCAAGTTAGACGTTATATGAGTTCCCTCTTCCAACTCTTATTTTCTCATGCAAAGGTAAACAAAATCCAATGTGAGGATATTCAATACTCCTAGAGTCTCGCATTCTAGAAGCCGAGGGAGGGCATACAAGATTTCTTTATATGAAGGCTTTAGGAGAATATGGTCAAAGGCCACTTGCCTCTCAGACCTAGACTGTGCCAAAAGTCTAAATGAAAGAAATGCTTCAGAAATATGAATCAATTTATGCAAGTACATCTATTTCTGAAGATGATCTGTTCTTTAGTTAAAAAAACAAAAAAACTACCCTCCTCATCACCAAAAAGCAATAGTGAAACTAGGTGATATACATTACATTATTGCCAAGGTCGAGTGATCTGTGTGGCTCTTGAAAAGTCACTACAAAGGAGACACAAGCAATAGTGGCAGGGCCTTGTGGTGCTAATCCTACAACTGGAATGTTCTTTCAATCCCCCTTGCTTTGCAGACTCCTAAGCATCCTGCAGACCTTGGCTCTAGCACCCCTTGCTCAGGGAAGCCATCCTTGATCTCCTGACTAGGTCAAATCCAGCACTGCAGGCTCTCATAGCACTGTGGACCTCTCTGGATGGCCCTGTCACAGTCACCATTTTCCATTCATTTACACAGTTCTTGAATTAGTGTTGGTCTCCACTGTTTTCCCCACACCTAATAGTCTTTGGCACATGATAGGTGCTCAATATATATTCACCAAATAAATGGATAATTAATTAAAAACAAAGCTACAAGAATAGTCTAAGTGTGAGATTGCAGACTTATTCATTTGAATACTTTGTCAGCGAAAAGAACATAGAGGAAAACATTTAGGGCTCATTAGCCAACTTGGAGTAAGACCCAAAGCAGTGCCATCTTCATAGACAAACTGTATAGTATTTTGAAATTGTTTACTTGCAGTTGCTATTATTAGCAAGAAAGATGGCTTGGGACCAGATGAGGTCTTCATGAGAAAACTACCCCAAAGATATTGAGATTCCTGCCAAGTGTATTTTTAAAGATGGTTGAAAGACTTAGAAAACAAGATACTGAAGCCCAACAATGTATCAACTTGCACCGGCATCTAGTTATCTAAAGATGGTTTCAGAAGTCGTTTTGTTCAGTAACTTCATCAGTAGGATGAAAAGGTCAGCTGGGGACACTTGCAAGGAGCAAAACTAGTTCAAGAGCTGTTAAATTGGGAGGTTTGAACTATAAATCATAAATACTGAAAAACTGTAGAAAGGTCATAGGAATTTATTTAAAAACTTAGCTATTCCAGGAAAAACAAGGAAGAAACAAGGAAAAACTTACTTTTAAAAGTCAAATATTTCAAAGCTGAGCGATCTTAGGAAGTTCTCAAGTAAAAAGGGCTTTAGGAATGAGCGGATGATCTTTTGAGTAGTGTAGGGCCAAGGGAAAAGACAAAAGTTCATGGAGCAACTGGGGGGACTTGTTTTTTTAATTTGTTCTGTAATATTTGATCCTATTTTCAGATAACCGATGTTAAAAACTTAACAGGCCAATGTTTTAGGGATCTGAAAATGGTTACACAGACATAAATTATTTCTGCAAAAACAAAATAAATGTCCACCCAACAGAGAAACAGAAATTGGTGGAAAGGTAAGTTGGTTCCTTTCTACTCAATGTCCTTAGATATGAGGAGGGCCAGTGTTGGAATTCTTGTGGGAAAGAAGTAGGATTTGGGGAAATGAGGTGGAGAAAGCCGTAGGATCTTGATCTACCCTTGGTCTTTCTCTTCCAGAGACCGAGAGAGGGATAAATTATTATTGGAGATAGCGACCCCAAGAGCACACAGTTTTTCAAGGATAGATGCAGTCTCTTTGAAAAGCTTTATATTCCTAGCACCTGACACAGTGCCTGGCAACTTTATGCATTCTTTCTATAAGTACTAGAGTAGCTTTTCTCTGGAAGGTAGTGAGCTCACTAATGTGGATATACTACTGAGTAAGACAAACATAATCCCTATCCTTATGAACCTTACAGTATGGTGGAAAGACAGATAGTAAATAATTACACACAACCATTTAATGACAATTGTGATAGGTGGAAGTTTAGGAAACTCTCATAGTACACTCGGTACTTGAGCTCCTGGGGGCAGCTCTTGAGGAAGTGCTTTCGGAAGAGATGTCTGCATGGAAATATAAAGTATAGGTAGGAATAGTTATCTAGGGAAAGTGGTGGCCAGAGCCAGGAGAACATTCCAGGCAGAATGAAAGATCTGCTATGTGATGGCTTTTTGTTCCCCCTTTGAGATGTATTTTGCCCTCCATCGCTCCTTATAAATTTTTTGTTTCTGTTCATTTTGAATAAGGTTGGATCTGATATTTTGTGTCTCTGGAGACATAAGGGTAGGGGAGCCTAAATGGGTCCAGATTCTCTGAGACAAAAGAGGGCAACAAGTTACATGTTCTTAGACTGAAGTGGCAAATAGTCACCTAGACTCACCAAGAGTCTTTTTCTAAGATATGCGTGAAAATTTACCCAAAACAACCTTTTTGTAGAAGCACATAGACCTTAGCGGCTTCACCTTGTGCCCTGCTGCTAAACTCCCTTCTAAAACACGTGGACCAATCTCCACCGGACCTCCTGGATCACCCTCCACAGGATCACTCAACCCTTTTGTTAATTCAGTGTAAAGATGCTGCAAAGTTCTGGCTGAGTAGCCCATGTTTGGTACTGAATTCACAAAATTCTCATCACAAGTAGTAAATGTTGCTCTAGAATTTCAGTGAGCCAGTCACCACTGGTGAGGGGGCTGTTTAGTGATTTCCGGAGACTGAACACAGGTGGCAACTATGAGGGCCAGTCTGCTCCTCTCCTCTGCATCTGTCCAAACGTGCCAGCCTGCAGTAGTGACCTTCCTCAAAATCCAGTTTCCTTAGAAACTGACTTCTGAGTTACACACAGGAAATTCAGCCTTTGGTCAGAGGATAGTCTCCTTTGGCCTGTTTTTTTGTTTTCTCCCTTTCTTCTTCCCTCTCTTAGATATATCCTTCTTCCTTCCTTTTCCTTCTCCCTCTCTCTCTCCCTCTTGCAACAATGGTTATTCAACTACTATGTGTCAAGTACTAAGGAAAAAAAGATAAACAAGAAGCTACAGTTGAATATATGGTAACAGATCTGTAAACAAGGAGACTCAAAATGTTGTATCCCTGCTCTTTGCTTCTCAGCTGTTTACATGGGTTCAAACCCAAAGGGTTTGTGTGAGCCACACCAGCACTGGGAAAGATGCAAGACAACTGGCCACATGACCCCTGCAGGTAGTTTGCCAAGAGACCTGCCAGAGAAGGACAGATAGAACACCAAGCACGAGGTTGCTCCAGGATGAAGTAAAAATGAAAATGGAAATAAATAGGTATCTTAACTTTCACAATTTGAACTTAGAAGCAGAAAAGATTGGGATAGATATTTTGATAAATCCCTTGCTATACAAACTCTTGCAACTTACTTTTCAAAACCCAAGAACCAAATAGATTTGAATAAGAGATACTATTTATTCGATATTTCCATCCATTATTTCTTTTTTTAATTAAGACACAATTGCATATATAATTATATAATTATATAAATGTAACATGATATTAGTTTTAGGTGTACAACATAATGATTTGACATATGTATATGTGTGAAATGATTGCCAGAATAAGTTTAATTAATATCCATCATTACACATAGTTATAAATTTTTTTCTTGTCATGAGAACTTTTAAGGCCTCTCTTAGCAACTTTCAAATATCCAATACGGTATTGTTAACTTTGGTCACCACGCTGTACACTACATCTCCAGGACTTATTTATCTTATAACTGGAAGTTTGTACCTTTTGACCATCTTTACCCATTTCACCCACTCCCTACCCCTGCCTCTGGTAACCACCAATGTGTTTTCCGTATTTATGAGTTTGGTTTTTTTTTTTTTTAGATTCCACATATAAGTGAGATCACACAGTATTTGTCTTTCTATGTCTCACTTATTTCACTTAGCATAATGCCCTCAAGGTCCATTCATGTTGTTGCAAATAGCAGGAGTTCCTTCTTTTTTACGGCCGAATAATATGGCATTGTATATATGTATATATATATATATGTACTCCACGCTTGCTTTATCCATTCATCAATCAGTGGACACTTAGGTTGTGTACATGTTTTGGCTATTGTGAATAATGCTGCAATGAACACGGAGGTGCAGATATCTTTTCGAGTTAGTGTTTTCATTTTCTTTGGGTAAATACCCAGAGGTGAAATGGCTGGATCATATGGCAGTTCTATTTTTAATCTTTTGAGGAAACTCCATACTGTTTTCCATAGTGGCTATACCAATTTACATTCCCACCATAAGTATACACAAGAGTTCCCCTTTTCTCCACATCATCTCCAACATTTATTTCTTGTTTTTTTGATAATAACCATTCTAACAAGTGTGAGGTGATATTTCATTGTGGTTTTGAATTGCATTTCCCTAATAATTTGTGATGCTGAGCACCTTTTCATGTACTTGGACATTTGTATATCTTCTTTGGAAAAATATTTATTCAGATCCTCTGCCCATGTTTTAGTCAGATTGTTTTTTTTTTTTTTCTATTGAGTTGCATGAATTCTTTATATATTTTGGGTATTAACCTCTATCAGAAATATGATTTGCAAATATTTTCGCCCATTCCACAGGTTGCCTTTTCATTTTGTTAATGGTTTCCTTTGCTGTACAGAAGCTTTTTAGTTTGATGTAATCCCACTTGCCTATTTTTGCTTTTGTTGCCTTTGCTTTTGGCGTCAAATCCAAAAATAATCATTGCTAAGACTGATGTCAAGGATCTTACCCCCTATATTTTCCTGTAGGGGTTTTATGGTTTCAGGTCTTATTTGTTTGCCTTTAATTCATTTTGAGTTGATTTTTGTGTATGGTGTAAGACAGCGGTCCGGTTTCATTCTTTTGCATGTGGCTGTCTAGTTTTCCCAACACCATTTATTGAAGAGACTATCCTGTCCCCATTGTATATTCATCCATTATTTCTTAAATGGGCATTTTTTTCTGGGGAGACGGCCCATCGCTCTTTTCTAATCTGCAGTGGGATTTGTGATTCCCCCAGATACTTAACAACTACACCAATAGTACATGGGCTATTATGACTATGCAAAAGCAGAAAACATCGGTCTAAAGAAAGCAGCTGAAGGAATTAAACTAGAAAAAAAATTGTAAGAACATGAATGAGGCAGCATGAGGGTATAACAGCTTTAAAGGTATCAACTTCAAAGAGAAAATGAAATTACTTGGGTTGCCCTAGTAACACCAAGATGAAATGTGGAAGTGAAAATGCAGGATTTAACAATAAGAAAAACTTCTTCAGCACTAAGGTCTCTCACAACATGGAATGAGCTTTGTCATGGCAACAGGCAAAAAACATGTAAACAGATTAAATAAAAAATCTCCAAGGGAATGGAAGCACAGCATTGAGGACTAAGCTGATCTAATAAACATTCTCTACCGTTGTTTTTTTTAACTCACAGAATTAAGTGGGGGAGGGTAAGGGTCTGCAGGGACTAAATGAGACTTTCTTCAGTGATATGATTTTAAATGATTTTCAAAGTTCAGCTTTATATATTACTTCCACCCAATTTTCCCCAAATGGTATAGAACTTCCACTCATTCTAGAGCTCTGGTTTTATTATAGGAAAAGGCAAAGGAAACAAGTAAACAAACATAAGGAATACGTTCCATTTTCTATGCCCAATCTCTACTTTTTTGGAGGAGCTATGTCCCTGGTGATTAAGGCAAGAGCAGACACTCCTCTTCATGTAGTACGAGAACATGAAAGTATTACCGTAGTATTAACAGTGGTTAGCACTGAAGTCAGAGTGCCCGAGTCTGAATCCTGGCTCTGCCACTGCTGAGCTGGGTGACCCGAAGCAGGTTATTTAATCCTGCTGTTTCCGCATCTTTAAAATGGGGAAAAGGATAGTATCTTCCTTCACAAGGTTGTTGGGAAGTGTGTGAGATGATTGTGGTAAACACTAATTGCAGTCCTGGGGAGGAAATTAGCACCAATATACGCAGCTACCAAGTTATCAATAGAGCTAGCAATCACATTTGATAAGCGTGGTAGGGAGTTTACCATTAAGAATAAGAATTCCTTGGTGTTTGGAGCTTCAGTTCTAACTTGAGGCATCACACTAAAAAATTATTCTTTATAAAAACAGAGGAAACACACTTTGAAAGAATCATTTTTGTTAAACGGGAGAGGAAAGATATTACAATGAACATTTAATGTGATTGTGCCTATGAAATGCCAGGCATTAAACATGTTATCTGTTGAGCTTCCACATTAAACCCACGAGGCAGGTATTACCTTTGCTCTGCTGAAGAGGAAATGTGCGAAGAGAGATTAAATAATTTCTCCAAGGCTACAAAGCCTGTGAATGGCACAGCAAAACTTCCCTTTCAAGTCTGTCAGATTCCAAGGCCCCAGCTCATTCCACTTCATGAGAGAAATTCTTTTAGTCTCTAACAAACTCTGTCATGGGAAATTCAGCCTTGTCATCCATTGGCAAAAACATCTACGTGGGGAGTTGGCTATCTGAGGACTGAATTCAGGGCAATCATATTTGCAATTTGCATACTCTTGCCTAAAATCTGGCACTGAGAGAGAAATCCAGTCTGAGGAAAGATCTTTCTAAAGGTTATAAAGGACTCAGCTTCTCTCCATAAAGGAGTAATTGGTATGGGATTTACTCTTCTATCGTAAATAGCTAGCAAAACAGAATTTTACCAGGGCCACAGAAGGTCTTTTATTTATATTCTTGGTTATACCTATTTTCCGTATGATGCTAAAGGCTCGAGTGGAGAAGGCAATCCCAGGTTTTACACTGTTCCCATTTCCTTTAGATTTCCAGGAACTCAGTGCAGTGAAACAGCAAGAACCTTCTGTGCTGAGAATTTGAATACCGGGAAACATATACCAAGTTAAAATAGAAGGACAGTGACTGCTTACATCCTTTTCATTGTTCTTGTTCAAATTAATTTGGTCAAGACACTAACTATTAACCATTTCTTGACCCTAGAAAATTATCAGAATCTCTTTTCCCTGATGTTTCAGCAAAGTGTTTTGCTTCATTGCAGATAGGCCCACAAAGAAGATTAGTTTTTCTAAAAAATTGTTCAAACGTTTACCGTCATTTTAAAATTAGGACTCTGCCTTTCTGGCTTCCCCATCCAGGTCCCACAGTATTTCCAGAGGCAGGGAATAGAAAATAGGTGAACTTTATGTAAAAGATTCCCATGGGTACCTAAAGTCTCTTTCCAGTCCATGGGGCTACAGCCTTCGTTCTGCCAAGTAACTACTTCTTGGTGGTAAGATAGATCCAAACACAGTGGACCACTCTGAGGTTGCAGCTCTTCTAGGGGAATCTGACTTACAAGGTGCTTTCACAACAGCCTGACTTCCAGGGCTCACATTTCCTTAGCTGCAATTTTCTTCATATCATCAAATACCGCTCTACAGATGTTTCTGTTACTGCTCTGCTTTCCTCCTTCTCAAGTTTTCCCCAGTATAAGTAACTCATGGTCTTTCCGATGGATCTGAGGTGGGATTTCAGAGAGAGGGAGATGACACCAAGATTTTTGACGTGAGAAACAGAAAGGATGCAGTTACCCTTTACTAAAGGGAGAGGAAAGAGCAGGTTTGGGCAGGGGAGATGAGGAGTTTGGTTAGAGACATGTTTAAATCTGAGATGTCCATTAGGCATCCAAACGGAGGGGCACCATAAACACTGGATCGCCTAGGTTAGAGTTAGGAAAGACTTGGACTAGAGATATAAATCTGGGAGTTGTCAGAGAATAGGAAGTGGTTAAAGCCATGGGACAGGACGCAATCACTTAGGAAGTATACAGAGAGAAGAAAACTACCTAAGGACTTCTTGCAGCAAGAAGCAGTTTCCCACCACGTGTGGGATTGATATACTCTCTCACTTCCTTTAGGTTTCTGTGCAATCGTCATATTATCAGAGACGCCCTCCCTGGTCACTCTATTAAAAATATTAATACTAACTTGCCATCCCCCCACCATCCCAGCATTCCCTTTTTCATTCACCTAAGTTACTTTTCTCAACAGCATTATCTTTATCAGATGTACTTTGTTTGCGTTTACTTGTTTACCTGTGTTTTTGTCTGTCAGCTGCGTTATAAGCTAAGTTCCACAGGAAACAGGGACTTGGTTTTTTCCCCTCCTGTCTCCCAGAGTGCAGAACAGAGCCTGACACATAAAAAGTACTCAATAAATAGTTGCTGAATGAATGAAAAATGAGTGTGTACTTGTTCTGAAATTCTCCCAGTTGATAAAAATGTATAACAGAAATATTTCTGTGAATACCAGAATTTAGAGTTAGGGGCACCTAGTTTTAGGGAAGAGAACCACCAGATTTCTTTTGCAACACACTGCATTTTCTCCTGATGCCTGTGTTCTGCTTAGGGGCAGAGGGGAAGCAAAGATGGCGTGAAAGGCCACCTGGGAGGTGTATGTGGGGGTTGAAGAGGAAAAATCTTTCTTTGCCTGGTTTAGGGAGTTGGGAGAAGAAAGATGGGAGAGGAGTGGGAAAAAAAGCCACCCTTCCAGGGACCTGCCACTGAATAAGGCAAAGACGGCAAGAACAGTGGGGCAATAGTGATCGCTGATAGTTTGGGTCAAAATACTCAGTGGCAAATGACTAGCAAGGCATAAGTGCAGAAAACTAGGAGGGTGGGCAGTTATGGTGGATCAGAAGTAGAACAAATCAGTAATGTCATTCTTTAAAAAACGCCGTGGTACTGAATTTGTGGAGGTCGAAAGCCAGAAAGTTAACTTTTTGCTATAACTAGCATTATTTGGGTCCCTTACTGGAGTTTGAGGCTCTATCTTTTATGACAAACATGGAAAAATATTAGATGGACACATTTAAGAGCAACAAATTCTATATTCAAAACCACAGGTTTTCCCCACTATCTGAAAGTTCGCTTTATGAACTTTTACTTTTATGAAAGACCTATATTAGTAACTGTTTTTGCTCACTGAAAGAAATCTGAAGGTCTTTCACTTTTATTTTAAAAAAGGCAAAAAGGGAAAATAGCATTCAGCATTTGTTTTGCAGTAAGCTGTTATAGAGGCTAAGCAGTCAGACATATTGTGGTATTTCAAGCCTTCCACATCAGCCACAGCAGACCACGAACCTCGATCTTCCACAACAAGGCAGGCAGGCAGAGAAGGTGTAGACATTAGTGACCTGCCTGCCCTAATGGATTCAGACAACGACGAGACGTTAACAGATGACCCTCTTCCTCTCTCTCCTACACTCTAGTCTCCTGTACCTCCCAGCACCCCAACCTCCCACCACTCAGCCCCACACCCCATCATCACCACTACCACCATCACCACCCCAGCCTTCCAGTGTGCTCCTGTCTTCCCGATTCTGGCCAGCGCAACCACATTGTGCATATATTGTTTCTACTTTATATAGGCTGTGTATTTGTATCATTCCTGCTTTTACTGTATGTTAGTGTTATTTAGGTTTATGTGTTATTTGGTATGATTTGGTAGGTTATTTTTGGGGTCTGGGAATGCTCAACAATTTTTCCCATATAAATTAATGGTAATTGCTTCTTCACTTTAGGCCATTTTGGCTTATGAAAGGTTTCATAGGTACGTTCTACTTTTGGAAAGGAGAGGACAACTGTATATCCAGATTTCAACCATTTCTGACTCATCTCTATTGCTATTACTTGGTCTTAGCCATCATTGTTTCTCAACTAGAGTATTGTAACAGCCTCGTAACTGGTCTCTCTGCTTCTACGCCATTGACCCATACAGATTTAGTCTCAACTGAGCGCCAGATGATCCTATTAAAGTATTAGGTCTCTCCTCTGCTCAAAACCCTCCAATAACTCTCCATGTCACTCAGAGAAAAAGTCAACATCTTTACAAAAATCCCACAAGGCCCTACATAATCTCCACTCCCCTACCCCAATACCAGTGTCATAGTCCTCTCCTCTTTGATCCAGCCAGACTGGTCCTTCCTGCAGTTTCTTGAATATCCCAGGTTCACTCCTGCCTCAGGGCCTTTGCATTTGCAGCCCCCTCTGCCTGGAATTCTCCTCTTCCTGAGATCTGCATGGCTTAATCTCTTTCTTTCTTCAGGGTTTGCTGAAATTTATCCAGATTCCAACCAGTTTTCAGCATCTCTATTACTACCATTCTGGTCCAAGCCTTCCCGCCAGCTCTTGCTTGGATAATACTGCAAAGCTGACAATATTGCAACCCTGCGCCCAGCCCCGGCACTCCCTTTCCTCCTGCCCTGCCTTACTTTTCTCCATAGCACTTAGCATCTTTGAACATACTACATATTTTAGTTACTTACGTATTTCTCTTCTGTCCCCTCCTACTTGAACATAAGTCCCACGAAGGCAGGAATTTTTGCCTGATTTGGAGACTATTTTGTCCCTAGTGTCCAGGAGAGTGCCTGACCCATATTCATCATTCAGCAGATATTTGTTGAATGAAAGGTTAAAGTAGTAGAAACAGAACCTATACAGAAATGTGACATAAATTGAGATAAGCAAAGGGATATGTAATTCTAACAGATGGTCAAGAACCTAGAAGTGTATAAACAGACTAAAGTACCAAATACAAAATACTTCACCTTCATGTATAAAAATAGGGTTAATATGCTGCATGAGAGATTTAGGGTAAACAGCAAGAATCTGTTGCTAAATGATTGACTAGAAGGTTCTAAAACAAAACCTGTGGATTGGTCATGCCATAGAGATGTGAAGAATAAGTGAGACTTGCTCTCTGGAGGCAGCGTGCTGGATGAGAAAGCTCCTTGCTGCTCCACTCGGAGCCTCAGATGAGTATTTCTCCAGGAGCCAACATCACCTACTGAAACAGCAGAAAGTACCATGTGTTCCCAAAAGGGAAAAACAAGAACTGATATTAAATTAGGAACTTCCACGGAAAACCTGTTGATAGACTCTGCTGAGCCGCTCACCTGAAATTTATGAGACTTATCTTGAAGGAAAGAAAACCCAGGCTAGGTGGAGTAGGGGCTCTCAACGTTGGCTGCACACTGGAATCAGCTGGAAAGCTTTAAAACTACTAATGCCTGGGTCCAGTTAAATCAGCATGCCTGGGCTGGGACCCAGGGATGAGGTTGCCTTTTAAAGGTCCCCCAGGTGATTCTAACACGCAGCTGAAGTTGAGACCTAGTCCCCTAGAAACATCTTATTTCCTCTTCTTGTGATAAAAAGTAAACCTACACACCAGATGCGGTCTTAAGGGCAAAGCAGAGCTTTATCTGGGTCTACCAAAGCAGAGGTACCTATTTAAAATGATGGCAGTACTCTATGACTTTGTATTTTAATATCGTATCTTTAGTTAATGTGTACCTCAGACTCCATCTCTCCCCAGATCACCACATCCAGACAGACGGGATCTCCCATGTGGTCCACCCTCCCGTGGGAATTGCATGCTGCTAGGATAACATTTGAAAGGGTCTTAGACCATAACTGCACTGTCTTTTTTTGGAAGCCTGTGGCTGAGTATTTTCATATGCAGTCCAAGAACAACTTTCCCTACCTGCTCTCTTCACTCCTTCCCTCCCCTGGGTTATTTATAATCTCATTTATCTCCCCTCCCACACTGTAAATTCTGTAAGAGCAGAGACTGCAAGTTGCTCATTTTGGCACTCCCAGCCTCTGCCCTAGTTGTCTGAGCAGCAACGGTTTTGCATGACACGGAGCTCCACGTGTAGAGCAATGATTCACCCCTCCAGAACATTTTCTGAATGTAGATGATGTTTTGAACATTAGAAATGTGTAGTTCTGATGGAGTCCATTTTTATTTGACAGGTATTTTATTTTAGAATAACAGTGAGTATTCATCTTACCTAGTAAAGATCTCTTTATGTATAAAGGAAAACCCCACCTCCATCACAACATGAGCTAAGCTTTACCATGTACCTAGATGGTGTCAGGCACTTCACATGTATCATATTGTTTAGTATCCAAACATCCCTAGGCTCTAGGTACTATTACAGAAGAAACTGAGACTTCAGAAGGTTAAATATCCTGCCTGGGGTTACATAGGGGTAAGCAGAGGAGCCCGAACACAACTCAAGTAATCTATTTTTAGAGTCAATTACTCTAAGTCACTAAACCTAACATTCCATGGACAACAGAAACAGAATTAAAACTGAATTCCTTCTTGATTTAATTTAGGAATTAGCAAGAAAGGGTGTTTTCCTTTACAGAGGGTTTCTTTAAAACTGGGAGTGCTACTACTTAAAATTTCCTATTAACTTACATTATAACATCAGAGATGCTTTCTTTTAAATTTATATTATTACTCAGCGCATAATATATACTCAGAGATGTTTTCTTTTAAAATTCTGTTTGCTTTTCATTGGCAGTGGCTTCTCTTTGGCTTTAAATCTCTTAGCTCTTCAGTCTTTTGATCGAGCACTTAATAACTTTAAGGAATTTAAAGGGTAGAATCTATTTCATACAATAGTTAAATGAGAATACAGATAGTCCATTTTCCTGTTGGAAAAGGGTCCATTTTCAGCACACTGTACATTCATATTTTTAATAAATATTTTATAGTTTATCACTTGATGATGAAAGATGATACACAGGTTCAATTTTTTAAAATTTTTATTTATTTATTTATTAAAGATTGGCACCTGAGCTAATAACTGTTGCCAATTTTTTTTTCTCCTGCTTTTTTCTCCCCACATCCCCCCAGTACATAGTTGTATATTTTAGTTGTGGGTCCTTCTAGTTGTGGCATGTGGGATGCCACACAGGTTCAATTTTTATATCAACAGCTTAGTTTTAGAAAGATAATGAGGATTTCCTTAATCTTGTTCATAGGTGATTCTAATACAAAAATAGTGATGGTGCTTAGGTATAATCTTTCTAAAAATGAGGACATACCTGTCTATTTTTAAAATATAGTGTTTCTGCTACCTTCTCTTCTTCAACTAAAGAAATGTCTTAGTTGGAGTATGAGATGTTGAGAGATGGGGAATGACTATTTAAAAATGTTACGGAGGTTAAAATTTCTCTAACTCTTTTTCAGATTATATTCTAAAAACAAATATATTTTAAAACAGGCTTCATTCCAGGTTTCTAAGCAAACACACCCAAATAGATTAATTAATTTATCAGAGCCTTAGACTGTTTTCAAATGCTAAACTTGCACTGCTTATGATGTCACACAAGTAATTTTGATTCAGTTTGAATATGTCAACAGGAAGAGGTCTGGCAGAAGCATAAAAATTTTAAGCAAACTAATTCTGAGACTCAAGCAATTCCATTACCAGAAATGTTAGTTAAACCAATCGGGTGGCCAAAGAAAATCAAGGAACACCACTGTTTTCAAGATTTGCAGTTTCCTCAAATAAGGGACCTATTCTGCTCTTATTTGGATATGGTACAAGGGGGCTTTTTGAAAGCATGGTATATTTCGATTTAAAAAAATCCTTAATGCAGCTGAGTAAATGTAAAGATGCTCTCAGCCACACACTTACATTCCTGAGATTCTCTATAAACATGTCTGCTGCTTAACGTTAATAACACACCTTATTGCCTCACCTAAAACATTTTTGGTTTCGTGTATAAAATATTCTAACCCAATATGGCCCTTTGTGCGCGGCTCCAGTTTAGGTCCAAATATTTTTTCCCTTCTGTTGAAGAATAGGTCCCCTGAAAATTTTGCAGAAACAGACTGTCATCACACTAAGCATCTTTCTTCTAAATCACAATGGCCACTACTTACTGAGCCCACCACCACACTTAGGAGGACCTTCATAAAGATGGGATATGCTCCTACTTAGAGCGTGTAATAATAGTTACAGCATTTTAATACAAAATAAAAGGTAATTTGTGCAAATTCTCTTCTCTATGAGGTGATTATAGCTGTTTTGTACATTAAGGGTGTTGTGAAGTCCTTAGTCCCAAACAGTATACACCAACAGTAACACTAATAAAAATACTCCCGTTATTCCTCATATGTATCTATTACTTCACTGGACATCTGCATTCCCAGAACTCTAAGTTTAGTCATAAGCAGGCACATTAATCTAAAAAACAGAAATAAATTAAGTCATCTCTACTTACCATTTTGTTCAAAAGGCAGTGGTTACAATGCAAATTTTACAGCCAGAAAGACCTAGGTTTGAAATCTAGCTCTGTGCCCAGCTCTTTAAATTATGCACACTTAGAGTGCCTAGCAGTAAATATGCCAATCACCAGCCCCATTATTTAATTAAGAAAATATTAGGTAGGCTTCTCTCCTGGGAAGCTTCTGGATTCTGAAAAATCCCATTTACTGTATGTCCCTCTATATCTACTATTTATGGAAAGTGCCTAAAAGTACCCCCAAATTGTGGTGTCCTCTTTAAAACATTGGTAATTTTTTCCCTTGCCTCACGATAAGCCAGTTTCTTCAAATCAACTATCTCTAATTCCATGTGTTACCTGTCCTTGTGGCATGGATATGTTGAAACAAAACCCCATGAAAATGCCAAACTACTCCAGTTCTTGAACTAGATTTCTGGAAATCTAGAGGTCCAAGATGTGCAAATCTGCTCAATCTCCCCACGCACTATGTGGCTCCTGGAGCTTACTCAGCACCTAGCATCTCTGGAGCATGACCCAAAGCTTTAAGGAAACCTCAACAGCTAAAACCAATAATGATAAGGTTAACTCAGCAGTTCCTTAAAGCAAAGGCCCATCCCTACCCAACACCTTTACGTGGTTAGACCTGCTAGCATGAAGATGACATCACTATGGAAAGGCTCTTCCTCTGACCGCTGCCATCCAAGAACACAGCTGCATTTCTGGAGTCTATAGGATGGTCAGCAGCTATGGCTGTGAAAACCAGCTGCAATCTATGGGACGGACATGTTCCCTTAAGAGAGATTTCCTGGAAAATGAGTTGTGATCTCCAGGAGTCACTGAAAAGGCCCTCATGTTGACTCTTCCTTGCGAGGTACTACTATGCCCTTGTGCTCTTTGTGCCCTGAACTATAAGATGGCAACACCATGGTGGGAGAGATCACTTATTGTCTCCCAATATCCAGTCTCTTCTTTCTATGTGATAATAGATAAGTACATGTTTTAAGCCCTTTGCAGGCAGGTGTGACCATGCGACTTAGTCCCAGCGAATGAAGTATAAACAGAAAAGATATATTCAGCTCTGAGTTGTGTCCTTAAAGGAAGGGAGCTTGCCCTCAACATACCTCCTCCCCACTTCTGAGCTGGGATGTAGGCTTAGTGTTAATCATCTTCAATCAGACCAGTGAGGGATACATGACAGCAGTGGTGAATATCAAGACATAAGAAGGCTGAACATTGATAGAATCACATGATTATGTTCCTACTAGTATGAGAGAGAAAGAAATAATGTTCTTTCTTGTTTAAGCCACTATTAGGGAGGGAGGAGGCAAAGAGACTGATAGCATTCCAACTCATAACTTAACTTCATGCACATGGGGCAGTGCTCACACTGGAGTAGGTGAATGCATGCTGGGTGGGGAGTATGAGAGGCCATAGGCCACACATGGCATATTTTCCAGGCACACTGACTTTATTCAAAGGTTTTGGATATAGTTTCATGTGTTTTTTAATGTTAAAATACAAGATATTAAATGAAATTTGGTGCTTCAAACAGAATGCTTCTAGTTCTACTCCAGATTTCTGAAATAAGTAGAAAATCTCTCCTATGCTGAGGGAGGCTCTGATGGAAAGCATGAGGCACCTTAATTGTAGAAAGAACATTAGACTGGAAGTCAAGGTTCTAGACTCAAGTCTACTTTTGAACGTCACCTATTAGACAAGTCCTCCTTCCCTGGTGCTATTTTTTCTTTAAGATTTTTATTTTTCCTTTTTCTCCCCAAAGCCCCTGGGTACATAGTTGTGTGTTTTTAGTTGTGAGTCCTTCTAGTTGTGGCATGGGGGACGCTGCCTCAGCATGGCTTGATGAGCAGTGCCATGTCCGCATCCAGGACTGGAACTGGTGAAACCCTGGGCTGCTGAAGTGGAGTGCGTGAACTTAACAACTCGGCCACAGGGCTGGCCCCCCTGGTGCGTTTCAATTAGTAAAACACAGACGCACATCTATGTGTCCAGTCAATATATTGTCATAAATATGTGTACTTTTGAGCTGCATGTGGGATAAGATGACTTAGACATGATCTTGGAAGGCAATGAGATGCTAAAAGTCGTAATCCTAGAACAATGACATCTAAATGGAAGTCTTCTCAAAAAAAGGCTGCTCACCACCTGAAAAACCTATTGTGAAGCTCCTGCTTGGAAAAATTATACACAGAAATCCCAAACAGCTTTCTATGCTTCACTATTAAATATGAAGATACAATTATAGATTATCAGCCATTTGGGGAATGCTTCCAGCCTGAAAGACATAAACAAGACAAACACACAATCAAAGGAGCAAATGAACACACAGAAAAAGCAAAAGCAGGAGAAACATGCAGAGCACAGAGCAGCAGATCACATTTAAAAAATTCCAAACTATAATTAATATTCTCAGAGAGCTAGCAGAAGATATTGGGTCCATAAAAAACTCATCAGAAAAAGTTTAGAAATTAAAAATAAGATAAAAAATCAACATAAGGGTTAGATCATAATGTTGAGGAAATGTTCTATAAAGTAGAACAAAAAAGGCAAACGAGGAAGAAAAAGTAGATATACAGATTCCATATCCAATATCTGAAAAACAGAAATTTCATAAAGATTATAAACAGAAAATGAGTGGAGAAATTAGACAAAAAAATATTGCAAGAAAATTTTGCAAAACTGCAGGATATGAGACAATATTAAAACAGCTGACTAAAGTGCCTAGCACAATGAATGCATAAAGACCCATAACATCATGAGGTTTCAGAACATCAGGGACAAAGAGAAGATCCTAGAAGCTTCCGGGGGATAGAGCACATAAGAGAACACATACAAAGAAACAAAAATCAGAAAAGCATTAGACTTCTCAGTGACAATACCAGATGCTAGAAGATAACAGGGAAAAAAGCTTTTAAAATACTTAGTGAAAGTAGTTGTCAATTTAGAGTTCAATACCCAGCCAAACTAACTTTCAAATCTGAGAGTAGAATGAATGATGTATTTCAGCCACTGAAGGACGCAGAAAACTTGTACATTCTTTCTTTAAAAAGTACTGAGGGATGTAAAGGCAAAAAGAAGTCTCTCCCCTAAATTCCAAACTTAAATATCCAGCTGCTGACTTGATGATTACAATTGGATGTTTAATAGGCATTTCAAAATGACTAAGTCCAAAACAGAACTCTTCATTTCACTCCCAAATCTGCTATTCCCACAATCTTCCAGGTTTCGGTTCCTCTGGTTCAAAATCTTAGCGTTAATTTTGACTTCATTCTCTCACATCCAGGTCTACTCTGTCAGCAAAGTCTATTGGGTCAACCTTTAAAATACATCCAGAATCTGACCATTTTTCACTACACCTATTGCTACAATCCAAGGCACCAGCGTGTCTCAAGTGATTTATTGCAACAACGTCCTAACCTAGTCCCCATGCTTCCATCTTTGTCTCCTACAGTCTAATCTCTACTCTACCACAGTTTCTCAAAATGTGCTTTTCAGGGAATCGGTAAGGTCAAAACTATTTTCCTAAGAATAGTACACATTATTTGCCTTCTTAATTCTCATTTTCTTGTGAGTATACCATGGAGTTTTCTAGAAGCAACACATCATGTGATAGGGAACAGACTGAATGCCAGAAATTAAACAAATTTGTAAAAATTTAAAACAATGTTATCTTCTCTTTTTAGGGGGAAAATATAGGTATTTTCACAAAATATAGGTAATTTCATAAAAATGTGTTATCTGTGTTAACATTTAGTGGCTTTATTATTATTTTAAAATAAATACTTAGTTTTAAATTTCTAATATGGTAAATACCTACACATATAACTCACATAAAGCTCTTTGGGGATCTTAAATAATATTTTAAGAGTGCAAAGGCCCTGAGGCCAAAACATAGGCTGGGGGCTTCTCTTCACTGTAGCCAGAATGATCCTTTTAAAAGTCAAGTCCGATTATGACCCCCATTGGCTCAGAATTCTCTAATGGCTCCTCATCTCACTCTGTGAAGAGGTGGACAAGACACTTCATAAGCCTACAACACCCTCTTTCAATAACTACTACTCTCTCCCTTGCTCAGTGCCCTCCACCCACACTGCCCTTCTTGCTGGTCCTCCATCATGCCAGGATACATCTTTATATTTGCTGTTCCCTCTGACTGGATCTCTCTTTCCTCAGATATGGATGGCTCCCTCCCCACCTCCAGATCTTTGCCTTCTGAGCCATATTTTTAATTGTTTCCCTTTCCAGATACTGAACACATGCAAATATTTCCCTATTCTCCTGTGGTAGTGCTACCCCTTATCTTTGCCACTCGAATATTTGTTTACCCTACCCTCTCGTCACAGAGTAAGTCTTCAGGGACAGTGGCTGGTTTTTAATCTCCTCAAAGAATAGCAGATCTGGTGGTTTGCACACAGTACAGTCTCAGATTAAAAATATATGTCTGATCTCAAGGGGCTATCTGGCTAACCTTCAGGTAAGAGTATATTCAGAGAGCCCCAATTCTATTCTCTTTTTAAAATCTCCTAAAGGCCCAGCCTCTATAAATATTTGTGAAAAGACTGATGACTTGATGTCATCCTTATGCTGCAGGTTAAACTTTTCTCTCTTTTCAGAAGAGATGTGCAATTGCTCTTCATATTCAGTTGGAGACCCCTTCATGCCCTTGGACATAATTTTTAAACTTCTCTTTGTCCGCCTCATCTTGGCTGAAATATCCCAATTCTTTTCATTTTTTCCACATAGATTCAGTTTTTCAATGCTCTAATCCTCTCTGTGATGGTCTTCTGACTCTCTTCCAAGTTTTTCATCTTCCTATTTGTATAGTCCTAAATTAAACTGTAAGAGTTAGTGCGGCATCAGAAGATTCCTAGAGTCCACTTTTCTTTTACTGCATCCCAGTGTATGCTTTTAAAATATACAGTACATTGCCTTGTAAAAGCAAAATTGTTCCAAATCTGTGTGTATGATACAATTTAACCTCCTGCCAGAAAGAAATGTGTTCCTGATACAATGCTTAAGTAATTGATTCTCATGAACTTTAATGACATTAAGACTTGCTCTGGGAAATTAGTTACCACCCACGCAGTTGACCAGCTGTTAACCAAGTTTAGTGGCCTTTAACCAAATATTATTTTCTCCTGATGATAAATCTAATGCTTTTCTAACCATTCTCTTTTCCTATGGAATGTCCCTACCAAAAGCAAATCTTTGAATTAGCCTACTAGAGAGATTTTCCCTTGTAGGAAGTTTGTTTTAAAACTTTGATATATATTTTTTTAATGCAGGTATCAGTAAATTTGTTCTATAAAGGGAGAGATGGGGAATATTTAGGCCTTGCAGGTCACATATGGTCTGCATTGTATATTCTTTTAAAAAGTTTGAAACCACCCTTCAAAAATGTAAAAACCAACCTCAGCAAGTGGGCCATACAAAAACAGTTGCAGAACCAAACTACTGGGCCACAGTTTACCAATTCCTATTGTAATCGTTCTTGAAGGTTCCATGCAGAATGCACATCTCAAAAGAAGCAGAGCAGTTGGCAGCCTCTGGATCAGGAACTTCATGCACGTATGCTATTGAGATCCTTTGTGTTTCTCTTCCTGAGCTCTGTATATTTTTACTGTGATATGGCAATTTGAGCACTTGAATGTCAAAGTCTAATGACCATCTGAAAGCATTCTCATTCTACTGGGCTTAAGATGACTTGCCATCTAAGTTGAGAGCTTGGAGAGCAGTTTGGGCCCTAAGAATTTGTTGATCTTGGAGTTGGAGTTAAAACAGAACTCCTCCCCAGGATGAGATTAGAGAGGTATTTTGATATGTGAGGGACATAAGGAATCTCCAAGAAGGGGAGTCAAGAGTAGGAACCAAAGTCTCTGTCCCATGTTTTAAGTTTGAGGATTTCCAAGGCCAACGTTTTGTATTTGATACATACCATGGCTAAATGTCCATTATATTACTCAGAAACAACCGAAGCCCTTAGGAAGAAAGTTTAGGATGAGCAAGTATGCATTGTTAAAAAAAAAAAAAGTTTCCAAAACTTGGAAATGACGGAAAGGGAGGGCAGTATATCCTTTCAACGTAATATTGAAGAAGTGTTTAACTGGCCCACCCAAGGATTAGTTAGGGAAATACACCTTTCTTTGACTTGCTAATTACGGCTGATTAAATTCCAGATTTGTAGATTTTTGTCCAGTAGAAAAGAGAACTCCAAACAGTAGGTTGTTTATTGCCCTGAAGGACATTGCCTAGTTTTGTATCTAACCTAGCAATGTTATTCTAACATTCTTTTTTCAAATAGTTCCTTGAATGCTCTTTGAACCAGCTGGCTCTTAAGGAATTGACTAGATCTTTGACATGTTCATTCCATATTCATTTAAGAGTCATGTTCAACTTTTTGAAAATTATCCGTTGCCAACATTCACAGACATCTTAAGTTATTTTGTGTTTTGCTTGCAGTGGGACTGTGCATATATTTGCATCTGTATTTGCGTTTGTCCAGCAGTTAGAATTTTATGCAGGAATTCCTTCAAAGGTTTTCTGTCCGTTTGCCTGTGTCTGGAAGCAGTTACTCACAGCGTTCTGTTTTTGTGGTCAGTCGTTCTTCGGGCACCTACTAGACCTATTGCTTGCCACTTGCTCAGGACCTCGCTAAGAATGGAGGTTAAACGGCCACAGAGTCTGTCGTTTGTGTCAGGAGAACACCTCCTTAATCAAATACATTCACTCTATTGAAGGGAAAGGGAAAACCTGCCTGCGTGGTTGGTTTATGAGGGTGTGAAGAGAAAGGGTTAAGGGAAATTTCTGCCAGGTCTTGGTCTGACGGTGAATTAAAAGAACAGTTCTAAATAGACAAAACAGATCAAATCTACAATTTATCGAGATGATCCCTCCATTACCACCCCAGGCGAAAGAACAGTGCCTGAAAAAATGCTAACCAAAGCAAGGCGTTTTACTTTAAAAAGTGCCTTTACCTCTTTCCAGAGGGAAACTGACGAGACTGTACAGACCTTCAAATGAACGGAGCTGATGTTTTCTAGGCAGAAGCTAATAAACACTTACAGACATCTAGACTAAGGGAATGTGAAAAATATCCCCCCTCCGACTGCCCCACACAAAAGAGGAAAACGTGTACAAAAGGGAAGTTTGGAGTTAATGGGTGGTGTCCAGGTTACTAAGAATAAGGAACCAAAAAATACGCAAAGAGCTATCCAGATAGCCTTTAGCAGGCCTGTCTATATTTCCTAACCAGAATCTTTAATCCAAAATTTAAAGAGATTTAGTAGTGCTTTAATAGTACTTTGCAATGTTTGATTGAATTATATAAAATTCAGAGTTCAATTGATATCCCTGATGATGAATACTTGGACAAATTAAACTATTTTGCTAATTTTCATTAAAAAGACAGTTAAATGTCTTAGCCCTGATTTTACTCTAGTTTGGGATATAATGCAAAAATTGCACCTTATTTTACATCAAAATTTTAAACACAAACTTACGCATCAGTCTGCAGTTCTGCTGCTACACATATCCATCCAAGAGAAATGAGGACGTACGTCCACATAAAAACTTGCACAGGAATGTTCCCAGGAGCATCTTCCTCATAGCCCCCAAGTGGAAACAACCTAAATGTCCATCAACTGATGAATGAATAAAGAAAATACGGTATAGCCACACAATGGAATATTATTTGGCAATAAAAAGGCATGGAGTACTGATACATGCTACAACATGGATGAACCTCAAATATATGCTAAATGAAAGACGCCAGTCACAGAAGACCACAGATTGTCTGATACCATTTACATGAAATGTCCAGAATAGACAAAGCTATAGACACAGAAAATAGATTAGGGGCTGCCTAGAACTTGGGAGGAGGAGAAGTGGGGAGTATTGTGGGAAGTGATAGCTAAATGGGTATGGGTTTCTTTTTCAGGTGATGAAAATGTTTTAAAGTTGTGGTGATGATTACACAATTCTGTAATTATACTAAAAACCACTGAATTGTATACTTTAAACAAATAAATGCTATAGTAGGTAAATTATATCTCAATAAAGCTTTTAAAATGTATTTTAGTTCATGTATGACTGATCTGTTCTCTGATAGGATGCATATTCAATTGGAAGTTAATAAATTCCTTATATTTATCTCAAAGGTCAGATCATTATTTTCACTAAAACTTTTAAGTGTTTGCAGATATGTTTAACAACATTGAATTATAACTAGTGTCTGTTTCTTTAATGGTTGTTGTAAATTTCAGACAATGCTGTAGTAATGTGAAACCACAGAATGTCATATTTCTCTGATAAGTTTTTAATATGAATAGCAATTATATTATTTTTAAGTGGCAGTAGAAATTCTAATTCAAGATAATTAATTTTAAGGCCTGGGATTAATATTAAAATTAGGTAATGAATGAGTAATCTTTGACAAAATACTATCATATGACAATTTTAACCTATGTATAATATTTATATGAAAACATAATTTGTTCTTCATAATATTCAAATAATAAGACTATAATGATTGCTTTATAAAATTAATCCTATCTTAAAAAGTAAAGTTTAACACTTTAAATACCATCATCCACCATTGTTTAGCTTATGTGTTTATATGATAAACAACACATATTGCAATAAAATTATTTTTTAAAGTAGCTTAATAGGATAACCGGTAGCTAGAAAGAAAAATTATTTTTGAGATGATCTTTTCTCTATATGCGGCTGTAAAATTATTCACTTACTGTACATTTTACCTGGATGGCAAAAGCTATTTTTTTCCTCACCCAACCCAAATGTGTTCTTTCAGAAGGGGCAATTAGCTCTCTTGTTTTTGTGCTGTTTTTTGGTATTTCAAAATTATAAATAGCTGAAGTCAAACAAGCAGAATAATAAGAGATTCCTGGCCTCTAGAGAAACTAAAATTCTTCCATTTCTTATATACTTTCTGATTTAGTTGTTACTAGTTAATAAGCCAACCAACAATATGGCTTTCTCTTAGCATTACGCATCTATATTCTTGCCTGACAATATTTTATAATGTTGCTTTAAGATTACATTCCAAATTTGGAGCAATAAAAAAAGGAACAGATTTTTTATCCCCAAAACATGTTTGATACACACTAGACAACGTCTACACAGCACCAGAGGTTTGCTCCCTCTCCTGTAATCCAGGATGTGGCATTCACAAGTAAAAGAGATGCTAGAAATCATTAGTTTTCATTGATTTGCTCCTTAATTCCTCAATTAGGTCAACAGTAGGCTGTTCTGTTTATTGAATCACATTATGGGGAAAGTTGTGAAGTGTAAAAAAAAAAAGTTGATAGGTAAAACGTTATTAGTTATTCTGTTATTAGATACCCTTTCAGGATAAGTAAACTCATCTTCACATTCATGTACAAGGGCTGACTGAAACAGGGGCTGTTAACAGATTTACTTCTAAGGTTTTGTTGTGAATTTCAAATACCTGCATACTGACTAGAGATGAGTGTAGCACTTAGTTTTAGTGGCTGCTTCGTAGATTCCTTAGGATATGGAATCCTAACTTCTCATCACAAAGTCTGTAAGGAGAGATACTTTCACTTCCTTTCCAATCTTTGTCTTTAATTTTTTTCATCCTTATGACACCGGCTAGCCTCTTGTATGATACTGAATGAGGATAAGACTTGTCCTTGGAAACTGGCCACTGAGCCACCCAGTTAACTGTCAACTGCTAGTCAAGAGTCTAGTAACATTGAACCCGTATTTTTCATGTAGTCTAACAATGATATCTAACCATCTATTACTCTTATAAAATGTCCCTGGTAAGAATGAATTTTTGAAGTGACCTACCAGAAAACTTTTCTCTTATATCTAAGACTGAAATACAAGTTGAACATATGCTCATAAACGATTTGTCCAAAAAGTTTTTCTAACCAGCTATTCAGTCCGCTAGTTATCTTGGGAATACTTTTACTTTTGCCCTAATGGCATATAGTTCGCCTTTCTCCATCTTGCATTTCATTCATTTGTTCACTCAACAAATATTTATTGATCCTTTGTTACATGTTAGGCACTGTCCTAAATACTGGTGATACAGAAATGAACATAACCACAGAAAAATTTAGTTTATTTGTGTAGTTGGTTTGTTTCTTTTTCTTTAAGGTATGGCCCTATACGATCCTTAAATGAATTTCATTGCTTAGTTTTGGCTATTGTTTTCATTTTTTGTCTATGCATACCACCATGAATGCACTCAATCTCATCTTTTCATTTTTACTTCATTTTCTTTTATTTTGCCAAGCTCATTTCCAATCCTTGATTCAATATCAAGTTGCTCTATCCACCATGGACCTGCTTATAGAAATATCAGATACCTGTTTTCTATTATGCCATCCAGATCCTTAGATAAAATGCTGAAACACTCCACTCAGATCCAAACCCTAGACACACCTCCAGCTACTAGCTCCTCAATTTTACTTACTTTCTGGTTACAAGCACCCACAGAGCTGTGCATTAAGTAGAAAGTTGTGTGTGCTAGACAGCATTTCTTAAGTTTGCTGATAAGAACATTATCCTGGACCTTGCTAATGTTAAGGGAGATAATACAAATTAGCCTAACAATGTTTTCCTAATGAAGCTATTCTCACAGTTATTTTTTAAAAGCAAGGTGTTATTAGCTTAATAATCTTGCATAGTATTTTTTCCCGGAGTTGGATTTATGGTTATATTTTTCTCATTAAAAAAAAAAGATATTTAGGGGCTGGCCCCGTGGCTGAGTGGTTAAGTTCACGCGCTCCACTTCAGTGGCCCAGGGTTTTGCCGGTTGGGATCCCAGGCGCGGACATGGCACTGCTCATCAGGCCATGCTGAGGTGGCATCCCACATGCCACAACTAGAAGAACTCACAGCTAAAAATACACAACTATGTACCAGGGGGCTTTGGGGAGAAAAAGGGAAAATAAAATCTTGAAAAAAAAAAAGTTATTTAAGCCTGTTTCTAATTTTCATAAACTTCAAAAGATATTTGAGAAAGACTAGTTGGCAATTTCTATTGATTTGGCAAGTTCTTCAAATACACAGGGAGAACTCACAGGACCTAAGAGTTTTCATACATTTAGCTTATTTAGCAACTTTTCCCTAGGATTTATTTTGATGTCCTGACTTCATATTTTATATAATACTTGTTCCTAATTTCCAATCACATATAGAAATATTTCCGTGTACATATTTCATGACCCTATTAAGAAGGATAGCTTCTAATTACATTATCAAATTTCATTACCAGAATTTAAAATAATAGAAAAGGAAATGCATATACTCCAAGATGGAAGATTAGAAACGTTGCTGTAAGATATATCATTAAATATTTATCCCACGACCATGTCTTGAGCAGCTGTGTGCCAGGCACCACACAGGTGCTGTGGGTACAGAAGTGAACAACACAGATATGGCCTCTGCCCGAAGGGAAGTTTCAGTGCAGCTCCAAAAATCAAAGAGAAAAGATGTTGAAAAACAAATACATTACTGGGGGTTTGAGGGTAAAGGAAAGGGAAAAGAGCAATATGGTTAAAATAAAAGCTGGATGGTGTAGCATGAAAAAGTTAAGAATGACTTCAGAGGCCCCACTCTCCCCAAATATCTATTTGTTGTGAACTGAAATTGATAGGGAACATAGTGTTTCATAATTATAAACAAGTCGCTTGAAGTACAAATGCTCTATTAAAGACAAACTAATTTATACTCATGTATAATTGACCAGTCACAAGAATGAATGGCTAATAGCAGAGCCTTCCCAGCACAACAGAAGTAAATAAAGGATGCTGAGCATTTAAAGTTTGGGCAGGGCTTCCCATCCAGGAAACCAAAGGATGCAGTTAGAGGAGGCTTTGGAAGATGACTTTATGAATTTAACAATTTTGCCAAGGTGGAACTGGGACAACTAGAAACCTTATATTTTTACATATTTATTTCAGTTTAAGAGCCAATGAAGTACGCTTTTTTATAAAAGCAAAGAAAAGAAAGCAAGCTAATTCCAGAGAATTTGCTAATGTATCATGTGCCTTCATAGAAATATATATGTGTATTGACTTTTCTTCATGTCTTTTATTTCCATATGGCTCTTTTGTGATTCTCGAACATAATATAGAATCATGCTACACCATGTGGTCTCAATCGACGGGCAGTCTTGTCCCTGTCGAAAATTGGTTCTGGGGGGGTAGAAAAAATCTTAAATATTGGTGTTTAGCCTGCTAAAGGCCACAGTACATAAACAGATATATAGTGCATCTGTGGTACAGCAGTCCCCCCTTATCTGCAGTTTTGATTTCCGCAGTTTCAGTTACCCATGGTCAACCATGGTCCAAAAATATTAAACGGAAAATTCCAGAAATAAACAATTCATAAATTTTAAATTGCACATCGTTCTGAGTAGCATGATGAAATCTTAAGCTGTTAGGCCCCCTCCCGTCCCCAGACATGAATCATCCCTTTGTCCAGCATATCCACGCTGTATACACTACTGCCCCTTAGTGACTTCGTAGCCATCTATATTATCAGATCACTGTCACGGTATCGCAGTGTTTGTGTTCAAGTAACCCTTATTTTACTTAATAATGGCCCCAAAGCACAGGAGTAGTGATGCTGGCAATTTGGATATTCCAAGGAGAAGCCATAAAGTGCCTCCTCTAAGTGAAAAGGTGAAAGTTTATGACTTGAGAAGGAAAGAAAAACGTTGCTAAGATCTATGGTAACTTTTCTTACAGTATTTGTTATAATTGTTCTGTTTTATTATTTGTTATTGTTGCTAATCTCTTACTGTGCCTAATTTATAAATTAAACTTTACCATATGTATGTATGTATAGGAAAAAACACAGTAGATACAAGGTTTGGTGCAATCCTCGATTCCACGCATCCACTAGGAGTCTTGGAATGCATCCCCCAAGGATAAAAGGAGGACTACTATATTACAATTTATCTAAAAATGGCTTATGGAGGGAGGGGAATAATGAAAAAAAGGTTTGGAAACACTTCTCTATGAGCTCCATTATGTTCTCTCGAGTGTTTCAAGTCCTTGGGCAGTTTTTTGGCTTAGCCAAATGTTCCTCTTTGCTCTGCCTTCCCACCCTTTTCCAGCATGGGAAAACCTTTGGTTCTTCCAAGTACTTAGAAGGGTTCCTCAGACAACATATATTTCTGGATTCCTTTGACTCAAAATACTTCAGTCATCTGGAACATTTTCAGTTACTTCCCTAAGCTTTAAAACATCTTTCTTAAAACTGATTTTTCAATTTTGCCAATTCTTTTCTTTTCTGAATACTATTCATTTTCTGAACCCATATTACCATTTCTCTACCAACTGCCATTCACAGTTAGATACACCATAGACTACAGAACCATATTAAAAGGACACCCATCTAACACCAGAAAACGATCCTAATTTCACTCCCAGAACTTGTGACAGCGTGTTATACTTCGAAGTAGATAACCCACGTTCTTTTCTTTTGTTTCATGCCTGACATTGGAAAAGAATTTAGTCATTCTCTACCTTTTAATAATTAGGAAATTTTCAACATATTCTTGCCAAACTACTTTAAGCAAAGCTCTGAGATTACCTTCTTGCCTTTCTGTGCCAGCCTGGGAGCAAATGGGAGTGCATTAATGTACTAGATGATTGTGGCCACACTAGTTTCTCTCCTCCCTTGCCCACCTTGACCCCACAGTCTCTTTCTTATTTCTGCTGTCCAGGAATGACCAATATGGAGCAGGCCTTGGTCATACAGTATTACAGCCGTGCTTTATTTCTTTTACCTCTTTCTTTTTACTTTTTCCACCTCTCACATTTGTGGTGAGACTGTCTGGGTCTTTTTCCTGTGCTAATTCTCTCATGAAGGTCACTTCTAGTTGTTAGTCTCCACACTGTGCCACGATTAGTCCTATTTCCAACCAAAGGGGTTTGAAATCCTCCTTGCTTATTATCTCAACCTTCTCTCTAAGGTAAGGGACACCTCAGGTAAATCCTATTCCTAATTAAAGAAATCCACCTGGACCATTGTCCCATCTAAAATGCCAAACTACTCAAATACTGTTGACGTGCATGCTCAATATATTTGCAACCTAATGAAGTTATTATACCACCATGGGAGCAATTTATTAATGAAACATGGCTATCTTACATGGTACCTAATGGCCAAGGCTTTGTTTAAGAACAAGGGCTTCCAGTAAATGTAATTCCAGTTAAATTGGTGGAGAAGGCTGGGCTGAACAAGTCTCAAAATAGAGAGGAAGGTGCCACTAACCATCATGTAACAGAGACAAATAATTTGGGTGAGGCTCTCTCTCAGAATATCTGACTCATCTTTTATTCAAGAAATAGAAAGCATCTATGTTTCATACTAAGCTAAGAATATAAAGAAATAGAAAAATGTCCCTCTCCTCAAAGAGTTTATAGGCTTCAGGATATTACCTGGGGAAATAACTTAAAAAGTTAAATTTTTAAGTGGAAGGCATATGGGCTCAGGAAGGAGGTAGCTGGGCCTGAAAGAAGATGCAGAATTTTAGCTGACAGAGCTGTGTGGGGATACTGGGATTGTCACGGTGCCTTGAGCGATAAGCAAGGCCGAGAAATCAAGAGAGGCAGAAAACAGGAAAGTGTGTTTGCCAAAAAATACAAATTCCAATCCATTGAAATATGGCTTATCAAGTTATAAAAAATACGCAGAGTGGAGCAAAGGATAAGGTGAGTAAATGTTTGTAAGTCAGGACTACAAAAAAAGGATGTGATTCGAAAGTTAAAGATGCTAAAAACCAGATTAGATCTTTGTAGAGCTGAAGAGTGAATCACTGATAGCAATGACTAATCCCTATATGCATGTAAAGCACATGGAGAGTGAAATACAGCAGAGACTTCAGTCAGTGCTAGGATACAGGTGTATTAACCCCTACCATTTACTGAGCACCTACTAGGTGACAGGAGCTGTCCTTCACACGGATTGTTACATTTCATCCATATAATAATCCATTTACATGAGGAAACTGGGCTCAGAGAAGTTAAGGGGAATTAGTGTGCACTCCTACTATGCAGTACAGCCACAATTTGATACCAGTGTTCCCTATCTTGAGGCCATGCTCTTTTCCCCATGCCAATCTGGGATGATTTATATTTTAAGAGAAATTAAGTAGATTCAAGGATACCTCCATAGTAATGTCACCCTCGTTGGTTGCAATATGCTTTCATCAGTGATCCAGGGCTGGAGATAAAGCCAGCACTCCAGGGGTTGAGTATAAAATCTTGGGAGTGGGTTGCAGCCCATGAGACCACCATTGTCATGTGGATGAGAATAGCTGATCAGTAGGCATGAAATGTCCATTTGGTTAGTTCTTAATCAGTCATTCAATAGAGATCAGTGGCAAGAACATGGGTTTTCAAAACGGATGGCCCTGATTCCAAATTTGAATTCATTATATACTAGTTACATGGAAACCCCTGGGCAGGTGACTTTACTTCCTCAATCTCAGTTTCCTCAAATAGTCGTGACGGTAAGTTAATAAATTTGAGTAGGAAAAGAAGAAGCTTCGGATAATGGAAAAGTATACCACCAAGGCTAAAGAGGCTTGGCCTCATTCAGGCATTGCTAGCTGTATGGTCTTGGGCAAATCACAAACTCTGAGCCTCTTCTTCTGTAAAATGTGGGTGACACCATCTCCCTTAAGAGTCTCTTGTAAGAATCTGAGAAAATGTATGTTAGGTACCTAGAGCAGCCAGACTATATTATAGTAAGGTATTATATTAAACCATTAACACAATGCTTGGCAAAATAAGTTTCCACCCCACTTCTTTTTAAACTTGGACTTTATTATAATGTTATTGGTTATTATAACTTAAATGGAAAAATCATAACAATTTGGTAAAAACTGGGCACCTTAAGAGTTAAAAATATTGCTTTGTTCTGTTTTTAAAAGATAAACTTCATATACATGTAAAATTATTTGTTCTTTTCTCTTACAATCCTTAATACATTTTTTTCACTGAAAGCATTCCCTTCTAAAAAATTTCATTAAACAAAGTGCTTAGTCAATCTGAGAAGAGATCAGTATCATTAACAAAGGCTTTGATAATTTTATTAATAAGAAAATTCTCAAACATCATGCTCTCTATGATACCATTGTTGGGTTGGTGGGCCCTATCTGTGGTCAATCTATTACGAGAACCACGAAAAATCTTCATCCTTGCAAAGCTGCTCCCTACCTCTCCTTCAAAAGCAACAAAGTGATCTCAAGACAGTATTTAAGTTAAACACTCCAAAGTAAAGTAAATCAGGGTTACACGTGTACCTTGGTCTTCGCTATTTGAGTCAGAAGAAATGCAAATATCATAGAGCTGTATACATCTAATCTGTTATCTGTGTCCACACATCCAACATATGGTTTATGGACTTGAGCAAATTTGGCGAGGTTAAGCTTATATTTTACACAAATCATTGAAAAACAAAGAAAGGAAATGTATGAATGTATAAAGCTCATTGGTTCTGGCGACTTTGCAGTGTTGTGCCAAGCATGAGGGTTCCCATCACTTTTCCTCCTCCTCCATCGAGATGGCATTTTAATGAGGTGTCCACGACGAAGCGTATGAATGCCTTCGGAACCCACCACATACCTGTCCGGAAATGTGCCCACTGGTTCAGGCTCCATTTCTTACATTACTGAGGGCTTGTAAGAAGTATGTGACTAAAATAGGACTGCTATTTCCTTTATCTATTCCTCCCCCATAAGGCTGCGTTAAATAGGGTCATTCAAACCTCCCTCTCCCCAAGGCCGGCACTCCCACAAAGACTGACTGGGTCTTATTTTTTACTTTTAGGAGGATGGGGACTTGAAAGTGTTCCTTAACAGGTTTGTTGGGAGTTTAAAATGCTTAAAAAGAATTCGAAACCAAGCGAAGTTTGGGCTTTACGATCTGAAATATCGGTCCTGGGATGTGGGCTAGGTGTCTGTGGCTGTTCAAAGATTGGTACGGGGCAAGGTTTTGAAGGAAGTGTAATCTGATGTACACCGGCAGGCGCGGGGTGGGGGAGGGAAGAATTGGCTGAGGGGGAAAAGAAAGGAATTAGCGTCTAGAGAGCACATCCTAAGGTTCCGGAGTTGCTAACTCCATCCCTAACCACCCTCGTTGCTGGAAACCAGCTGCAAAGGGAAAGACCGGCCAGCCTGGGTTTGGTTGAAGGCAGCGGTCCTGGCCTCAACCGTCGGCCTAGACACCTGGCTTCTGGGGCCCACCCGAGCCGACTAAACCCTCTCTCCCCTCTGGTCCTGCAAAGGAGCTGACATCGTGCTCTCGTTCCCTTCGGAGACCTTCAATTCCTTCCTACCTCCCCAAAGTGCTAACTTCAGGGGCTCAGAGGAAGCAAAGGGAGAGCAGATCAGAAGGGACAGGCCCTGGGGTCTCAGGGATTTTTAAGGTAGGAAAGAACGACGATCGCTCCCAGCCGTGGCCGCGTTTTCTCCTCATCCTCCACCCGCTGTCCCCCTCGCCCCCTCCCCCCCAGCCAAGTCCGCAGAACCTGCCGCGCTGTGCTTGGCGCCAGGCTGGGGTCTCTCGCCCGGGTGCTGGGCGGGATGGGATGGGTGGGGTAGGGCTTGGCGGGTCCCTGAGCCCTAGCAGCGGACGGCTCCAAGGACCACACACTGGGCAGGCGACCGCGTTCTGCCCGCCCGAGAGCCGGGAGAAGGCAGGGTCGCGAGCGAGGCGGGGCGAGTCTCGGCTCCAGCGCACCTAGCGGACCGAGCCCGCGGTGCTCTGCGGCCGCCGCTCTCCATCCCTCCGCGGTCCCCGCCCTTACCTCTGGGCGCGAGGGTGCCGGCTGGGGAGGGTGCTGGGGAGCGGCGAGCTGTCTCCCGACCCGGCTCAGCGACGGCCAGCGACAGCAGGGTCGCCCGCGGGGCCGCTGCTCATGGCTTGTCGCGCACGGAGCACTGCGACCGCGGCCACGGCGGCGCCTTCCTCCTAGTCCTCTTCGCGGGCTTCGAGCCGGGACGCAGCTAACGCCCCAGCCCCGCAGCCCTCCTCCCCTCCGCCTCCCCGGCCGCCGCCGGAGCCGCCTCCAGCGCCGCCCCACGCGCCGCCCGGCCAGCGGCAGCCAGCGCCGCCCAGCGCCCGGCCCCGGGGTCGCCGCCGCCGCCCGCCAGCCCGCTCGGCGGTCCCAGCCCCGCTGTGACGCAGGCCGCTGTGCCCGGGAACTTCCTCCCCTGCAGAGACCACCCCGCGCCTGGGACCGCCGCCGGCGAGGTCTGCCGCCGGCCGCCAGGGACTTCCTTCAGGACGAGGGAAAAACCCTCCCGCCGCTGTCCGGCGGGGCCGCTCCGGCCTCGGAGATGCCCACCTGGCGGCCTCGGCCTGGGGAATCGGCTGCGTCTAATACCTCCCCCCCACATCCCTAACAATGCGCGGAAGACCCGAGGCTTCTCTGCGCTCAGCATCCGCTCCACTACCGCAGCTCCTCCCCTGGGTAAGTTAGAGAGGAGCAGCTACCGCTAAAAATAGCCCTTCTGGGAACTCCTCTGAAGGCCTGGGGTCAGGATAGGGATAGTCCCTCCTCCTTATCTCCCTCTCCCCAGAAGAACAGAAGGGTGGAATGGGGTGGTGGGATGCATTGAGGGAGACGAGAAGGAGAAAGGCAAAAACTAATTTCCCTGGACCATGAAGCCCGTGAGCCCCTCGACACCCGAGTCTGCTCTCCGCAGGAACCCTCATGTTCCTGGGTACTGACAGCCGGGCTCCTTGATCTGTCAGCAGCAGGTTCCAGGGAAGCTGAAATTGAATGTTCCACCTACAATTTCGTGCTATGCATGAAGGAGTTGACGGTGCACGTCAAAGCCACCTGTTGTTTAAAGAGGATGGGGGAGGGCTTCTCATTTGTCGATCTAAACCCCGCTTTTCTTCTCCACATTGTCCTATGCAAATTTAGGATGAAAAAGCGAACTCTGCCTTCTTGAAAGCTGACAGCTATCTGTATGGAAAATCTTCTGTTCAGTGAAAAAATGTTCAGACAAGACTACTAAGTAATATAGAGTCTCTGGGATGCGTTACAATCCTAGTTCTTTTAAGAGCACCAAAACTTAAACTAGTGCTCTGTCCTGGCAGTGAGGGAAAGACAGGTGTACCTGAATAGAGCAGTTAAGAGACAACTAATCATCTTTCACTGGATGGTTGGTTCTTACACAGCCAGCCTTAAGAAAGCAGCCACCTCCTTTTACCCCATTTCTGTTTCCAAGCCAAAATGAAAACAAAATTTGTCCAAAAGTTGTTCTCTTGGGCTTTTAACTGTTTCCCCTGCTTGTCCAGCAAATGACTACACTTTGCCAATTCCAGTACTGTTGTTGGGTCCTTCCCAGAAGACAACCTTGGAACCTCTTGAGGCCTTAGAAGATGACCTAACACCAACCCCTAAATCAAGACAAAAATCTAGGGTGGGGTCTTCCTCCTAGACAGCAGGTGGAAAAATTCCTGTAGAGTTCCTGGGGGAAAGGCAGAGGCTGACGCTAGCAGTTTGCTAAAAAGTATGGGTCCTTTGCAAGCTACCGGGTACTGTCTGAGGTAACTCCAGGTTTTGAATACCTTAACTGGATTTAAACAGTCAGTGAGGCAAGTCCTAAGGACAGCTACCTCCTGTGGACGGCTTGATTCTGCAGGTGCTTTCTGAGTGCACCTCTATCCTCCTTGTATGGCTGGCATCCTGACCTCCAGCTTAGGCATCCCTGAAATGCTCCCTCTCTACCCAGTGTCAAGGGACCTTTCAATGCTAGACTTCGGACTCAAGTGAACCAGGAATAAATCCGTGCTCTTCCTGTGTAAATGTAGGGAAATTACTGCTCCTTTTTATTTTTTTTGTCCATTATCAGTCATATACATATAGTACTATAGGGTGCTGTGAGAATTAACTAACATGTTGAAAGCACCAAGAACAGCGCCATGCACTTTATAAGTACTTAGCAAATGGTAGCTGTTGTTGTATTATTCTTCAATGCTGTGAAAGCAAAAGGACCAGGAACTGCAATGGGGTTTGGAAATGGGATTTGAATCCCTGAATGTTAATTCTGCCCCTCCCCCTGCTCCCAGTTGCTTAATTGCAATACTTTTGTCTACTCTGTGCCTTTTCTCTAATGGGGTGAATTGGACAATTCTACATGGAGTCAGGCGATTCACATGCACACTGAAGGCTGAGAGGCACTGTGTTATACTGCTTAGGTCTCCTTTTCTTACTTTATAACATGTAAACCTTCAGTCTAGTCACCTCACCTCAGTCAACCTAACTCAAATCAATATATATACCTCTCAAGCCCTCAGTAAAGCGCCAGGCGAATCAGCAATCAATCAGCCCTTTCTGTGAATCCTGGACCCCGAGGATCTCAAAGAAGTATAAGGCTTATTCCCCAACTTCACGGTTATCACAGTTCATGGGAGAGGGAATCAGGCATGCACAGGAATCAGGCATGCACATGTATCAGAATAATCCATTTCAAACTACATGTGGTTGAAGTTCAGAGAAGGGAGGGGGCACGGTGGACTAGGTGAACTGTGTATACAGAGCCATCATCCTGACCTTTCACTTAGTACTCAATTCTTTAGGCCAAAGCTTGACATTCTAGATGGTCTTCCAGAGCCAGTTGGCACTCTTAGACTCCACATAGTTACAAGTTAACCACGTACTGGTTGACAATAGGGAGTGGAAGTAGATCTTTCTGGGCAGTGCAGGACTATGGTGGGGCATATGGAATGATGTGACCCTGTGCTTCTTAATCTCTGAACCTCAGTTTCCTCAGCAGTCTATTGGAACATCAATATCTACTTTTTAGACTTGTGGTAAGACTTAGAAACAATATCTGCAAGCCCTTTGTGGGTTGTATGGAAATGGTAATTATATTACCTTGTTGTTTTATTGTTAGCTACAAGAAAATGCAGGCTGGGCTGTATCATTCCTTGAAGGCATAATTCAAAAGTCACCTTCTCTGTGAAGTCTCCTCAGGCTGCAGACAAGTGTAATTCTCCCTTCCTTGCACTCCCACTGCACTCTGTTCGAACTTCTACTTCAGCACTTCCTGTGATGTGCTGCCATTTCTCTCTTTACATTTTTGCTCCACTACTGTATCTTTATTCATCTCTACGTCAACACCTAGCATAGAGCCTGAAAGAAGGAATTTTAAACTCTTTCAAATGCTTGCACTAGTTCTAAATTTCAGAATAATTTGTATTAAACTACAGGCTGTAGAACCTGAATCCTTTAGCTCATGAAAAGTTTATGCTAAAATTGTGTATTATGAATATGTATCGGCTTAAATCTTGATTTTTTCAGTGCCGGGCTTGTGCTTTAAGACCAACCTGCTATGCTTGTTTTGTTTTGTATTTGATGTCAGTTGATACTGCCTAGTAATAGCGAAAGTAAGATCTAAATTCTAAACCAAAACCACCAGCAGGATTTTACCCAGCATTCTCTACCCACTCTGTGCAGATCTGCTCCCCAGACCATTTCTGTGCTCTGTAGGAAGGTCCTGAGCTAACAGGAAACATTATTGTTTTAAGTTTCAGCTGTTAACATTGTTGTAACCATTGGCACTCTCCGAATTAGTAGCTGCAAGATAAAACCCACCTTTAGCAACAGTTTTGAAATCCTTGACTCTGTGCCATTAAAAAGGCTAGGACAGGGAGAATGAAACCTCTCGTAGAGAATGTTCTGTGTGCAGGAAGTTGCCCAGGAGGTAACGTGGTCAAATGTGGTCTTGACCCCTAAATGGCAGTTGAATTTGTGCCAAGGGAGAGAGTGGTGGTGCTGAGGACCTAAAAATAGGATACTACAAAACTATGGTCAAATTCTTCTAAAATCAGCCCAGTATATTTTAACATCCCCCCCCCCCCCCCACACACACACATGCACAAGATAGAAGTGCTTGGTTGCCCAACTTGTGAGATATTCTTTGGAAATAATAATAACGAATAAGCACTTACTAGGTGCATACTAGGTTGCTGAGTAAGTACTGGCTTTATATGTACAGCCCCATTTCATCCCCCCAGCGATCTGTTAGGTAGGCAGTGGTATTTTCTCCCACTACAGAGGAGAAAACTGAGGCACATTATAATCAACTAACTAGCCAAGGTCATATGACCAACGAGAGGAAGAATTAGGATTTGGACTCGGGCAAGTCTGATTTCAGAGTTCTCATGCCTAACCATTACTCAATCACATGGAAAAGGAATAGTTATTTTTAAACTGAATCCATCAAGTATATTCAGTAAGGATAAGGATGAACTTTTGCAGTAGTTTTTGAAATTGGGCTCATTTGTGCTTTTCCCAATAGCATACTCACATCCTAAATGTGCCTTCATGAGGTGATTTTACAGCTTACTCTTTAATTAAAAAGCATTTTATGACTGAAAGCAAACTTCTTAATGAAAGATCATCAAGTGTCTGTAGCTCTGAATATACACAATATGAAATATATGAGGGAGACAGCCTCATTCTTAGAATTATTGTTCATACGGGCCAATGATAAATAAGGAACTTTCACATGATAGATATGTAGCCTAAGTTTAAAGTAAAAAATGAGTTTGACATTCTCAGGAGTGACTTTTTTTTTGCACCTAAATATCACTGCTATAACTGCATTACTAAATAATATTTGCTTGCTACTATTTGTTAACACATACAGCCACTCATCTAAGAACTTTGCGTGTATTAACATTAATTAATCTACAAATGACTGGCTCTATCCATGAAGTGAATTATTCTAAAGATAACGAAACCTTCTTAAAGGGCTTAGAACTTCCTTATTTATTTAAAAAAAATACATTAAGATATACCTTTTAAGGAAAGTAACTCATTTTTCCCAAGATTCAAAATTGTCAATCTTTTCTTAACACCGTATCTTATTATGCATATAGAAGGTACCATGGAACATCTCAGATCACAGTTTAACGTTGACTTGCTTCAAATTTCAGTGACATTAGCCCTGACAAAGCACCTAATTTCAAGCCTAAGGAATTGCTTCTTTCTTTTGAGGAAGAAGCTGCTCCCTCTGAGGCGTGAAGATCAATGACTCAAGAAACCTTATCAGGGTAGTGAAATTGAAGACACTCTTGTTACTCACATAAACATGACTCTCTGGAAAATTATCATGGATGGTGCTTTGTATACTTAGAAAATCCTATAACCTTGCCCAGATTCTCTCTTCTTAAAGCCACCACCCATACTGACAGACAATACATTTTCTTGAGGCTTTTTGGAGTTCATTTATGTATTTCCTGAATTCATTCACTTTGTTTACCTCTCTAGGACAAAAACAAAAAGAAAGCCCGGTTTTCCCTCTCAGTATAAATGATCATTAATGGTCACTTTCACTGCTATTAGTGAAAACAGCATAAACTGGGTCTAATGAGACCTGGGTTCCAGGTATGACTCTGCCATTGAATAACTTTATGACTTGGGGCAAGTCTCTTAATATCTTTGCATCCTCAGTCTCCTTATCTGAAATGAAGGAATTGGAATAGGTAATTTCTTAGGATTTTTTCAGTGTTAAAACTTTCACCTAGGGGCTGGCCTGGTGGCACAGTGATTAAGTTCTCATGTTCTGCTTCGCTGGCCCGGGGTTCACTGGTTCGGATCCTGGGTGCAGACATGGCACTGCTTGGCAAGCCATGCTGTGGCAGGTGTCCGACATATAAAGTAGAGGAAGATGAGCACGGTTGTTAGCTCAGGGCCAGTCTTCCTCAGCAAAAAGAGGAGGATTGGCAGCAGATGTTAGCTTAGGGCTAATCTTCCTAAAAAAACAAAACAAAACAAAAACCTTTCACCTAGATCTTAAAATGATACATATTTATCCTCCCTAGATTTCAGTCAGTACTGGATATAATCACCAACATTTAATCAAGGAAGTAGGGAGGCATCCACGGCTGCTGTCTATGGGAAATCTGTCTAGAATAGGGAAGACCAGTCAGTCAACATCTTCCCAAAGCACCTTTGTCTTCCACCACCCATTGCCAGTGAGATAGAGCCATTCCTCTACTGAGGCATCTCCAAGCAGCTTTCTGTAGAACTCTATCCTTTGAGTATCCTGAGAAATAGGGGTCTGTAGGTCAAATTCACTTGGGGAATATTATATCCCTCTTGGAGATTCACAGTGCATATTAACATGCTTAGGGCTCTAAGTCCTGCCTTAAAAATACTTGTTTAACTTTGCTGAATCTAGCATTTCTCTAACTTCATTTGGCCATGGAACTATTTCTGTTGTTACATCTATCAACATTCCAAGATGAATAAAATCTCTCAGAATAGAATATATGAATTGTTATTCTAGAATTAAAGACTGCAGAACCTTTATAAGATTTTTCTCCTTGGAAAGAGAATGGAATTATAGGCCCTATTAACTCATTTAATGAATGCCTACCAAGATAAGCCTGTCGGTAGATGTTTTTTGCAACTGTTTTCCTTACAAACATCAGCCATAATAGAGTGTCTGTCATCTTTAGTAGGTCAAAGAGCATCCATTCTCAGTGGTAATAGTGTAGCCTTATTCCTTTTTACACTGAGGAATAGTTCCCTTGTTTTTACATCTTCTTATTAGCCTCTGGGTTCTTTGACATCCTTTTAGAGATAGCTGAAACTGGTGGATGACAAAGATACATTCTGAACACTCAAGAGAAGGCATAGAATAGTTTATTTGTTGATGACTTTTGGGCGATAATTCTCCATGGTCTCTAATATTTCTGTAGATCTTGTGAGCAAGGCACTGACTGCCCTTTCTTCCAGACTAAATTTTTAAGGATATTTGTATAGTGAATAGCCTTTGAAGATAGAGATAATATCTCCCTTTAGAGCAAATGGTAAGCATATTTACTGTCCGGTGTCATAAAGATAATGTTTCTCTCCAGAGCAAAGGGCAGGCATACTTACACTCATACAAAAGGTTCACATTCCCTAAGCTTATGGTTCTTCTCCTGCAACACAACCTACTGTGTGTGAAGCTGCTATCTGGCCCTCTTTGCATCTTTCTATGGGAATTGGGGCTCTAAGAACTGACACAAAAATGCTGATACTCTGGCTACTGCTATTGCTATGAGTAATAAACTTTCTTTCATCTCTGATCTAGGAGTTTCATGTCTTCTACCAGCATCCAAGAAACAGGCAGGCTAATTTTTTAGTTTGCAAGGAGAATAGTCTCAGATCTTTCACAGTTCTTGATAATAACTGACTTTTTCCTCCCTAGGAATTAGACATTGGTAGAATAACTTTATGTCCTTGGATGTTCTCCCTCCTGAATCATCCCCGGTCTTGTGAATATTCTCTCACATGCATGCTTTTCTACCCCTGTTGAGCAATTATAGCCATCCCTCCTTGTTTCTGTGGAACATTCAGGAGGGGGCTATTAGCTATGATACACTCTGACTTTGGAATTTCAAAGAAAGGCACTTTGAATTTCTGTCCAGCATGATAACATTTCATTACAATTATTAGAAAATATTTTATATTCTATCTTGTTTTTAAAAAGGAATTTAAAAATTAATCCTCAGTGAAAAGGAAATACCATCTTATAGTGAAGAGTGGATGTGTGCCTTGGGGGTGAGTGGACAATAGTAGTTAACTACACTGACTGCTTCCAAAAGCAAAGAAGAAAAAGGAAAAGACTAGAATTCAGATAAGATAAATTCCTTCATGTGACCAAAGGGAGGATCCCTTTTCTACAACATGAAAACAACTGTGGTCTCATTTAAGAGTGAAAACATCCAGATTTCTTGAATGTCCCCAATATTCTTCAGCTTGTAAAATGCTGCTGACAACCATCTATTCACATCTAATCTGATGTCATTTCATATTGACTCTTGATTTCATTGGCTAAACCAGAACTCAAAATTATGCTTTCTGTAATAATGCTTCTAATCAGTTTCTTTGAAAAAAACATTTTCTGGTTGAAAGGTTTTCAAAGACTTCAGAATATCACAGTAATTGGTTTAGGAACAACCCAGTCTGGAAATTTCAAGAGGTAGACTGATAACTTGCTAAAGTGATTTGAGTTTGAATTCAAGTGATGAGAATTCACATCAAATGATGTGAATTCAAATTCAAGTGAATTTGGATGTCACAAATAGGGTAGTAAATTAACATTTGTTGAGTACTCTATCCCAGATATGGTTTAAAGCATTTTATGTGTATTATTTCATTTAATCCATCTAACAACACTATGAAGTAGTTACTATTACTGTCCCCATTTCACAGATAGGAAGGCTGAGGCATGGATAGGTAATGTGACTTGTCCAAGATCATGCTGGTATTAAGTGGCAGAGCCAGGCATGGAATCCAGGCAACCTGACTCAAAAACCCACATCCTTACCACTTCTTTTCTGCCTTATAACATCAGACTTTTTTTTTAAACAGCTGGAAAATGTGATTTTTTTTCTGGAATGCTTAAGAGAAATAAACATTAATTTTCTTGCTTCCTTGGAGTTTTATTTCTAGATCATTATCTTCCCAGATATAATGTTTTGTTCTTCATTTCACTATAAGCAATATATTTCAGGACAATTGAGGGTGAGTTATGTCCATCTCATCAGCCCATATTGACTGAGAAGAGAGGTATTGTGCAGCCCACTTTGAGTAGAGAGCCACTCCTGTCAAGTCACCTTGAAATCTTCCACATAAGGTTTTGATGCATGTCAAGCTCCCAATGTAAGATACATTTGAAAAATCTTTCAATAATTTGAAACAAATACAAAATAGACTTGAGTGTTTAAGTCCGTATCCAGAGAAGGAGGAAAAAGCAACAATATTTTAAATTTATCAATTTTTTACTTGGGCAAGCTTTAATTTTTCGTGATCAGGAGTGGTGTTACTACCAGCCCCTAAATCACCTACAATTGCCACAGTCCCCAGATGGGCACATTGTGACCCTGTCTAGACTAAAATCACATCACAATGCTTTTCCTCAAGTCAGACTGACAGCTCATCCCATCCAGTCTCGCAAGGAGCATGGAGACAGGAAATAGTGGGGGCATTTTTGAGGGCTTCAAAGGGAAAGGAATTTTAAAAATCTTGGATGACTATTTCTTAGAATGATGAAGAAATCATTTAATATACAGCATTTATAGATTGCTGCCCAGCCTCGGAAACTCCAAAATGATTTCTGAAAACTATCAATAAGAAGGTTTTATGTAAAACTCTGCACAACGTTAGATCTGTTTTGTCTTCTGGCCACTGGAGACAAATGGTATGGTCCAAATTTCAGATGTAAGAGCCACATGCACATCTGCATCCTCTGCCACTATTTTCACAAGAAAATGAGGGAGTCATCATGATCTTTGCTGAATAATCTTTGTGGAGAGTTGTGGGTATTTATCTTTCCTCCTGTGAAGGCCTTGAAGAACCAAGAACTGAGCGGAAATTTCTCCCTTTCTGCTTCTCAACAGGTTTGAGAGAAGCAAGTGTGAACCCATCTCCTGATCCTTGGGAGACCTCAAGAAGCAGCATGGAAGTGGTGATTCCTTGACTAAAGGGATTTGGATTTATCTGGATTTTAACTTGTATTGCATGTTCTTAAAACTTATGTGTTAACTGAATGCCTATGTACCCAACGTTTTCTGGCAAAATTACCTTCCTAATTGTTGCAGCAGTTATTCTGAGGGGACGCTCTAATCAAATCTGCACGTGCCTTTGGTGGCTTTATAGCTCTCTACCACCTCCTGGATTTTGTACATGTCTTTACACTACCCTCTAATTTCTCTCACTTCCCTTTTCTCTTCACTCTCCTCCAAATTCCGTCAGTCTTTAAATGTCCTATTCAAATCCTATTTCCACAAAATTTTTCTAACACTTTCTGTTCTGTACACTCTTACAGTAATTAATCATGTTTTATCTTCCAAAGCTATGAGAACTTGGATAAGTTGCTTAACCTCTCTGAGCCTTGGTTTCTCCATCGGTAAATGGGGATAATTATAGTACCTGCTTTAGAGTGTGGTTGTGAGGACTAGGTGATTTAATACATGTGTCATAGCACAGCATCTGACACATTGTAACATCCAATAAATGTTAAGTTTTATTAATATTCAACAGCTAATTACATCTTTTCTTTTTTTAAACACTTTTTTCCTTGTTTCCTACATTGCTGAGGTTCAAAAATTATTTGTTGACTTAATTATTTTAACATAATGTCAAAGGAGGAGTTTTTCTTTCAAGATTTTTTAAGTATATTGACAAATAGGAAGAGTCACCAGTTGCTAGTTTTCTTAAAAGTCAACATCTTGTAGTTTGATAGATAATAAAATTATTTTTAAAACTACACATAATGAGTGCTTACTGCCTGAATAAACTATATATAACTTCTACTATTTCATTTCTATTTCACTTTAACATATCACTCATGAGACATTAAAATAATCATCATTTCTCTTTTCTCCCCCAAAATTTAAACCTGTGAAATTATTTGTTTGAAAAATTCCTATCTAAAATATCTGTCATATTGCAGAACTTCTGCAGATATGAGCAATTCACTGTTTTCGTTTTCAAACTACTGAGCCATAAAAAAAGATGAAATCTTGCCATTTGTGACAACATGGATGGACCTTGACAGTATTATGCTGAGTGAAATAAGTCAGATGGAGAAAGCCAAATACCGTATGATTTCACTCATATGTGGAACATAAAACAACAGTGAACGAACACATAGATACAGAGAATAGATTGGCGGTTACTAGGGCTGAGGGGAAAGGGAGTGGGAGGAAGGTGAAAGGTAAAGGGGCACCTTTGTATGGTGACAAATGGCAACTAGACTTTTGGTGGGGAACACAATGTAGTCTAGAGAAGTTGAAATATAATCACGTACACCTGAAATTTATATAATAGACCAATATTACCTCATTAAAAAATGAAAAGAATATATTTCATCTTTGTCCCTGGTTCCTGGTACAGAGTTCTTAGAATCTTTGAAATTTTCTGAGCAATGGGAGTGTCTTCGTTAGGTTAGTGAGGTAACTCACATGGGCCTCTGGACAGCTTCAGGATGGGAGAGGGACATCAGAAAGACCAACCACATGATTAGAGTGTTGGAGTTTGGGGCTGGCCTGACCTGGGGAGGGTGGGGCAGATCTGGAGATTGAGTCCAATCATGCAGCCATTGATTTAATCAATCATGTCTACATAAGGAAACATGAATACAAACTCTGGACACTGAGGTTCAGTGGAGCTTCCAGCTGGCAAACTCATAGATGTGCCCACAGAGTAATATGCCCTGACTCCATGGGGGAGAGGGCATAGCTTTGCGTTCACTCCTAGACCTCACCCTAGGCATCTCATCTGGCTACTCTTGAGTTGTATCCATTATAGTAAAGCCATAATCATAATTATAGCACTTTCTTGAGTTCTGTGAGTCATTCCAGTGAATTATAAAACATGAGGGAGTCATGGTGCCCCCAGATGTGTAGCCAGTTGGGCAGAGGTGTGGGTGGCCTGGGTACCTCTCAAGACTTGTGGCTAGCATCTGAAGTGATGGCAGTCCTGTGGGGGACTTTGCCCTTAACCTGTGGAGTCTGTGCTAACCCTGGGTTGTCAGTGTCAGAAGCAGGCTGGGATGGAAACAGAACAGAGACGGTATTAAGTAGCTATTACTGGAATCCACGGAAATATATCAAGTCACCAGAGATGATTTTGTATATCATAGCTGTAATGGGAAGATTAATTTACTAAAAGCCTCCCCAGGACCACAAAATGAGAATACTGCTTTCTCTAATCTGTCTTACATAGAGCCTGTTAGGATGGCCTCATACTAAGGAATCATGTCTGTAAATCATTTGAAGACAAGAGGAGCCAAAATATTTTGACTAGCCTAGGGCAAGGGGTTTGGAATGCATCATGATCTATGATCTTAATTCCACGGGGTCCTAGCAATGCTTTATTTTGGCAGAAGACAACATAAGTGTCCTTCTCCACTTAATTTCTCTGAGAAACATTCCACCTAGGCAAGGCAACCGAGCCTGGCTGATGAGTTACAAGTAAATGGGTATTTTCAGTGTGAAGGTTTGGAATCCTCTGCACTGTCTGCATCCTCGGTAGCAGTTCTGAGAAGCATCAAGCTGCTGGTGCTGTGATAGTGGTTATGGGAGGAGGGAGGGGATTGTCTATCTATTGCTCACCAAGCTATCTGTTTCCAATTTTGGCAGTAAAACATAGCAAGAGAGGGAAAGAAAAGAGAAGCCACAAGGCACTGGGCACCTGTTGCCTACCAGGCTCGGTATGAATGCTTTTACTTAAGTTAGCTTATTTCATCCTCTTAACCTCCCTGAGGAGGTATTGTCATCCCCACTTTATAGATACTCAAAATGTGGCCCTGAGTTCCCTGAGGTCTCAGAGCTCGTACGTTAGAGAGCAAGTGTTAACTTTCAGGACTGCCTGGTTCCAAATTTAAACTCTACACTCAACTTGACTGCCGAGTTTCCAGCTTTGGGCCTCACCCTGGCATGCTTGAGTCATGCTCTGGGTTAGAAAAGAAGAGAAAGGTTATCTTTTTGGGGGAAGGATGGTTTTATCAACCCTCAACTTAGGCTAGAGTAAGCTCCTAAACCAATTTTCCCCAGATGAGTCAGAGATTGCCACTGGCAAGACCACACTGAAATCTTCTTGCAGCCTTTTCTCTCAGCATTCTCTCTTTTAGGCAAATTGGTGCTAATTCTGGGGCAGGTGGGAACAAGAAATCGTGACAACCTCCATAGACATCCTTGGCCCAGCTGCCCAGGGCACACTCCTCTGTGTTTACAGAATGCTGCCCCAACTCCCCTGAATTAACTGTCTAGTTCTAAGCAGCCAGCAGTGACTCTTCTAGCAAGAATCCTTTATGGTACATCCCTCTGTCCACTGGAAAATCTGCTAGGAGGCTCAAAACATGCTGAAACCACGCTGGGAACATGAGGCTGGGAGCCCTGCATTATTAAGTGTCTATTTGTCATTAGGAAGGGGACCTTCCTAGCATGGTTGGCCAGGGACTTAACACTGGGGGGCCTGGAGTATGGTGCCCAGTCCCCTGGTGGTGGACGCTCAAAGGAACCGGACAAGACGTGCTGACCTTCACAGTCTCACTTAGCCACCAGTGCAGTGGGCAGCCTAGGACTGCGTCCCACCTGTCCACAATTTTGAACAGCCTGTGGCCTGAAGCCTGGGCTGCAGGCAGAGTGCAGCCCTCGCCAGAGAACCCCTCAAGCCGACACACTCTCCCTCCCGTTTCCTAAGGCTTTGCAGCAGTTGATTTTCCATGGAAACAAGCAGAAAACTGTTTTAATCATCTGGCATTTTTAGTTTCCTAATTTGTATGGGAACCTGGAGATACAGACATATGGTACATTCATTATCCCAGAAAGCTACAGCTGAAAGAAAAATAGTTAAAGCCAGTCTTAAAACTGGAAAGCTTCAGCATATGCCTTCAAATTACTTTCCTTAATCTCAGAAACTGTCAACAGTGCTGCCAAAAGAGTTGTTTCTGTTTCAGCTCAGGACTTCTAGCAGGATTTACATGTGAGCCTTGCTGTGTGCTTCCCCCACAGCACAGGACAGCTGGCCAGCTCTCGTGGTTGGACAGGAAGCCTCTCATCTCCAGAACCAGGCTGAGAGAGTGGGACCCGCAGGCTCTGGCTGAGTTCTAACCCGGACTCCTGCACTTACTAGTTAGTCCTGTGACCTTGGGCTAAAACTGAGCTTCTCTGTGCCTCATTTTCCTCATCTGAAACTTTCAGTCATTTAACAAATACTTATTGAACATCTATTTTGTAGCAGGTACTGTTCTAAGAACTGGGAAGATAGCAGTGAATAAAATAGGATCCTCACCTTTGTGGAGTCTAGATTCTATTTGGGAGAAATGAATAATAAAACTAATAAAACAAAGTAGAAGGCATGATGTGTTAGCTGGTGATAAGGATTATGGAGAAAGATAAAGCAGGGGAGGGGGTATTTGAGCAGGGCCATTACAACTTTAAAATAGGCTGGTCAAGGAGTGCTCACTGAAGAGGCAGCAGTGGGAGAGGCCTGAAGGAGGTGTGCAAGTGAGCCTGAGGGTATTGGCGGAAGAGCAGGTGGGGCGTAGACCCTGATGATGGAGACTACCTGCTGTTTTTGAGGAACAGCAAGAAGTCCAATATGGCCAGCGTCCATGAGTGTGGGTCTTTAGGGGTGACCAAAGTGGCTGGGGTCACTTTCTTACTGGAGGGTCTTGAGCAGAGAGGATATGACTGAAGTTGCGTTTGGGTTGCTCCGGCAACTGTGCTGAGAGTAGACTGAACAGGGACAAAGTTAGAATGCCATTGCAGTGATCGAAGGGAGGCCCCGGGGGGGGTTGGACCAGGGGAATTGGCATTTGGTGGTGAGGAGTGGTTGAATTCCAGCTAAGAGATTATTTTGAAGGTAGAGCTGACAGGATCTGCTGACAGACTGGATGTGGGCTGTGAGAGAGAGAAGTGAAGGATTTCTCCAAGGCTTTTAGGCTGGTTACCAGGAAGAATGGAGTGTCCATTTTCTGAGATGGGCACTAGTATAAGAGGAACTGGTGGGGTGGGATGGCAAATCTGGAATTCAGTTTTGAACATGTTCAGTTTGAGATGCCAATCAGAAATCCAAATGGGTAAAACAAAAACATCTTATTTATCAAACAACAAAACTTATCAAATGAAATAAATCTGAGAGAACTACTGCCTTTGTCTTCAGGAAAAATGAGACTAATCTCTGCTGATCCTATGTGGCGAGAAGCCAAGGTGATTGAGAAGTAAGTAACTCAGTTCCTATGCTTTCCTAGCATGGGCATTATTATCTCCTTGCAGTTAATTATCTAATGAGATTTCAAAGGCTCACAAATTTAAAGGTAAAGGAAGGTCTTGTCACTGGGGCATACAATATAGAAAGCACACATCCACTGGTCCATTTAGCTGGACCTTTTGGGAAAGTTACACGGTACTACCGTCTGAATGCTTGTGTCCCCCCAAATTCATATGTTGATAGTATTAGGAGGTGTGTCTTTGGGGTGATTAGATCATGAGGGTGGAGTCCTCATAAACGGGAGTAGTGCTCTTATAAAAGAGACCACAGAGAGTTCCTTGTGCTTTCCACCATGTGAGGACACAGCAAGAAGTTGGCAGTCTCTAATCCAGAAAAGGGCTTTCACCAGAACCCAGCCCTGTAGGTGCCACGAGCTTGGACTTCCCAGCCTCCAGAACTGTGAGGAATAAATGTTTGTTGTTTATAAGCCACCCAGTCTACAGTATTCTGTTATGGCAGCCAGAAAGGACTAAGACACATAGGCTGGAGTTGGAAAGGGTGTATTTATGACTAAGGGTTTAGAGAAGACCATGGGGAAGAGAATGCTTCTGCTCATATCAATCTGAAGCTTTCTGGGCTCTGAATGGAGGAGGCTATGAATGCTGGAGTCGAGTTGTGTAGTGGGAATAATAACACCAAGCTTGCAAGGATGCCCAGGGCCTGGCTCATAGTAGGACTCAATGAATCTTAGTTGATTTTCTTTTTCTTAAGGACAAGAACTCTGCATTATTAGTCTTGGTACTCTTAATAGGCACATAATAAATGTACTTAATTCTAGACTTGAATTTAGTCACTTTATATATTTACGTTTCTAAGATACTGGAAACTTACCGATCAGGTCAAGGTAAAGTTTAGACTTTAATCTAGAGCAGCATTCCCAAGTAGAAATATGTGAGCCACCAATTTTATGTGGCTCACATAATTACTCATATGTGGTTCACGTATTATTATATGTGATATAATTTTAAGTTTTCTGGTATCCACAGGTTTTATTTTTATTAAAAAATTTTTTTTTTAAAGATTGGCACCTGAGCTAACATCTGTTGCGAATCTTCTTTTTTTTGTTCCTTATTATCCCCAAAGCCCCCCAGTACACAGTTGCATATTCTAATTGTAGGTCCTTCTAGTTGTGGCATGTGGGACATTGCCTCAGCATGGCCTGATGAGGGGTGCCATCTCAGCACCCAGGATCCGAACTGGTGAAACCCCTGGCTGCGGAGGCGGAGCGCGCAAACTTAACCGCTCGGCCACCGGGCCGGCCCCTAGTAGCCATATTTTAAAAAGTAAAAAAAACAAAAAGCAATGAAATTGATTTTAATTAAATTATTTAACCCAATATAGCCAAAGTATTATCCTTTCAACATGTAAACAATAAAAAACATTCATATATTTTATTCTATTTTTTAATAAATTCTCTGAAATCCAGTGTGTATTTTACACCTAAGAGAACATCTCAGTTCAAATGAGCTCCATCTCCAAAGCTTAATAGCCACACGTGGCTGGTGGCTATCAGATTGGACAGTGCAGTTCTGGCAGCAATAGGGAGGGATTTGTCTCTCTTGCTTTATATTTTTGTGAGCCTGACATTCGACTGCAGAAACATGGTCTGTTTTCAGTCAGCCCGGCTCAGACATTACTCGCTCCTTTGCTTTATGTAGCAGGCAGTCATGTGGATGCTATTCCCGTACATGCTGGAACCCGAGGCTCTCAAACTGTCTTTGTGCACTAACCACCTGGAAAGGCAACTTGCCCTGTGGGTCTCCTGCTCCAACTGTTCTCACCTCCCACAGGTAGAAGCACAATCCAATAAAAAGCATGAAGGATCAAAGCTCCAACAACAAAACTTCTGCTTATGTGGGTGGTCATCCTAATGGCTACATTTAAAAATGTCACCTTTCTTATATTTTATGTTAGAAATCTCTGTGATGAAAAAGCATAAAAATAGCAGGAAGTGGGATACAAATAACTTGGAATTGGTGGCAGGTGGTCCTCTAGGAAATGACGAACATAGGAAATAAAAACAAAGGGAAAACTCTCTTGAAAAACACAGAGCTCTTAGTCACAGAATAAATAGGACTTTAGCTACCATTTCAGTTTATTAAAATGACCTCACATACTTTTGCTGACTCAATCATGTTTCAAAAATTCCTCCCTGACTCCAGAATGCTAATGTTGGCACTTAACGGGGAGGGCTACTGCAAGCAATACTGCTCTAAGCACTTTAAATGTATTCATTTATTTAATCCTTACCACCGTCCTATGCCCCTTATAATAAACTGGTTTGAATCTCAGCTCTGTCACTTGCTAGTTAGGAAACTCTCTGAGACTCAAAATTCTAATATGAATAATAACGACTCACCTCATAAGATTGTTGTGAAAATTAACTTGTGGCAATGTGTGAAACATACACCAGAACGGTGCTTGACACATAGTAAGCTCTCCATAAACATTACAACTAACACTGGTGACAAATGGTTACATTACGTATCTTGAGGAAAGAGTTTACAAATACAGTCATGCGCCATATAACAATGTTTCAGTTGATGATGGGCGTGTACACAGGGGTGGTCCCATAAGATTAGTACCATATAGCTTAGGTGTGTAGTAGGCTATACCATTTAGGTTTGTGTAAAGACACTCTATGATGTTCCCACAACGATGAAATTGCCTAAGGAGGTATTTCACAGAACTATCCTCATTGTTGAGCATTGCACGACTATTCCATGGCAAGACTAGAATCTCTTCTTCTGGCCATTAACAGGCTATTAATAGACAGTGGTTTTCAACTTCAAGAGCCACAATTTCCCTTCTTCATATATTAGAAAGTTTTGGAGGCTATACTAACCTTCAAGGCATTGAAGAACTCTTTCTAGATATCTAAATTCAGAACTTATTTCAATATCACTAACATTTTTAAAGTAATTTTTGAATAGGTAATACATGCACATGATGCAAAATTAAAAGAAAATACAAAAAGATACACAGAGAAAAGAGTGTACAGTGTTACCAGTGATTTGTGCATCCACCAGAGAGATTCTGCGAATATCCAAGCCTACACACACATACACTTGCAAATACTCAATTAGCAAATATATTTAATAGAAGTCAATAGTTTAGGAGTATTGATTAATGTTTCCCCAGGGACACTTTCTTACAGGCTCACAATAGCTATTGACTGTTAGTGATTGTCTCACCAAAGACTCCATGGAGGTGTCAATAGTCAGATACAAGAAGCAAGAAGTGGGTAAGAAGAGGGCTCGAGGAAAGGAAGGTGAGGCTATGTACCTACTGGGTGTCAGAAGTGACTCTAAGAATTTTAAACGTATTGTCTTATTTAATTTTCCCAACCACTCTGGGAGATAGTTATTATTTTCTCCCATTTTGCAATGAGAAAACTGAGGTATAGAAAGGTAAAGTGACTTGTCCAAGGTAACACAGCTAGAAAGTTGAAGAGGCAGGATTCGAACTTAAGTCTGGCTGATATCAAAGTCCCAAGCCCAACGGCTTCCACCAGAGGAGAAGGACAAAGGGGATCAGGTACCCAGGAAGGTGGAAAGTGGCTGAATTGCCAGTAGTTTTAAATACTCCACGAAGGAGTGGGAGGTGAAATCTGAAAAAATAACAATGACAACATCAAAAACAAACCCAATAGGCAAAGACCATAGTCAACAACCCTCCTCTGTCTCAGCAGCTCTTCAGACGTGTGGACTCTTGACCAGGACACATTACATGTTCACAGAGGTCAGCTCTAAGACAAGCACAAAGTGATGGCGATGCTTTGTTGGGGAAGGCAGACGGTCTAACCCCAGTGCTATCTTAGTCCATCCAGAGAATCCTCACTCTGTGGCTAAGTGAAAATCAGTTATAATCACTTGAGCACATAACTAAAATTTTTGTAAATGAAAATTCTTGAATAAAAAAATTAGACACGTTCTTCAGTTCTGGTGGTATAATTGTCTTAGTCAGCTCGGGCTGCTATAACAAAGCACCACAGACTGGATGGTTTAAACAACGGAGATTTATTTCTCACAGTTCTGGAGGCTGGAAGTCCAAGAACAAGGTGTCGGCTGATTCGATTCTTGGTAAGGGCCTTCTTCCTGGCTTGTAGACAGACGGCTGACTTCTTGCCATCACAAGACAGAGAGAGAGGGAGAGCTGTAGACTCTTTCTCTTCTTATAAGGATACAGATCCCCTCATGGGGGCTCCATCCTCATGACCTCACCTAAGGACTCACTTCCTAATACCATCATGTTGGGGATTAGGGTTTCAACATATGCATTTCGAGGGGGACACAAACATTCAGCCCTTCACACTAACAATAACAAAATAACGCATGCATACAGAGCTTACCAGTTGGCAAAGTAAGTTCACACGAATCACCTCATTTGCACCTCATTGTTGTTATCGGTGCATTAGCTATTTTTATTTTCCCTATTTTACAGATGAGGAAGCTGAGATGAGAAGGAGTCAGCGATTTCCCCAAGGTCACACAGCTAGCAAGTGGCAGCGGTGGAGGGCAAATTCAGATCTTCTAATCCCAAATCCTGTGTTCTTTCAGCTGCATCAGGAATCAGGCCATTCTGCTCCTGGTATTAACAACAGCAACAGCAAAGCAGGAACAATCGATGTCTATTTAGTGCTCCACTACGTGCCAGTCTTTTTGAAAACATTATCTCCCAGAGTAGGTACTATTATTCTCACTATTTTACATCCCTGAGAAAGCCTACAATTTCCAGGGCTAAGTCACTTTCCAAGATCACACAGCTAGTACGTGACAGAACAAATATTTGAACCAGGTCTGGCTGAACCTAGAGATTATGTTCTTATTAAACCCTCCGCTCTGGTGGGCTTTGTAAGATGAAAATATTCTGGTAGACATTTATTGAGATTTTAGTCAAAAATGGATTTCTTGTCCTCTAAAAGCCCTAGTGTCCTACAATGTACTCTATTGAAAGTCCTATTTTTTAGGCCCCACAGATGGAGGACAGATGTTTCTTTATGCTCTGAAAGGTCCACTCTATGTAGCTGACCATAATAAGATTGTATCTTGTTCTGAATGTTTCAGAAAAATGGCATCGGCCAGAGCACTCCAAATGAAAGCAAAATCAAAGGACTTACTGCATAGATTTGATGAAAACAACAGGATGTTATTCAGTGGTTTGGGTGGGAACTTTTCAGAGTTCATTCTGAACCACACAAACATTTTCCGATGCGTTCTACCCTAAAATTCAGCCTGAAGTCAGAGAATTGCACGTATGTCTGACTGAGACTTATGCAATGGGGTGGGGTGCTACAGGTTTGGGTAATACAATGCTCAACTTTATGATACAGAATTACAGGTTGAATAAAGGCCCTAAGGCCATGGAAGCTGCTGTGACTTAAGAATGACTCTCCAGATAAACAGATATTTTCTGTGAGTTCAACAGTTATACTTAAAATATGCCTGAGCATATTTTAAATGCCCATTTGGGAAGAATGATTAGACCTCTAAGATAGGATTTCACAGCTTTTGTTGAGTTTTGGAGTCATGACTGTAACCTGTGAAAAAGTTTTTAGGGTGTTTTGGTTGAGCTGATTGCCAGGTTAGGAAGTCCATTTGTATCCTACAGAGAATCATCGCATCTCAGAACCTAAAACTGGCTATCTAAATGTTCCTCATTTTATTGAAGAGGAAACCAAAGTGGGCCCAGAGAGGGTTAGTGAGATTCTGGAGTCAAACTTAACACAGCTGGGAGAGCATTTCTTGAAGACCTAAAGGACCCTAGTTCAAGGTGATGTTTGCAGATTTGGTTGAGTTGTTGCCTAGTATCCAAGAGCACAAACTCTGAAATCAGATCCGGATTCTAAACCAGAGTTCTTTGCTTACTAGCTTTGTGAGTTTTGTTAAAACATTCAACTTCCTCTAGCCTCAGTTTTCTCTTCTGTAGAATGGGCATAAGAGTTTCATCCTTTAACCTTATCATACGCACCATTACACCCTCGAATAATGTACCCAAAGTTCTACTTCCTCATGCCATTTCCTTGCCCACAAAACTTCAATGACTTCTCATTGTTTTAACAGGCTGTCCACAAAAGTACCCGCTAGTAGTTTCTGGCACATACACTTGCCCTGTGGCATTCTGGCTGACCCACTGGCTTCAGGACACAGTTTGCCAATGCCTGGCTTTCTGTCTTTTATTTATTCTGTACCTATAATATGAGAGGCACTATACCAGTTGAAGGGGATAAGAAGATGAACAAGATTTGGATTCTGTCATCAATTTAGTGAGGAGGAAATCTATAAATAACCTCACTACATTGTTATAAGGGTTAGGAATACAAGCACCTAACTCCGACTTGGGGGAAGGAAGGTGGTCAGAGAAGGTGCTAGAAACAAATAATACTTCATCTTAGTCTTGAAGAATGAATTGAGGTTTGATATTAGAGAGATGATGGATAGATATCTTTCTATTTATATGGAAGGAAGGGACTTTCTGTTGAGAGAAAAGGATGGGCAAAGGCGTGGAGGTTTGGAAAGTCTGGCACAGAGGATGGCCATGCAGTTCCATATGGTGGGCTTGCAGGAATGTACGTGGGAAGTTCAGCACTGCCCGGAGGATTTGGATTCTGGCCAAAAGAAAACCACTGGGGTCATGTCACATTGCTGCTTTGTGAAATCCCACAGGGCACAAAAGGGCAAGAACATTAAGCTTTCCAGTGAGTCGCATGTAAATGACTGCATTTGCCGAGGTCTCTTTCTTAGGGTACTGAGGCTGGGGCATCTTTCATACCAGGTGACAGAGAGAAAAGTCAACATGGTTAGCTTTTTGCCACTGACATCATACCAGTGATGTAGCATTGGATTTCATGTTTTCAAGCTTCTTCTATCTACAGTTACAAGAAACAAGACCTCTTTCTGTAAGTCACACTTGCCTGGCTGCAGGAGAACAGACAAGAGAGTCACTGTGGTATATGGTCTCAAAGAAGACTGACTGCCCTGTTCTCAGCAGTGCCCTGGTGGTGATGGATAAAGGCTGGTTAATAATGGGAAACCCAACATGTCATCCTTTGCACTGTGACTTGGCTACTTGATTCTTCCACGGAGGTGTGGGTGCTGCCCAGGGCCTGGCCTGTTTTTTCAACCACCTCTTGGCTGTCCCTCTTATTCATGATAGGAGAGAGAAAAGAGAGGAAACAAAGAGCCCATGTACTCCTGATGGGCCAGGTTCTCCTTTTTCTGGTCCACTGTACTTTTCTCATTTGGAGGGGAACATCCCCTTCACATGGTCAGCCAGTTGCATGGTCAGATATTTATGGAGAATCTCAAAGCCGGGAGCCAAGACTTCAAGTAGACATGGATGCTGTCCACACCACGTTTACAGTCTAGTTAGGAGCACAGACATTAAACAAGTAATAGTTACCAAAGCAATGGACACCTCAAAGTAGAGTGCCAGTTGCCATGAGAACGCACAATAGGAAAACCTAAATGTGGACCTGGTCAGGGAGGTGCTACCCTGAGGAAGTGACCATTTACCCAGGAACTGGATGATCAGGAGTTAACTGGGCAAAGGGAGCAAGGAAGAGGCTTCTAGGCAGAGAGAAATACATGTGCAAAGACTAAGGTGGGAAAGGGTATGTTTTAAGATTTTCTACCATCTTTAGAGGAAAACTCATTACAGTTAACAGGTAGCCAGCACCCAACAGCATCAGACAGGATGCTAAGCATTTTACAGAATCTCATGGAATGCTCCTGACTGTGTGAGGTTTGTCTCCATGAGGGCAGAGCCCTGTTTTGTCCCAACAGATCCCAATGTATCCTCAAAACCTAAGGCAGCACCTGAGTAGGAGCAGGCACTCAATATTTATAGAATAGGCTTTACATTTTATAGAAAAGGAAACTGAGGCTCAGAGAGAGGTTACTCAAGTGTTACTGGTAGAGCTAGGACTCCAACCCACAGTGGAGCTGAGGCCTTCCCGGCAGCTAGCTGGCAGTTTGGCTCTGTCTAGGACACCCATCTTGCTTTCTCTTCTTCTAGACACAGCAGAGCCCAAGTCTAGGCCTGCAGCAGTCCTGAGCGGGGCACCAGAGTAGAGAGGAGGTATACAGCACATACCTCCAGGACAGGCCTCCACGGGTCAGGGGAGCCTGAGGGGCACACAGTCTGCCCTTGGAGCTGGCACCCAGTTGAGACTGCACCCTAAATGCAGGGAGGAGTGGACATCTCTCAGTGCACCCAAGCCTGGAGGTGTGTCTCTCCAACTGGGAGCCTGTTAGCTGACTGGACTCTTAGGCCTCGATCCCCATGGAACAGAAACCTGAGAACTGACAACTTGGAGGGACAACTCCACTGGCCCTGGGTCAGACTCTGGGCTGGACATCAGAGGTGAAGGATCAGCCTCAGATTTCAAGCTTTGGTGTTAAAGCCCGAGAGGGCTGAGGATCTCACAGGTCACCTTTTTACCTGAGCAACCTCAGGACGTTTCTCCTTACTGGAAACTGCAACCTGAGCATGAAGGAGGCCTTTCTGGGAGCGTTCCTGTCTGCCCTGCCCTAGATAGCCGCTCTTCACTGTACACCTGGCTCTCCTGATGTGGAGGCACGGCAGAACAGCCCTTTAAAATAATGCCATCCTCCTTCACTTGCGATTACGCTTCAGGTTCTTTAGTGAATAAAAGTCTTGTTCATATGACATAAAAGTGAGTCATTTCAAAGCCTGAAAAATAAATGTATGACACGCTCAAGCTCTTAAGAAAATTACTTATTAACCCTGATCAACACTTCTCACTCACTGAGCATTTTATGTGCATCAGAATATTGGAGTTGGAAGGCACCCAAGGGAACATCTAGGCCTACTCTCTCCTTAGGCTCAGTTAGGCTGGGACCCTGAGCACGGTGACATATGCAGATCACACTGGAAATGGCAGCATCATGAAGGCCGATGCCGAATCCCAGAAGTCACACGGCCTCCGGCATCCTCAACACCACCAAATTCGCTGAGCCACAGCTTACCCGGAGAAGCGTGTTAACTTGGGCAGCCCATCTAGTCATGGAGTCAGCCAGATCCTCTGCTGACTGAGGCAGCGCCCAACCCTTTTGGCTCATTTCCAGCCTTGAAAAAAGTTCTCTGTGGGCACTGAACTGGGTTTTCTGAACTGGAGGAATTAGACTACCAGCAAGAAAAAGGGAGGGGCCAGCCCAGTGGTGTAGTGGTTGAGTTCACGTGCCCTGCTTTGGTGGCCTGGGGTTTGCAGGTTTGGATCCCAGGCACCGACCCATGCACTGCTTATCAAGCCATGATGTGGCGGCATCCCACATATAAGGTAGAGGAAGACGGGCACGGATGTTGGCTCAGGGCCAATCTTCCTTAAAAGAAAAAGAAAGAAAAAGGGAGAAGGGACAATTTCTTTCATCTTCTAGAAGAATATAAAAAGCCACGAATATGATTGTGCGAAGTCACTTGGTAAGTCATCTTCCCTTCCTTAGCAGAGCTCCGTGGAGGGAGTGGGAGGACATCTGAAAGCTGCAGTCCCACTGTGGGAATGGATCTCAGAGATAGCTGGTCTAGGTGACACACAGTGGGCCTGACGTGCCACTTGCCTTAAGGGGCAGGCATCTTGAAGAATCCAAGGGGAAATGCCAGGTGAACCAGTGCTTCAGGAGTGGGTTCTTAGAGCTTGGGTTAAGGCATTCTCCAAGTTTATTGTGTTCAGCCAAAAGGCAAAGCCAGGGAGGGACACCCCATCAGCCTGGGGTAAGGAACACAGCTTCTTATCTGGAGCACAGCATGAATTCAATAAGGACAGCATAACCCGTTCCTCCTCCTCACTCTCCAAGCATCTAAATCAGCAGAACAAATTTAGCACAAATTTAGCCTGAACGGTGATTGGTAGTCATTTTGCAAGTCTAAAATATCTGCCAACATTTCCTTATAATAAATCAGGACTCTCGGGGAGTTAAACTGGAACTGCAATTCTGTAGTAAAACCCAAACCGGCTGCAAGCCTCGTCTGCACCTTGAAACAAAACCCAAAATGGTAACAACTCTTTTTTATCGGAAGAGGTCTTTATCCAACATCTCCCATAGGGTCCGGAATTCAGGATGGCATTCCATTCTTCTCATGAGAGCAAATGGGCTCATAGTTTAGGTCAGGACATTAAAAACTGTGCATTTTCAAAAACAACCATAAAGTTTAAAAATATGTTAGTCCTTTGGATAAAATTATATTTATACTAAAGGGTGTTTAAAACTGTGTGTTTGTATATATGTGTGTCTGCATGTCTATCAACCCCTTTCCAGAATATTCAGAGTCTGCACATTATAAAGGACAGAATAATGGATTAGATGTTGAAATCCTAGGCTGGGCTCACAACCCCATCACTTACTTGCCATGTGATCTTGGCAGTGTGCACTATACAAAAAGCAGAGATTTGGTGCTACAGAGTCTCCCATTCAAAACCACACACTAGCTATATAATCTAATGCATAACCTAGTATGTCATTTAACCTGCCTGGACCTATTTCTTTTTCTCTAAAATGGAGATAATGCCGACCTTAACATGTTTTAAGCATTCGTGACGTTTATAAAGTCTATGGCAGATGCTTTAGTAAATCTCAGTGATGGTAACTATTGAAGATGGCTCTTTCTGAGCCTAGTTTTTTTTATCAGTGAAATGGGGACAGCAGCCTGAAGCGCTTTGGGCCCAGTACTGCACTGCGCACAGGAAGGGGTTGTTATTAAGCTGCAGGATGTAACCCAAATGAATGCAGCTTGTTAGAGAATGCACAGGACCTGGAGTCAGGGAGGAGGCCTGGGTGCTAGTCTTAGCCCTTCCACTAGGCTTAGGTTAAATAGAATATGTGCTTCTAGCGCCAGCCCAGAAAAGTGAAAAGAACACTCAATGGGAGAATGCACAAACTGAGGTGCCTTCTCCCTCAGAGGGTTTGTGATCTTGAACAAGCCACTTAGACTTTCCTCTTCAGAGAAGTCTCTATGGTTCTGTCCAGTTGGAAAGTTCTGCAATTCCAGAATTACATTAGGGGATGAGAGGGAAAATACAATGGATAGGAAGTGACTCATTGACTCAGAAGACAAACTCGGATATGGGGCAGGAGGAAGAACCGGCCTTAAAGCGGACAGGAAGAGACCAGCGAGTTCTAAAAGCTACAGCATGATCTGTGAGTCTTCAAACACTAGGGTGGGTGAGAGAGAGGAGGAAGTGCTTACATTAAGTGCTGTTTTCCTAAACCTCTGTAGAAACAGGCTTTGTAAATCTGTAGGGTGAATATGATTTCTCTTCTGAACAGCCATGAGACCCTGGGAAAGTTATAATTTTAAGTTTGTTTTCTCACCTGTAAAATGGGAATAACACATCAGATAAGGTTGTTGGATGGACTGAGACAGCACAGAAAGAAGCTAGCAGAGCACCTGGCATGTAGCAGGTGCTACATAACATTACTGCTGTACTCCACTACGTTATTTCCCCTGTGGTGATGGACTCCAAGCTGAAGGAGCACAGGTGAAATGAAATTAATTTGAAGCCATTAACGAGGTTTGTGATGTATTGTTCTGGCTAGGAATTACAAGTCCAGCGAATTTTCCTCAGGCCTCTTAATCAATGAAAGGCAGACAGAATCAATTCTCCTTCACTTTCCTACTTCCTCAGGCTTTCTCTTTTCACAGAGCAATTCCCTGAGACTGGCTCAGTCTATTAGGAAAAGGGTGACAGAACTGCTCTTTTCTCCCCATAATGATCTGAGTAGTTTCTCTAGGAAGTACTACAGAGGCAATACGACAAGGATGTGAATCCAAATCCAGTTCAGGAAAGACTAGAAGGAAATCCCTTCACACAGGTGGCATCTGGTTCCCCCTATGTTTAAACATTTGCCTGGGGTACTAATTTACAAGAAACACCAAATGTCCCTGGAATAAGTGGGAATAGGGGACCAGTTAACTCAGCTTTCCACATTGCAATTCCTTAGGTTACCAGCCTAACAAATGCAAATTGGTCCTACTCCCATTCAGCACACTTAATAAGTCTCTTATTTGGAATTTGAAATTGTGATAGGAAACCACCTTCTAGGAAGGGAGAATCTTGATAACTGAAAGATATTTATCTGGGCAAGTGCAAACTAAAACATCGCCCTTGGTATGCTGGGGATTTAATACTCTCCAAGATGGGATTTAGTGCTGGGTGAGCATACGTAAGCTTGGAGTATGCGGTTAGGACACTCAACAGCATGGCCAGAGAGAGATTGGAGGGGGTGGGAGTGAGATCTGGGAAGGGACAGGGTGTGGGCCAAGAGAGTAGGGCACTTCGAACGGGGTAAAAAAAAAAAAAAAGGGAGATCCAGCAGCTGACAGGCTGGGGAAAAGAGGTTGTCTACTGGGGATGTTTGACAGAAACGCTGCGAGCTGTGAGAACTCTCATTCGCCCCGCAGCTCCCACTACCCCCGTCTGTCAATCATCTGTAAGCTCTACCTCACTCTTGTGAGAGTTTTGTTTTTGGAGAAGGAAATAATTAGACAGCTGACGTAAGGGTTCCTGTTTTTACTAATAGAAAACCAGTTCTCCCATCTCTACCAAATGCATATTGAATAGTCAAAGCATGTTTTTTTAAAGGGGTGCCGAATTCTTACCTGCCCGGGGCACCCACATGTTTGGGCTGGTCCTGGTGCCAGGCACTGCACAGGGCTTTCCAAATGCATCTCATTTGAGATAGAGTCACTGAGATTGAGTGAGGGTGACAATTCTCAAGATCTTACCTTGGGGCCTACAAGGAGAAACTGAATAAAAGGAGAGGAAATAGAGGCTGAGCAAGCTTGTATTCGATTTATTCTCTTCTCAGCAGCAGAGGGAGGCAAAGAGTAAAAAATAATGTGCGCTAAGCCCCAAAGGAACACACATTAGGCATGCGTAAAACGGCACACAAAATTTAAGGTATTTATTGCAAGAAATAATTTGAAAAGCTTCTCAGTAACACACAGGCAGTTTTATAGAATCATTGGCATTTAGGAGGCAGGACTTATGACTCTAGAGGATGATGAGGCAACACAGGCTGAAGAGAGACTTGTATTTTTAAAAAAGACTATGCATGTTAAAAACTCTTTTCTGATCCTTCTTTGGCATATGGATATACATTCTTCCATAAATACGGGGCTTGAGTTCAAGGCCTGCCTTTGCGCCTTTGGAAAAACTACTTTTCTCTAGACCCCAGTGATGAGAGGGATAGAGAATACAGGCTAGGAACCTGGATTTCAGAGAATCCAGAGAAGAGGGCAGAAACCCAAACCAAAGCCACAGCTCGGAAGGATGGAACGTGCCCTCAGCAGCCCCATGCCACCTCTCTACTGCAGTAGGGCCCTTCACTGCATGTTTGAAAAGCCATTTTGTGACATGCAAGTGAGTGCTGAGGAACATGAGGCGACACTTATTACCATGCTCATGGGGCATGTCATCACCCTGTAGGCCGCTGGCACAGGACACCAGCATCCCAAAGCACCTAGCAGACCCTGAAAGGCTGCTAAGGCCTGAAGTCAGGCTCTGGCTTCCTTTCCTCAATAAATTTCCCATTCCTAAGGCACGTAGAGGAGGGCGAAAGCCTTTCTTGAAGCACCACATTTCCAGGGAAAAACACGGCCATCTGGTTTCAGCAGAGCTTTCCTCCATAATCTGGTTCTGTATATATCAAATTCTGTCCTTCAGCAGAAGAAAGTTCTGGGTATCAGCTTTCTGATGTGTTCCTGAAACTCTGTGTGTGTGTGTTTATGAGAGAGAGCAAGAGAAAGTCTTCTGTCCGAAAGAACAAACTATCATGTGCCTATTTTACCCAATAATTCCACTTTTTCTCTCCTTATTAAACCTCAAAATTTCCTGTCTTGCAGTTCTTTACATTTTATTTATCTGGTCCACTATTCAGCATTAGTGCTAAACTAACAGTAAATGGGGAAATGGGAGCCAAGAAGAAGAGAGGGAGAGAGATGGGTTGGTTGAACATTGGTCCCGAGGATGAACACGACTAGAAAGATGGACACCCTAGGAAGCTAACAGATTTCACCCCCCAGTCTCCACCCCAGTGCATTCTAGGATCAATTCAGTTCTTTTCAGGAGCTTGCTATTTTGTGACCATTGCAGCGTATTTTGAAAACTCATAGTACTGTTATGAGGTTCATGGATAAATCTATACTCTATCATTTGGGAAATAATATAAGAGTACCCTGCACAGGGAAGCACGGGACAACGAAGGGAGGAATCATTGTTGGGAACTGTGTACTGATAGGTGCACACAGATAACAAACAGTACAGTCAACTTCTTCCAACATTTACCTGTTTTGATTTGCCATTTATTATAAAAGCTGAATCTTTATTTTATACCAAAGTTACTTTAAAAACAGTAAAGTTTATCAAAAACTACTGAATCTCAGGCAAAGGGATTTACCACCAAAATACAGATTTACATGGTAAACCTGAGAGCCAAAAACGTTCAACTCATGACAAAATCTTACATTTTCTAATAATTCTTTACCGGAAGCAAAAATTGATTATGTACATGTTTCAAAATATGTGACAAAGATAGAATAACAAATGCTAGCCTTCGCTGTAAGCTTCGCTGAAGCTAAAACAAAGGAAAATGTCTCGACTCAAGATTGGCCCATTATTTCACTGAGTGTGAAACATCTGAAGAGTTTTAAAAGTATTTAAACATAAATGTTTAGGTTTATACACAACACATATATGCACAAACACATCCATTCTAATTCTCTGCCCCTTTGTATTTTTTAAATGCCACCACCTCTGTTAGAGATAATATATAACATGCTGGAGCCATTCACCACTGTTTTTCTCAACAGTTGTGTAGTATACAAATCAAATGTAAAACTTAAATATGAATTAACTTCAACTGGAAGCCATCTCAAATTCAGTGCTTTGGCTCATATATTCTATGTTAATGCTTTAGTGTTGATGAAACTGTTCATATAAAAAAAAAAAGTTGTAGAGAATGTAGTCCATTAACAAAGGTACTTAGTAGACAGTTCCCAGGGGATGTATAAGTGATGGGCTAGAAACAGGAAGAAACCAATTAAAGAGGACTGCACTGTTTTTTACTGCTTCAGCCATTCATAGCCAACTGAAGATAAGAAATAATTATATCCAGGGCATTTTGCAACAGTTATTAGTTTATATCATTTCATGTATATACTGTCTTCATAATTCAAACCAGGATGCAAAATAACTCCTACCCTCTCCCACCAGCCTTCCTCTTGTTTCCAGAAAGAAATAAACATAGATTCTGATACAATATACAGTTACTGAAAACAAAGTGGACTTACAGTTATAGTCTCATGCTTTTGGTAGGGTTGAGGGATCACTGGATCAGCTCTGCATATTGCAGGGATGGGTAAGGTAGAACAACTCAATTAGGCATAATTATAAGGCCTGGCTTCTCTCCAAATAAATACCTGCTACAGAATCACTGGAAGTTCCCTGGCACAAATATATTCTGTTTCTATGCAAGTGCTGATCAAATTTAAGGAGGTGGGAGAGGGGAGAAGGAAAACAATACTTTATGTGGATAGGATGATGCTAAGAGAATGTAAATATGGAAAGAGTATTTTATTGCCAATACAAGGAAATAAAGCTATAAATCCACAGAATAATTGTTTGATTATTTTAATGGTTTCTGAACCCATCAATATTATGCAATATTTTAATTAAACATATAAAATTTGAATCATCAAACATTTGAAGAACAGAAACAAATATTTTCACTATCAAACAATAATGTTATGCCAATAACTCATGGCAGCAGACCAGAGCACACAAATTGAAGCTATGCCACAGCGCCAAGATCCTGTGGATCTCTATTTACCCTGTTTAACACAAATATTGTTAAGTGACAGTGAAATATGGTGACATCTGGGGGGAAAAAATCAAGATTGAGGATGAAGAATGAAAACACAGTATCTATGTGCCACATAGATATACTCTGACATAGGTTAGGAAAAGAACACCACACCTTACCAGGAATGCTCAAAACTGCTTAGGCTCTCAGACTAAGGGTGAGCATTCAGTTTTCTTTTAAATATTACAACTAAGAGTAGAACACTCCATGATTACAAGTAATGAATAAAAAAGAATTCATATTGTAGCATTAACCTACCTGTCTCAACTTTGGAAAAAAATACTAAATATATCCAAAACTAAGTTACATTTTGCATACAGAGGGGTTTGTGTGTCTCTATTTGTATGCAAGCTCATTTGTGTGTGTGTGTGCATGTAAATAAAATGAACCAATGCCATTGCTAGCATAAGCCATCAACTTTGTTCTGAATAACATCCACTTTTATTTTCTAGAAAATGCACTAAACATTCTTGGACATGTGCCAACTAAAGTCTCACAATTAATTGGACAGACTTCATTTTCTTCATTTACAATCCTCTTAAATAAATATGAATACTTGTAAAATGAAGGTCTGCTCCAACAATGCAGTAAAGGTGGCATCAACACATTTTCGTACGTCAAGTGGTGTTCTCAGAATTCATTGCATCAGTGCCACGTTATTTCAAAAGCTACGTGAACACTGGTGTGTAACATCGACATACAAAAGAAATCTAAAAACTATGGCATCAAGGACAACAGAGTTTGCATCAGTAACTATACCCTAGTGTTTGGAAAGCAGCTTACAATATTCACTATTGATAGTAACTTGCTTCCAGAAATTTCGAGAGGTGATAAGGAAGATTTAGCCAATGACTTCTGCAGGTGAACAGAATCAGTGACTAGACATGGAGAAGTTCTAGTTTGTCAGGGGAATGGTAGCAAATCTGAAATTTGTTTTGAAAACTATTCTTTATAGAAGAGGGTGGGATTTTTCATATAAATTATGGCTCATTATGTGGCCGAAAACATTTAGACACTTCTCCATGTATTATATTCATGTCCAAAATTTAAGATAATCCTATCCAACACTGGAATTAGTACATAGTATATTGTGAAACATTAAAATGACCATTAACTCATATTTTAAAAAAAAGAAAATAACAAAAAACCCTAGACATAGTCAGAATCTGTTTTCTGAAGTCTTAGAAGAAAGTTTCATCAGTCATGCCTGGGTCCCTGAGAACTTGAATGTTCTGACTAAAGGCAAGTTTTGGTAAGAAAACATTTTTACACTGTTCCTTTTCATTCAGAATAAGCAATAATGTCTTAGGCAGGTTTTGGTGTTTTATATTTTTTATAGCTAATATTATTGAAATTTCATTTGACACGAACAATTTTCTTCTGTGAGCTTCAGTCCAGGGGTGTGTGGCAGGTGAGGGAAGCTACATTTTGCTATAATTGAAAGACTTCCTTTCATCTTTCTACAATGGGCAAAGCAAGAAAAACATACTGCACACGACAATTCTATGTTTACAGTACTTTACCCACAGATTTTCCAGTTTTGTCTAGGAGCAATTAATAGATTACTTCAGTTACATCCCAAATGAGATGGCATCATAATGCCTAGACCAATTAGAAAAACACATTAAAAATGCACATTTCCCAAAAATGAGTCAGTTGATTTTATTCATTTTACAATATGCATGATAATAAAAGGCCAAACACAAAGCTCTTTATAAAAAAGAGCAAAATATGTTCCAGAAAAGTTAGACAAAGGCATGAGATGAATTTCAGTTAAATGGATCTACTTCTTTGTGAGCTTTGAGAACCCATCCTAAACACTGAATAGAGGCTGTTTTATATTATAATCATATCTAGAGGTCGTGCAGATGGAGAAGAAAAGTATTTTGCTTTAACTCCTACTTAATTTCTACAAAGTGTTTTAAAATCAGTTTTAAAGAACCAAATCTGTCCCTCTCTCCTCCATCACAGTTTTTGAAGTAATTAAGAATTGTACCCGTACAATAGCACAGCAACCAGGGAAGAGAGAGGTAGATGATGCGGCCATCCTCTTACAAGGAAACCCCCCAAATATTTTAGGGCGTGAAACACAAGCCTTTTGTTATCCAAAAGTAATTAGTTGCAGAGTACAAAAACATTTTGGAGCAGAATGCACTCAAATATGAAAATCATAAGCAGCCCAAACCAAGTATATTAATAGTAAATTCTTAAAGAAATGCATGTGTTCTCTGTACCTTACAAAATTATTCTCACAGATTTTGAATCCAAGATTATACAATAGAAAATATTTATATGTTTTACATTTAATATAAAAATTATTAGCAAATAAAAAAGGCTTTGATGATACACAGGAAGAAACTGTAGAGAATATGCTAGTTTTCAGGATGCCCTGAGGGTGACATGTCCTAAGTACTCTGCTCCTGTTCTGTGCAGAGGCCAAAGGCTGGCACTTTCTCAGGGTTCATCACTGCTGTTAAGAGAAAACCAGGTGAAGGAAGACTCAAGCAAGCTGGGACAGGAAGTAAAAATTAAACCAAGAAGGAATACTGCCAAGCACAATGCACCCTGCCTAAAAACATTTAAGAACATAAAATCAAAGACAGTGCTGAATATACATCAAGGAGATTTATATGGATGAGTTTATGGTCTAGGCGATAAATATCAAAACAGGAAGTCAGTTAAAACAAGTGTGCAAATAAGTCACGGGGATGGGAGAGGGAGAAGAAAGAGGATCCAATCTTCAAGGTAAAATCTGCAAGGTAGAGATTCAATAATTTCACGTCCCCCATTTCACCCGCAAAGTGTACTTCTTACATCTCAATAAATTAACGATCAGTTATTCACAAACCTTTCGTTCCGCGTCAACACTTTTCCCTGTTTAACTTAGGGCTAGACACCGAGTTGCTTTAATAAGACATTTGCTTATAGTCAGTCATAATTATTACCCATTTTTCATCTTTATAACTTAGGAAATTTTAGTTCTCATTTAAAGCCCTGCGGCATACTTTTGAAAATTATTTTCTCTTTAGGTCAACATTTATCTAAGCACGTCTGCAAACGTTCTGTGACAGGGACAGGAAGAGTAGCGAGCAAATTTTCCTCAACAATCAGACAGCTCCGTTTTAGGGACTGACATCCTTCCAGTTCAGGAGGAAGTGTTTCCAGGTAATTACCAATGAGCTCCAGATGAGTAAGGTTCGACAGCTCACCCACGTGAGGGGACAAACTCATCAGGCTATTTTTCCCCAAAAGTAAACACTGCAGCTTTTTGCACTGAAACAGCCCATCTGGTAGCATCTCAATCTGGAAAGGGAAAAAAAGAAGCCAGTAAAACTGGTTTTTGTTGGCCTAGGATAAGACATTTACTTATTTATAACCCTACCTTTTCCCAAAAACATTTCTGGATGTTTACAGGGATACATATAACAATGATGATAAATTTTAGGAAGATGGAAAAGATAAAGGAAAAATGAGGACATCCTGACGTGGAGTCAGGATTGAGGCTACCATGAACTTCTAACCCTTACTATATACGGGTGGGGAAAAAATTTTGCTCTAAACATTCTAATGAGCAATTCTCAAAGAAAACCTAATCAGTTACAGACTCATTGTCCCAAAGATGAAAAACAAACCAGTAACTCAAGAGAATCATAATTATTCTTGAGTGCTAGATCAGAAATAAATTGCTCTCAAGAGTCCTCATAAAGAGTTTACTGTGTCATGTAATGAGCAACATCCTTAAAAACATCCTGAGAACAGACACAAGGCTATTTCTTAGAATTTTACAATGTAGACTGAAAAATTTATTCTGCTAAAAAAAAAAAGTTGACAGAGACAAGAAGATATGATAATATATACATGTACATTTCATTCCCCTCTACCAACACACTCATAAGAATTTACCCTTCTTGCTCTCTGGCAGTTTCAATTAAATCATATAACACAGAGAAATAATTTTAAATATGATAAATAGCCTGCAGTAAGGTCAACTTCTAGAGCTGCTCAACTCAACTGCTCCCCTATCTGGTGGGTGGGTTGCATGTGAATTTCTCAGGGAGCCACAGTGCATATATGAAACAGGTTTATTGGTGAAAGACATCCAGACAAGAGTTGAACATGCACAACACCCTCAACCCTTACCATGCCACTGAGAGGTGAGTTTGGGCCAGGCAGAGCTCAACTGCACACACCCTACGCTATAATACTCCACATATGTATACAGCCCAGGACAGGGCATCCAGGCAACTATACAACAATGTAGGTTCCTTGGTTTAGGACGTGGCTTTGTTAGAAACAGGGATGAAAGGGGTACCCTGGAGCTCAGCCTGCTCCTCTGATGGGCAGCACCACTGAGCCCGCTCTCTACTTCCAGGGCCATCCAGAACTACCTCCTCAAAAGGATAAACATTCTCTATAAAAGCTAAAACATGGCCAATTGCATTCAAAAATGCTCATTATGTTGGAAACTCTGCTCTCCTCCATCACCCACCCATTCAGTCAGTACTGGGTCCTTGAAAATAAACCCAATTATCACTGTTACTAAGACCAGCATTCAATATAGCTCATCACTACATCAACTACTAGGTATAAGCAAAGGGAAAATATCTACCCTTTTATTTCATTCCCTTCTCAAGAATGCAGACACAAAACGGTACATACGTAGATTTCAATATAGAGATGTGGCAGAGAGATGAGAGACTGAAGAAATGTAACCCCTTTCTAAAGCAACCCCTTCTAGTCAGAGACATCTGCAGCTCAGAAGTAGTACAAGTAGCGGAAATAATCAGTCTCGTACAATGCACTCAGGGTCAAGAGTGCCTTATGGAGCCTAAGCGATGACTTAGGCAAACCGGCTGAAAAGAGAGAAGGCTTGGCTTATCTGTAGTCACTGAACATGTGCTGAGAGCCTTCTTTTATGCCAGGCTCTGAGCCAGGTGTTGGGGATAAAGTGCTGAGCAAGACAGATGGGTCTTTAAGAACCACAGTCTAATGCAGGGTTTCTCAACCTTGGTACTGTTGACATTCTGGGTGGGATAATTCCTTTTGTGGGGGTGTCCTGTGCATGGTAGGATATAGCAGCATCCCTGGCCTCTACCCCCTAGATGCCAGTGCCACACCCCTCCCCAGCTGTGACAACTAGCAATGTCTCCAGACACATGTCTCCTGCGGGGCAAAACTGCCCCCATTTGAGAAGCACTGGTTTAATAGGAGAGAGAAATATTAGACAAATACACAAAGAATTAGTCTGTAAGGGGTGCTGCAAAGAAGGGTGCCCTAACCGGAGCTGCATTAGGTAATCCCATCTCTCCCCTCTTCAGTCAGCTTCCAGATCCCCAGCAAGTACCTTGCTTAATAGGACAGATTTCCTATTGGGTGAACACTCTGAAGCCAGTGCCCTCACTCTCCTGTCTGGCTATCAGCACTACCACGTTCTCACCAATCTTCTTTCAAATCTCTAAATTTGTGATTTTAGCAACTTCTCAGCCCCTAGTGCAGGATGGGGATTCCACAAGGCAATAGGAGTGAGCCTCTGGGGCCAGAGGCTACATGGCTCCTCAACTGTGTTGCACTCCTGAAAATAAGTCAAGGGCTGGGTTAGTGGTACTGCTTGCTGAGTGCCAAGTGTCCAGCTCAGGGGCTTTCTCTCAGCGTCAGCACCCAGCTAAGGCACAGGACCTTAACTACCGACTCAAATTCAATTATGCTAAAGGCAGCTGGGGAGCTGTGTTGGAGACTCAAGGCTTTACCTCAACTCAGCCATTTTATCCTGAAAAATCTGCTTACACCCTTAAAACTAATTTGCCCTGAAGCTTACAAGAACACCAAACACATTTTAGTTAGACCAATCAATTTTACAAAAATGTTCAGATAGCATTTATACATACTAAGTTCAAGCATACTCTTTCTTAGACAATATAATATATGAGCCAGAAAGGAAAAAAGTTACCCTAATGGACCACTGATTTCTTCTCAAAAATCAAAAGAAATGATTACAGTCTATCAAGGACATGATAAGCTTCATAAACAGAAAGGTTTTATAGAATAAACTATAATAATTACATACAATAAACTACAAAATAAACTGAAAAAAAAAAAAAAAAGAAAAACTAATGGCTACATTATCATTCTATATCCTGAAATTCCCTGGCAACCAAAAATCTTCAACAAGACGTATGGGCCCCAGAATATCTGAGGAAGGATGGTTCTCTTCTTATATCTAAGGCTGACACCGATAATTAAACACTCCACTGTTTTCCAGAGGCTGGATCTTGCTTCAGATTCCTTCTCAATGTCAGCTTTCCTTTATTTCTGGCCACTGACACATGCTACCCTAGGACATGCTAACCAAATCCATAAAATCCAATCATGTCAACAAACAAAGCTGAATATTTCCATTTCTAAGTAGTGATGTCAAAAACAACAAGCACTGCCACGTAAATGATCTTCAGAAGGAACTTCTACATTATTCACCTTCTGGCTAGAGGTCTTTGTGTTAATAAAAGAAATGCATCAAATGCAGAACTGTAGAAGTCTGAAGACCTTGGAGTGGCTTTTAAGATTTGAGTGAAGCTATTAAAATCTCCCCCTTTCTCTGTGCTTCTCCACCACATTCAATACCATCAGAATCCAATTACACTTTGGCTCTGGGATAGAGATGGATGCTGCCTCTCCCTCTCCCATCTTCCACACCCATCCACACACACCACTGCTTCCCATGTAACATCATTTGGATTGATGTATCTGAGATGTAGTAGAAACAGCACTAGTGTAGGGGTTGGAACACTTGGGTTCCATCCCAGATCCACCACTAGGAAGCTTCAGACCTCACGCCAATCACTCTGAGCCTCAGTTTCAGTATCAGTAAAATGAGTGCAGTGGAATACAGCAGAGGTTGGCAATGTTTTCCTCTAAAGGAGCAGGATAGTAAATATTTTAGACTTTGTGGACCAAGAGGCAAAACTGAAAATATCATGTAGGTACTTATATAACGGGAGAGGGGCTGGCCCGGTGGTGCAGTGGTTAAGTTTGTGCGCTCTGCTTCAGCAGCTGGGGTTTGTTGGTTAGGATCCCAGCACTGCTTATCAAGCCATGCTGTGGCAGGCGTCCCACATGTAAAGTAGAGGAAGATGGGCACAGATGTTAGCTCAGGGCCAGTCCTCCTCAGCAAAAAGAGGAGGATTGGCAGTGGATGTTAGCTCATGGCTGTCTTCCTCAAAAAGAAAAAAAAATGAGAAAAAATTTCATGAAATTCAAAATATAATAATAACAATTGAGCAAAATTTTTTGTAGTACAGGCCCGCTAATGAGCACAATGGAATTTATTCATGGACACTGAAATTTGAATTTCATATAATTTTCATGTGTGACGAAATAATATTATTCTTTTGATTTTTTTTCCCTCAACCATTTAAAAATTAAGAACCATTCTTAGCTAAGACTGTGGGTGAATTTGGCTCCCAGGCTGCAGTTTGCCGACCTCCAGACTAGATGGCCCACAGTGTTCCTTTCAGATATAAGAGTCTTTGTCTCTTGTTTTTAATCTATATTCCTACTTCTAAATCATAAGTGATTAAACCTTCTCATGGGGTTTTGTTTCTTGATTGTCCTCTCCCAACCCCTCTATATGCTATAATCAGAGTCTCCTTTGAAGGTACCAGATCAGGCAAACTAGCACTTTCAAGCTCAAGTCTCACCCCAGCTACTATTCAATGAATCAAACATGAACTTGACAGACAGACTTCAAGGCACTCTCCATTCTGACCCATCTTGCTAAATGCTCTCATCTCACTACCTCTGGGCATGCCTGCTGCAATCCTCGGTGCATGACCTCTCTCCTGTTCCACTTCCCCGATCTAGTGATCTCAGGAACACTCCTTTCAATAGTTACTATGAAACAGAGTGTCTTGCTCAAATACATCTGGCAAACATTGCACAGCATATCTCCCTCTTGGAGAAGCACAGGGTACACTCATACATTAACGGCTCTGAGGAATCGTGCTGCAAAAATATGATAGAAAGAAATGTTTAATATTTTCCGTGATAATACCTCTTACTCTTCTAGAGAAGAAACTCTGGAGTGCCCTCTCAGTGAATGTCTGCCATCTGGGACCTGCCCAACATCTTTGATGTCTAGAGAATGCCCTGTATCATCTTGGTGAGACTCTTGGTGGGAAGCAGAGCCCACTTCCCACTGGTGGCATTGACAACATCAGATTCTTATGTTCCCGGCTCCCTTACAGCTCCAGTGTGGGTCTGCATAAGCTCTGCCAATCAGGTGCTCAGACTTGGACTTTGAACTGGGGCTACAGTCACAAAGAAGCAGAAACTAGGAAGAACCTGTTTTGTGGGAGGGCGAGGGCTGCAGTAGCAGCAGCATCAAGTTTTCAGGGGTAGCATTGGTGCCCAGGGCTGTACGGTCAGCGGCAGGGCATCCTCACCATTTTGCTTTTGTGCTATGATTTTGGCTCTGGTTCTTTTTGCTTTCTGACTAACTTTGTGCGTGATTGTTTCCCAGGCTTGATTCTGCACCCTTTTCAGTGATAGTACAGATGCACAACATTCTTTCAATAATGTCTGCTTAACCCCAGAGTTAGTATTTGTTCTCTCCATCTATGAACCTGCTATACTGCCCCAGTCTTTAGAAGAGTCTTTAAAACCTCCTCTTGCAAGAATCTTTACCAACTTCTATTCCAAATGGACAAATCAATTCACATTTCTGAGTATATGCATATCTAAATATTTATGCATCCAATTTTGTCTTATTTTTTAATTTTTATAAATATTTTGGTCTACCTCATAGAATCATGAGCACCTCAAGGTTAGAAGGAACTTTGAAATTATTTAAATACCTACATGAAACATGAATTCCCGATTCCCTTTAACAAAATTCCTGCCAAGTGGTTGACAATCTATATCTGAGCAGTTTTATTAATAAGAAAATCACTTCTCCCTTCTCAAATTTCATTCAATCTTTGGACAGAGTTTTGGGAAAGATAAGAAATCTTCTCCTGCTTGTCCCAGTTCTAACACTTATGGCTACTCCCAATAAGCTTTCTGTTTTATTTAAGTCTTCCAGATATTTGAGGACCAATATTGTGGACAATTTTTCTCTCCCCCTACCTTCCCCAATACTTCTCATCATTAGGCGAAACTGTTCCCCAGAAAGGAACTTTTCCGTTCTCTGGTCACTTTCTTCTGAGCGAGTTCCAGTTTCTCCATATCCTTGTTAAATAAGTCTCTTCATAGTTCTGAGGGCAGTGTTCCTCGCCCATTCAAAGGTTTCATGCTCATCATTATGCTCTGAGGATGCTCAGCTACTTCTTACTATTAGACTTCTGAGACAACTAGGCCAAAGATATCCTTCTACTCTGGCATAAATTACTTTCAGGATAAGGCTTTTCATGTGCTCTAAGAATCCTCCCTCATTCAAGATAGGATGTGTCTGACACTCACACCTAATCTCTCTTTCAGACACCGTCAAGAAGTCAATAAACTTGGTGTCAAAAGTACCAACGGTCTTAGGTTGCATTATATTAAACTAGAAAAAAACATTAACCTGCTCATACATTTAAATAATTTATGGCCAGCTAACAATTTAATCAGCTCTGACTTTCAAAAGTTCATGTAGTGATTTAACTGTATAACAACTTAGTGGAACCAATGCCTTTCGAAATAATCACATATACTTTTGATTGTAGATTTAACAATGGAAAAAATATAATCAAAATATTAATATTAATCAACTGCACAATTAAATGACACTAATGATAAATCTCCGGACCTGTAGTTTTCAAGATATGTCACCAGACCAGCAGCATCAGCTTCACCTGGGACTTTTTAGAAGTGCAAATTCTCAGATCCTGTACCAGCCCTAATAAACCCTGGAAATGGGGCTCAGCAATCTGCCTTTTAACAAGTCCTTCAGGTAATTCTGATGTACACTGCTAATCCAGATCAATCCTAAAGGCGTTTTGAAACTTTATAATCTTTTAAGACCTGAAGACTCCTCATTTATCTTAGAATGGGCTCTATCCTTTTATATATGAGTAAAGTCTTCAGAGTTCTACAAATCAGCATAAATTTTGCTCTCATTCTCCAACTTTCTGGTATTTCTCCAACAATCCATGGATTTTGAAGATGACGTTTGGAGATTAACATGTTTATTAGCCTACACCATGCTCATAGCTATATGTAACATGAAATATAAATTACAAAAAGTCTAGGAGATAATACATTTTTGCATGGAGAAGAAGAAAATAGTTCCCATGTTCAACCAGAGGAAGATCACTTTCATCTTTGGCACACCTGATTTCTGACAGGTTTCTTTTCTTTTTCCCATATGGACATTACCATCACTTTCTTGCCCTTTCAGTTAGCATAAATTTTTACTTTTTCCTCCTCCCTCACATTTTAACCTAGGAAGCTACTCATCTATTTTGTTTTTTGTTTTGTTAAGTTTTCCTTAACTTGGCTTTACTGTTGCAAATTATGGTTCATTTTTAAAGCATGGATGCTGGAAAAAGCTTCTAAGACCTAGTGTTGCATTATAGAACCAGGCCTTTCATTTTGAATTGTCTTTCTAGACATGCATATAGATTTCAAGTCTCTCTTACTGCATCACAAAAAAGATTTATGAATAATTCATGATCCCAGTATTTTTAACAAAAAGTTCTTCTCCTGTGACAGATTTGGAAAGCTGAAAAGTTTTACAGAACTTTCTAAGTACTTAAGACCTCCCCAAAATGAAAAGTAAGCTCTGTCATAACTAATTAATTAGTTTAAAATACTTCAACTGTGATGTTTATGTAAAAAACGGAGAAAAAGAATAAAGAGAACATTTGTTGAGCAACTACTATGTGCCAGGATCTGTGCCAAATGCTTACATATTTTTTCATAAAATCTCCATTACAACTTTTAAGTTAGATAAGAAACTGATGCTCAGTGTTTTGGTAATTTGTTCACAATCACATATCTAATAAGTGGTGGTCAGCCCAGGCTCAGAAGATGCTTACTATGATTTAAGTCCATTTTCTTTATCTACGTTATACACTGCAACAGCAGATACTCAAAAGACTGGCTGAATAAAGAGAAGAACGGATTTACTTACATTGTTGTTGGTCACAGCAAAGTACTGCAAATTACTTAGATACTGGATTTCTTCTGGAATGAAGGTCAGGTGGTTATAGCTTAGATCCAAATAGTGTAGTTTGGTGCATAGGAAAAGCTGCAGGGGCAGATTCTCAATATTATTATGGTCCAAAGAGAGCTGCTCTAGATTAGATAATGCCCCAATTTGGGCAGGAATATAAGCAATGTTATTGTGCCACAACTTTAAGCAGGAAAGATTCTGAAGATGCTGAAAGCTAATGATCTCTTCCACAGTTTTAAGATTATTTTCTTTTAGGTCTAACTCATGCAAATTGTTCAGGCTAAAAATGGAGTGTGGAATGCGTTCCAGGTCGCAGCTGATCAGCTCTAGGCTTTTCAGATTGACCATCTTTTTCAAGTTGTTCAACACAACCAGTTTGCTCCCCTCATTATCGAGGGACAACTTCTGCAGTGAAGGCAGGAGGTCTGTAATGACTTGCGGGATCCGGGAGAGGCTGCTCTTCAAGTAAAGGGTCCTCAGGTTTTTTAAGTCCTGAAATCCCTCCACTTGCATGGTACTCAACTGCTCAGGCAGAACACAGCCTGACAGATAAAGTTCCTTGAGATTCTTCAGGTGAAATACCCAGCGCGGAATTTTCCCCATTTCAGTAAATTTCAGGCGGAGGATTTTTAAATTCTCCTCTAGGAAGGCTAGTGCAGGATGGTCTACCACCAGAGACGAATGGTACACATGAAGCTCCTTGAGGTTGACCAGCTGGGAGACTGTGGAGGGCAGCTTGACCTCAGGGATAAGCTCCAGGCTTAGCACTTCAATTTCAGTTAGCTCAAAGACATTGTCTGGAAGACCGTTTAACATAAAAAGATGCAGTTCTACCTTGTCCTGGGAATTCCTCACAAGCTTACTTTTCAGTTTCTCAACCGTCCATTCGTTATTGAGGTTGATCTGTTTCAGTTTGTTCTCACTGACCTCCGAAAGGAATATGGAGAAGCGTTTAGAATAAAGAGGATCATACTGATCAGCCAGATGGAGGATGAAGGCGAAGTCATTCTTGACATCAGGAATATCGCTGTAGTTGCTTTTTTCTCTCAACGCCTCAAAGGAATATTGCTTCAGGGAACTCCTCAGCATCCACCACAAGCTGTAGGAGGAGGTGAGGCCATAAAGTATAACCAAAATGACATAAAACGAAGCCAGGACCTTAAATATTTCTGCCAAGGAGTAGACACACTGGTAGCGCTTATATCCTGTAAAAGCCTGCACGTCAACTGAACAGTCAATTTCAAGAGTGATATAGGTTAAAAAATACGGAACGTAAGTTATGATGAGGACAAACAAAATGACTTTGACTATAATCTGCTTCAGATACACTCTATAAATGATGTCCTTCTGCTCCACGTGCATGCGGAACCTTTTCACTTTTTCAAAGATGGCTTTGGCCTGTTCGCCCTCCTTCTTGTCCAGGACGCTGGAAGTTGGGCTTTCTATGCCAGCTGACTCCAAGCCAGGCTGCGGGTAGGGCAACGACTGCTTGTTGGAGTCAACATCGGCTGAACACCCTGAGGAGGAAAGCAAAACCTTGGACTTGGAGAGTGTCAGGGGCCTCACAGACTGCTCGGCCACCGTTTCTGACAGGGCGCGGGTGGTCCATGGAGAGTCGAAGCACTTGTGAAGGATGGCCACAAAATGTTCCAGCCTGGAGCTGGTACTGGGGTAGTGAAGCCAGAAGTTGCTGCAGGCTGCAAAGATGAGCGTGTGCAAGAGCACCAGGTAGGGGAAAAACTTTGCGAACCAGTGGAGCTGTTTCTCGTAACAGACGGCGTCGATATAAGAGTACTGCTGGCGGTGGAGGTCATTCTGGATTCTGACAGGCAGCGGAAGCGGTGTCCTAGGATCAGAGGACGTGTTCACGCTGGCTTTCAGGATGTCCCAAGGCACGGCGCAGTGATTGTCGAATTCCACCTTACACGGAAGACAGCACAGAACCCTGCTCTGCGTCAGCTGGAGCGCTCCGGCCAGCACAGCCACCAGCAGCATGATCAGGGTGATGTAATACCAGAAGACGTCCCACCATGGCTTGAGGATGTGATAAGATGACTGGGCATCTGCTAAACATTTTAGCTCTGTTAGCGTAATCATGACTTTTCCTTGTTGGAGTACAGAAACTGGAAGAGGAAAATAAAAGCAAAACCACTGAAGCAAGTACCCCAAATGAGCAATAACTCTAATGCTTGTACATGCATGGTCTCCCAAGGAAGACTTAGCTCAGCGGCCCAAACCTGGCAGGTGGGGCTGATCAAGGGGATAGAAGTCTTCTCGTTCATTTATTCAGCCTTAAAGAAGTCAACTGTTCAAAAAATTCCTAATTAGTAAAATCTAGACCATGTATAAGAGGGCACAGAGTAAGAAAGATAAAAAAAAATATTTGGATCTAATAACATATCTGGTAACAAAAAAATCAAAGCAGCGTGGTCATCTTTTGCTGGTACTCCAGCTCTAACCCATGACCAGTGGCATCTCTTGCACCTTCTTGAGCCTGAAGTCTTATCATCTTTCCTGGGTCTCAGGTTCTCTCTCTAGATATCCTAGTACAGGTAGCACCCCCCAAGGAAGCCTTTTTTGTTCTCATTAGTTCTCCCTCGAGGGACTGGTATCCTGCCTTGAACCCTAGAATCCCATTACAGAGGCTTCCTGTTAATAAGTGTCTTCTCTTTTGCTGGTCAGTCCCAGTACATTCCTGACCATCTGACCCTGAACTCCATACCTTCATACTCTCCCACTTGTTAGGGTATCCCACGATGCCTGATTTTAACTGCTGGACTGGAGCACCACTTTCTGCCTGCATCCTTCTCTGGGCATCAATCATATTATATGGATTCAACTTCTTCTAAGGACCTGCAGGCTTGATTACATGACACCTCAGGGCTCCCTTCCTTTATTTTCAGTGGGTCTATTTCTAACTCTCAACTCCTCCCATTCTGCTTCACCCCACTGCAGTTGACCATAATTGTATGTGGAGACAAGACAAAAACCAAAAATAAGATGATCAGATGAGACAAAGAGAAAATCCCGGACTTAGACCCCCAAATACCATCAACATGATATGGAAGGGGGGATGGCAGAAAACAGTGCTGGATGAACACGTGAAAAATACCTAGAGATTTTAGTTGACGTGAATATATACGTTTATCTAATCGTGTGTTAGCTATTATGTTAAATACAGCTAGAATATGACTATAATCTGTGGCCATATTAATAGATGAACCTAGATAGAGAGGCAACAGTCCTTTTGTGCCTGCCTAGTGAGATCACACCTGGAGCCCAACGCTCAGTCACAGGTTAAAAACTAAGTGGGCAACAAAATAATCAGGAGTTACTGTTTGTCTGCAAACCATTACCTATGGAGGAACACAGGTAATTGATGATAGTCAAATGAGATAAAAGATGACTAGGAGAACCTGAGAATTCAATCTTACATTTTTGTGTGACTTCTTGGATGAAAGAATAAGTGGATTTGTTCCAGAGGCAGAACTAGGTGGGTGAACATTTTAGAAATTCATATTTTGATTCAATTTGTGGTAGACCATCCACAAAATTGGCCACTCTGTAACACAGTTCAGCCCCTTCTTCCTACCAGGGTTGAGATGAATAAGATGTCAGGGATGTTGAAAAGAATTCTTAGTAATGGACAAAGAGTATGAACCAAATCATCTCTAAGGGCTTTTCCAGCTCAAAGTTTATGACTTTATATGTCCTCTCAAAGGTCCTGAGAGTTAATTCATTTAAGATATGCAACTGAAATGGCAGAAGAATGTAAACACAAACGGCTTTAACAATGATAAGAGTATCTGGCAGAGAGTGAATATCTACTCAACAAAGAACAAGTCAACTGTCACAAAAATAATGTGCTTTAAATATTTATACTTACTATAATGAAAAAAATGATTCCAATAAGTAGATTATGCTTCAATCAGGAGGCCTACACCTTTTGAAATTTCTTAGACACACCATCTCTGTGTTGGTCTTCATTCTACGAGAAAGCATAGGCATCTTGAAATAGCTGCAATCATTTAAACAAACAAAAATTGGAGATCCTGTCTTCAGAGACCCTCTCCATGATAAGATATGATATGACAAATAGATTTTTGTAGATCAGTTCACTTTTCACACTGGGGTACATTCTGGCAAAGCTAATATACAGGACCCCATCCATGTTAGAACTCACTCCCCAAACTCCCTTAAATTACAGAAAAATTTCTATGGAAATTTAGATGTAACGTATTTTAAAATCCTGTCTCTACAACACTTAGATGAACACTTAGCTTTCTGCAAGCAGTCTACATATGCTAATTTCTCTCATTTAATCCTCATACACAGTTGGTCTTATTTACATTTCTCAGATGGCCTGTCAAACCGTGTAATTTCTGCACCCTAATTTAAAACCACACATCTATTCAAATAAGAAGGCTCAGTGCTCTTAAAATTTAGCCTACTTATTTCATTAGAAATAGTCACAAGTTAATCACTTTTTAAGAGAGTTCAGAAATATGACTGAAAATCTCTGAAATTATGGCATCATTAAATGCAGCCACGCTTTTTATTAGTTTTTTTTCTTTACCTTGTAGGTTAATAAAAGCCATTCTTAACATCTACTTCGAATAATCAATTGCAATAGTTTAAATCACATACATATCAACCAGTCTGAAATGTGAGAACATTCTAAAACATACAAAACATTTTTAAATTGGGTCTGAAAAGTTTTTAGTGCCTATGTAACTTCTAAAAAGTTGCAAGGAAGGTTTATATATTTGCCCTGAAGATATAATCCTTTTTTGGTTTATTCAGTACTTGAAATCCAGCTCAGAGTACTGACCCCAAATTGTAGTCAAGATATTTTCAGTGATAATGTTGTGACCTTGTCATTTTCAAAGATCAACAAGTTGGGCATGTTTGAAATCTACTTTGGATTTACCAATCCATGTGCAAAGCCTGCTTTATAATTACTAACCCGGATCAAGTTATTTTGCAGGCCAGAAAGCACAGTTAGTGTGTCTGACAACCCAGCTGTATGCTAATTCACACCTAGCAACTCAGGAGTATGAGTTTCTCAGTCACATTTCATTTTTAAAAGGCTTACAACATCTGATACACAACTGCATTTATGTGTAGCAAGCAGGATAAATACATTTGATGCATGAAACATTTTACATATTCTTCCATTACATTGCATCTGTAATGTGCCAGAAAAGAATTTATTACATAATTTCCAGAATGCTACTCAGCCATTGGGATACTTCTTGTATACAATAGTTTTCTTTAAATATTGCAAATATGTTTTCTACTTTAAACACAGTATTTCTATGAAAGAAGAGAGACACAAACCTCCAACTATAGCAATATTTAAAATAATCCTAATGAGAAACTACGATAACTAAGCTCTTAGAGAACCATAACTAACTACAGGTTCACCCAATTTATTCAAACTGAAAATTATTTGTAAAGAACTTTTCCTGTTTGCCTTCTTAAGAATTATAAGCTTTCCCTCTAACCACCTAGTTCAGATTTCCTTTGATGAGTTCCTTGTCAATAAGAGAGCAAATAAAAATCTATTATTAATAATCTAACATCTGTTTTCCTACTTTCAAAACACTTTCACTTACATTAATTTGTTTCATACTTACAACAAGCCATTGGGATAAATATTCTTCTTCTTCACATTTTATAAACATGGAAAATAAGGCAGGCCCAAAGAAGTTACCTTCAAGCAGGAAATAGTTATAACTAGAACCTGGGTCCTCAGACTCAAATCTCAAGCCTTGTCTACACCAGACCACACTGTCTCACTCAATCCAATTAACTATGTCAGTCTCCGTTCTCTCAAAAGCTAAAGAAGCTGATTATTTAACTCTCTTCCCCAACTGCAATGGACTGAATGTTGGTGTTCCCCCAAAATACAGAGGTTGAAATGCAACTCCCACCGTGATAGCGTTAGGAGGTGAAGCCTTTGGGAAGTAATTAGATCGTGAGGGGAAAGCCCTCGTGAATGGGATTAGTGCCCTGATAAAAGCGACCCGAGAGAGCTCCCTCATCCCCTTCCACATGTGAGGACACAGCAAGAAGATGAACTAGGAAGTGAGCTCTCATCAGACACTGAATGAGCCTTGATCTTGGACTTCCCAGCCTCGAGAACTGTGAGAAATAAATGTTTATTAAGTCACTCAGTCTATGGCAATTTGTTATAACTGCCTGAATGAACTAAGACATCAACTTACCCCAACGTCTGCATTATAACTGGGTTCTATGCTAATCTTTTGAAAAACAAGGATGCAAATGTACAGTTTTCTGCAATGTCTCCAGTTACATATTAAATAACCTACATTCTCAGCTAAACATTTTTCTACTAAACGTTTTCCACTGAACTAAGACTTAATATATAAATACATAGCATCTGGATTTAAGGGTGTATGAAAAGTCCCGAGCATTCCCATATATTAAATGATGTTAATTTTTCTAATCAAAGTGTTTAACTGGAGAACCGGAGCATAGCTGCCCTTTGTCATTAGAAAATTTAATATTGTTTGTGTGTCTAGGAAATTTTTTCCAGACCACATTTTTGCAAACAATGAAGACTCAATCCAAATCAGATCTCTATTTCTCATATACAAGAGTACTAAATCTGTTCAAAGAAACAATGTTAACAGTAAAGGATTTTATGGTCTTAATCTCATTCCTTTAGCTTTTCAACTTCATTAAAAAATCATAAAAGCTTTTCGAAGCACATGAATTCATTTGACAATCTCACCCCAAAGTCTCTAAGACTGGAACAACACCACTCAGGCATCTGTACTTCCCACTAGGCCTTATTTTACTTTGAAAGCATTTCCCAAATAACCAATGAAAAAACAAACAAATGATGATCAGATGGTACTTAGAGTCATTATACGCTAAGAACTGGACGGAACTTCAAAGATCCCTGCCTCCAACCCCAGGCAGGGATGGAGCCAAACAACTCAAGACAAGGTTTCTCTACACTACTCACACTGAAAATTGACTTAAAAATCACCTTACAGCCCTTCAAAATGTTTAATATTACTTCTCATAAAGATGTTTCTTGGGTCTAACATATATCGAACTGAAATTTAAATTCACCTCTTTTAGTTCTCTCTCAGGGAATCAATGCATCAGCATCCCTGATTAATTTGCTCCTTTTCTTTCTACTAAATAACCCCTTGAACCACTCTTCAGAGATGTGATGACAAGCATTTAGCATGTCTCAGGTGCCCAAATGATCACCAGCAAGACACCTGGTTTGCCAGTTTATATCCCTTACCAAATGTCTCAGATCTTGTCAGCACAGCGACTTTCACATAACAAACACCCTCCGCAAATTTCGTCGCAGTTTTGAGACCTAGAAGGGAACTAAGATTTATCAAGTAAAATGCGTCTCTTTAATGTGCATAAGCATCACCAGAGAGCTTATTAAAACATAAAGTGAGGGGCCGGTCCCTGGCGCAGTGGGTTAAGTTCGAACGTTCCACTTTGGCGGCCCGGGGTTCACCAGTTCGGAGCCTGGGTGCGGACATGGCACCGCTTGTCAAGCCATGCTGTGGCAGGCGTCCCACATATAAAGTAGAGGAAGATGGGCACGGATGTTAGCTCAGGGCCAGTCTTCCTCAGCAAAAAGAGAAGAATTGGCAGATGTTAGCTCAGGGCTAATCTTCCTCAAAAAAAAAAAAAAAAGAAAGAAAGAAACCCAAAGTGATAGGTGCCACCCTCAGAGTTTCTGATTCATTAGGTCTGAAGTAGGTCCCCAAAATGTTCATTTCTAACAAATGTCTGAGTTAATGTTGATGCTGCTTGTGCAGAGGCCACTTTTTGGGAATCACAAATCTAGGACAGTGGTTCTTAATTTTGGCTTTACATTAGAACCAATTTTTTTTTTTTTAAAAAAAAGAAACATAAACCCAGGCCCATGCCCACAGAGCAATTCAGTTGATCCAGGTGAGGCCAGAATTTTTGTTTTTCCAACTTCCCAGGAGAGAAAGTGCAGAAGATAGATTGGCAAAAAAATATCTGGGAAAAGTGACTACCTTTTAAGCCTTCTTGGAAGTATCACTGGATGTCTAGAGTGCTCGCCACCTCCACTGACTACAAAGCAACCGCCACCATCTCCACGTGGACCCCTCCGAGATGGAGGCATGTGAGGCAGTAGGACAGTGAGTCACTGAGCTACGCACAGAGACTTGCAGGATGGACTGAGGAGAAGAGATCAGACACAAGTGGGCCAGTGGAAAGGCTATTTCAATCATGGCGGCCAGAAATAATAAGGGTAAATTTTAACGCATTTGAAAAGAAAGCAAAGAATGAAATAGCACTAAATGAAAATTTACACCGCTTAGCAACATCAGATAGAGTCCATGGAGAAGCAGGAGTCAAATGGATTCAGATGTTGATCCTCTGCTATTAAAATAACTTCCACAGTTTCTAGCAAATGGTGCACAATAAATATCTGTACAAGGAATAACTGAATGTACAAAAATGCAGAAGGCAAAAAAAAAGATGTTTAGATGTTTTGGCAGAGTGATCTAAGGTGATAGAGCCTTTCCCAGGGGAGGTTACAACTCGGCAGCATGTAGATGGGAAGAATTTTGGCTAACTATTCTGCACATTTCAAACCTTAAAGGCTTAAAAAAATATGGTTTTATTTCTCATGATTTTTTGGATGGTTCTTTTACTTCATGGTGTTGGCTGGCACAAAGATGGTTGGAAGGTCCAAAATGTCCTCATTTATCAGGCAGGTTGTTGGTGCTGACTGCTGGCTGGTAACTTCCTGTAAGACTTCTTGAGGCTGTTTGAGTGTCCTCATATAGCATGGGTGGCTGGCTTCTAAGATGGTGCATTTTGGGCACAGAAGTGAAAACTGCAGATCTTTTATGGCAGAGCCCTCAAAGCTACACAGTGTCACGTCCATCACATGCTATCAATCAAGGAAGTCATGCAGCCAGCCCAGATTCAAGGGGAGGGGGAGCAAATGCTACTTCTCAATGGGAGGAGAGGAAAAGAACGTGCAGCCATGTTTAATCCTCTATGGTCTACTCTGTGTCCAACAACAATTTACATTCCGCCTGCATGCAAAGCACACTCACCCTCTCCCAAGACCTCCAAAAGTTTCATCCCACTACCGCATCAAATTCAGGACCTAGTCACCTAAATCAGGCCCAGGATGCTTAGAAGGCTTTCCATCTAGCAGAGAAGATCTAGGAGGCACTGCCTTATGTCTTTTTGAAGTCTTAATACAGGGTCTTACAGCTGTGTTTTGGCTTTTATTTTAACATTGAGATCAAATTTTACTGACGGTAGTCCTCCAGATCTGATCTTTTGACCTGAGGCCATCTCTCACTTTGAGTACCTTTTGCTGGGTAGAGAAGCTGGGAGTGAGAAACGGTTTTATTTATGACCCTAGAAAATTCTGGATTGGAAATACTTCCTCCAAAGTCTATTTAAAATCGGAACAGTTTTTGTTTAATTCATCTTTCTCTTTTAATACTTTGATCATAGGTGGTTAAAAAAAGAAGTCAATTGGGGCCAGCTCGGTGGTGCAGCGGTTAAGTTCGTATGTTCCGCTTCAGAGGCCTAGGGTTTGCTGGTTCTGATCCCGGGTGCAGACCTATACACCACTTGTCAAGCCATGCTGTGGCAGGCATCCCACATATAAAGTAGAGGAAGATGGGAATAGATGTTAGCTCAGGGCCAGTCTTCCTCAGCAAAAAGGAGGAGGATTGGGCAGACATTAGCTTAGGGCTAATCTTCCTCAAAAACAAAAGAAGTCAATCAGCATTCCAACATTCCGCTGGAAAATCTCCTTAGCTAGATCCACAAACTCATTAGGTTCATTTTCTATCTTCCATGTTACTGTAGGTGTCAGCCTCATCAATTTTTTTGTCAATATAAAACAAGGGTACCATTTTATATCCTCCAATAGCAACTTCTTCACTGCCCTTCCAGTCATATTAATAATCTTCTTACTACCCTTCAGGCCTTTACTGCCACTGGGTCCCAAAGTCAATGCCAAATGTTTTGTTATGGCAGCCCCTCACTTCTAGGTACCAATTTTTGTTTTGGTTCTTTACTGCTATGTAACAAACCATCCCAAAACTTAGCAGCTAAAATAACCATTTATCATTTTTCATGGTTCTGTGGGATAATGAGGCAGTTCTGTTTCACATGGTGTTGGCTAGAATGTTGAAATGGCTGGAAGATCCAAAATGCGTTAATCACAGGGCTGGCACTTGGGCTGGCTGCTGGCATGGAGCTCAGCTTGGGCTAATGACCAGGGGCCTGCCACTCCTCCATATGGCTTTGAGGCTTCCTCACAGCAAGGTGGCTAAGTTCTAAGAAGGTACATTTGAACCACACAAAAAGTAGAAACTACAAATCTCTTTAAGGTCCAGCCTTAGAAATTACTCCATACCATTCACGCCACATTTGATTGGCCAAAAAAGACAACAGGGCCAGTCCAGATTCAAATGGAAGGGGAACAGACTCCATCTTTTGATGGGAAGAATCATAAAGTATTTGCAGCCATCTTTAATCCCCCACAGGAAGTCATGAGCATTTAAGTAGTTGATAGTGCCATAGGTATGAATTAATTCTTTGAATGAATTTAGTGAGCAAAGAATAGAATCTTTCTCTCTTACATAACGTATCAGATGAGGAAGGGCTTTCAGAGAAGGAAGAGTAAAGGGGGATAGAGAAGCAGGGTGAGTGAGGTAAAGAGAAGCACAGTATTTCTGAAGGACAGAAATCAAAGAGTTTCAAGGAAAGAGTCTGACATCATACTCAAATAACAGAGAAAGCAAAGGAGAACAGAAATGTGTAACTACCATTCTGTCGCTTCTTACCCAAACCTGTAGAGTGGTAATGGGTCTGTGAAACAATCATAAATAATGTTCTAAATATTAGGAAAATTATCCCAATCATCTGAAGCCCCTGGAGAAAGTTACAATTGAATACAACAATTAAAATCACGGGAACAATTCTAGAAATCCTAATTAAATCTGAGTTGTTCTGAACTTTAAGGAACGTTCCTTCACTTTTCCTTGTTTCTGAGAGTTCTAGACTATATCATGTGTCTAATTTAGATACTAATTCTCTTTTCAGGAAAAGACTTCTCAATTCTTTAATGCTTTTAGTAAGCTAACAAATTATCTAGAATACGTTTAAAATAAAAGAAGTTGCAACCCCATTATTATAATATTAACACTAAAGCATAAGCCATCAGTGGCTGCCTAATTTTGAGAGAGAATGTGTAAACAGAAGGCAACCTTAAACCCTTCTCCACCATCTTCTCCATCACACCTTTACTGTTTATAAAAATGTTTTCCTGACCCCCTCCCACCACCCCACAGTAAGCAAGCCATAAAGCAGAGCCAAACTCAGTTTCTATGCAGTCTCTCCTGAATCATATGTGGTCTCCTTTTCAAATGACTGGCTAATGGCAAAGACCATCATTCTATTTGTTTCTCCTAATTCTTCCCTAGGTGAATTGGTAGCAGTGATTCTGGCCACCTAACCTAATCAATAATAGGCCTTCCTCATAACATAAAAAAGAACATGAAGTCACAAATACAATCTAGAATATTTCTATGTTATAATTTTTTAAAACTATAAATCAAAATGAGATTTTTTTTAGCTCTGGGACAGACAAACCAGTGTACTCTAGAAATACTTAAAAATATGATTAAGCCATTAGTCTTAACCCTTTCTCTAAAGTTAACATTTATCTGAACTGCACTATGAGAGCTAGGACTACAAAGGCATACCAAGGAAATATGAGGCCTGTCTCAGCTTTCACAGGATTTACAATCCTATTGTGGAGAGAAGACATACATAGTTGGAAGTTAGCACCAACACGTCAACTGTCACTTCAGTGCCAAACGAGTGGGATGATGGCTAAACCTAATAAGTACTACATTTGGTTCTATGCAAGCAAAATACCCAAAGGGAATGAGCGAAATATTACTGAACAGCAGCACTTGTCAAAGAGAGGTCAGGATTTTAGTCTGTTCATGAAACAGATATCTAGAATGCCTACTATGTGCCAGGTAGAGTTCTACATGTTAGGGAAATATAAGTATGCAAGATAGACAAGTTCCCTGCTCCCAGGAACCTTACTGGGTAGTAATGGAAGAGGGATAATAACCAGTTATACAAAGACAATAAAATCAGAAACACTATGAAGAACATAAAGCTACTGTAGACTCGATGGTGAGGGAAGGCCTGTTTAGAGGGACTACCATTAGAATGAAGATATAAATGGAACCAGCCACGTGAGGATCTTGGGAAACATCATTCCAGGCAGAAAGAGTAAGAAGCTTAGGATGTGTGAGGATCAGAAAGGAGGCCACTTGGCTGGAATGTCAGAAGCCTGGGGAAAGTAGAAGAGTGACAGAGGACCGGTAGCCAAGATGAAGAATTTGGATAATAAATGGTCCAGGAATGATGGAAAAACCACTGAGGGGTCATAAGTAGGGGGGTAGCTGATCTGTTACTAGCTTTTAAAAATTATAGTCAATTCAATGAATCAGCAGGGAAATGTAGATATCCTCAAGAAGTCGAAGGATCTACACCTTCATCTATAAAAAAGAAGGGTGTTCAGAATACAGCAGGGAACAGACCGACTATAGGTTCAGAGCTGGGTGACACAATTTAAGACATATGTTGTATTCACAACACTAGAGAGTCATGCTACTTAATAGTGTACAAATTAATCATTCATTATGTCCAAGTCAAAAGCTCCACCACAGAGCTAACTTAAGCTTAATCGTCCACAACTATAAAAGAAGAATGATGTTTGCAGGAAGCAACAGAGTATAGAGCTTGTTTATTTCTGACTTACCTACTCTAGGAAACCACGGCCATCTTTTACTTATGGAGACATGGCAAACCAATTCTATGCATTCAAATGCTACCTTAAACAAAAATCAGAAAAATAGACAGGGGGTCACGGAGTCTAAGTTTCTCATAGACATTTCTTATATTCCTTAGATCTTTAAAGTTAAAAAAAAATGACAAGTATCAAACATACACACATATATAATTTCCTACATACAAAACCAACAAAGGACAGGAAGATGAAATATATACAAATTTAACTTTCTGTTTATTAACTCGTTTAAAAACATTGAAAGGATTTTACTCAAAACATCTGTCAGAATAGTAATCTCTTTTTACATACTAAGTATTCAAGTATTTCTTCGCCCCGAGCTGCCAATGTAATAGTAATTATCTTTACCATGTGTTCACAATTCAGAATGTTAATCTTACCCTATGAATGCTGGTCAACCGGAAACTCTGCAATTAGTTTCTATTTGAAAAATTCCTAAAGAGAAATCATAAACATATTGTTATATTTTCTGCATCGCAGGACTGCAAGACAATTTCTCCACTTACGTGGTTCTAAAATTTCCGACATCTATAATAATTTTATGAAACATACAAAAGATACTTTTTTAAAAGTGAGTGTTGTTAAAGAGATCATCTTCTGACCTCTCACAAAAGGTGTTAACTAAAACCCAGGGAAAGAAACAAATCACTGTCACAGTTACACGCTTAATGTCATCACCATGGTAATTTACAAGGCATAAAATATGAACATTAAGATTTCAATGATGAGTAAGATCAGCATTATATCTGAGGCACCACTCATTTTATAAATAAAAGATAGAAAAACCCATTGAAAATATCTACACTTCTTACAGAAAATGGGGGCACAAGGGGAAAATGACTTAATATTTGGGGTAATTTTCTCCTTCCATTCCCCCACATGCCCACCCGGCTGGCTTGTTAGTTTTACACAATTGTGCCATTGTAAAATTCAATGGCACGATACTGAGATCTCCTTTTGCCTCATCGTTTTTATCATAGGCTCTCTCGATGTTGTTTAGTTTTAGTTTCTCTAAACATCTCTTCTGATGGAAGCATAATAGTTCATACATGGATATGTCATAGCGTACAAAATCATTTCCCTATTGAATCTTAAATTTTCCCTTTTCATTACTAATACTGCTGTAAACACCTCTGTGCTCTGTTCATACAGTTTCCTTTCCATAGACTTCCAAAAATGAGAGAAATGGGTCAAAGAGCATGAACATTTTAAGGCTTCTGATACATGAACATCAAATTATTTCCCAAGGGGGGTTATATTCATTTTCTTTCCCATAAACAATATATGAGTAGCACCTTGACTGGATGTGAAAATCATCATTAAAAAAAAGTCTTTGCTAACTCCATATATGAAAAATGATCCTATGTTGCCTTGTTTGCATTTCTTTCTTTGAGTTGGCTGAATGCTTTCCAACATGTTTTATTAACGAGTTTCATTCCTCTTTCCTATTTAACATTTACCTAAACCAAAGGAATATTTTGCTGAGAAGATATAAATGTAGAACTTAAGGAAAGGTCTCTCATAATGACAGGTTGTCATCTCAGAGTGAAGCCACTGCTGTCAAATAAAAAAACAACAAAATGTAGCTCAGTTTCTTTTTCTAGGCTAAAACCAAATCTCTCAAGCTAATAATAGAAACCATCGCAAAAGTTATCGCCTTTCTTCTACCCCAGCAGCAAACAAAAGTACAAGTTGGAAGAATGAATTGTGAAAATACTAAATAGCAACACTTCTTAGAATAAATAGTGCATATTAGGCAGGATAAAAACAGGACAGGATGGTCAGAGTCATTCTGACAGACCCAGCGGCTGAGTCTGCGGCTGTGGATTCTCCAGGTCACTATGCTAATGAGTGTTAGAAAACTGGCATTACCTAGCCCCTCAAAAACATTTTCTCCCCCCAGTGGCAGAACACAAGACATGTGTATTTTCACTTAAAAAGTCAATTCCAAGATAACCTAAAAAAAAAGGTCTTCTGGAAGATTTGGAGATGTCAGGCATAACACAGAGAATTCCCTTTCTCAAATCAGAGCTCCTTTCAGAAGGTTCCCTCCCAGTGAGGAATTTATAAGGGAAAACTCCCAAGTGACTGGGGATTAAGGAACAATAGGGGGCAATCAGCTTTCTGATAGAAAAATAAAAGGTCTCAAGGCTTTTACTTTGAAAATTGAGAGGTCTGGGAGCTCTTATTTCCTTTTGGTTAGCAGAGACAGTAGATTGACAAAACAAACTCCTGTGTAGTAAAGCAAAGAACTACTGTAAAATTTTGGAATCTGAGAATGTCTTTCCATTTGGCTGAATTTGTCTTTTAGAGATAGCTAACTAAATCTTCAGAGTTTTCTTTTAAGATTTAGCAAGCAGTCAGAACGTCGGCGTAGTCACTTGATCTCATTTTGCAGGTCAGATACAGCAAGATCACTACCAGATCACATCCATCTTGTCTTGTGCAATTCTGTAAGTTTAAGGCTTTAGGTTACGTAAAATTAAAGCATCTTACTTCATCAATTTGAAAAGTTCAAACTCTGAATACCAGAGGTTCTTAAAAGAGTGACATGTCACTTCACCATCTGTCACAGCCCAAGATCATCTCCATGGCCACCCTGACCTCCCCAGGCTGAATTCACTGCTCTTCCATCTGTATTCCTAGAACACTTTACTAACAGTTCTCTCGAACTGTTTTACAGTATATAATAAGCTATTGCCTCAAGTTCCCTGAGGGCTAGGGCAGTATCTTATTCATCTTTATCCCTGGGATTTATCCCAGTGTCTCTTTCCAGGGCTAGATTAAGAGCTTGGATGTTATGGCAGCTTCCAGGTACTGATTCATCAATAGCGTCTATCAGAACTTTTCTCAGGGAGAGCACAGAAAGTAGGTGGAGGGGAAGATAAGGAGTCTGATTGCTATTTTTCTTCTGGTCAGCTGAGATCCTGGGGGCTGGCAGAAGGGGGAAGTGGAGGGCCTCTGGCTACCCTCCTCCCTTGCATCGAGTGCTTGGCTTCTCCTCTTAAAAAAGTTGTAAACAAGTATTTAAAGAGTATCAGTCTGAAGTGATATCAAATCCTTAGCCTACCCAGAGTAACAAGTCATAAGCCCACCTAGAGTGCCCCCATGTCTCATTCCTGCCCCTGTCTGCACCATAAATATTTAGTAAATAATTACTGAGTGAACAGATAATACAAGATCAGGTTTCACCACTCAGTTAGGAACCAGAGGTATGCAGGAGGAGGCCTGGCTCTCTGAAAAATCTGTGAACACTGTTGGTGCCCTCCAATGATGAGTCTGGAAGGGTGACAAAGCAAAGCAGTGGGGACAGAGCCTCAGGCATTTCCATCACCCCATGACAGGTGCAGAGATTCAGAAGCAGAGGCTAAGCCTTCACCTTTCAGGAAGAAAGGAGAAAAATTCATGCTTGCCAACTCACCCACCAAACATGACATCTCACAAATCTGAATGGAGAAGTGCTGTCAAATTCAGCATGACTGGCTGCATTATAATGACGGTGAGTCATTTTGAATCAGTGATGGATCACTGGATAAATGCCACAGCATTCCTAAGTGACCTTAATATTTTATCAAATTATGATTTCACAATTCTTCTTTTGTACAAGTTAACAGTATAATGAAACAGAAATAATGCTGGGACCAGTGGAAGTATCAAGGTATCACCCAAATAAGGATGGTGTGTATCAAGTCCTGTCCACCTTCCCCTAAGACCACTGGTTGCCCTGTCCACCTTCCCCCAAGACCATGGGCTCTAGGAAGGCATGGACATTGTGTCTCTCCAGGGCCTGCCACATTTTAGATGTTCCAGAAGTATTGTAATTCAACATCCTGTGAGCTCTGATCAAGCTGACAACATTGCAAGTCCTTGGATAGTTTCAATCTCATAAAATCAATAACTTCTGATACTGATCACTGGAAAGAGTGCTACATCTGGTAAAACATATTCTTAATCCAGTGACAAAAATCAAATCGCCATGCATTGAAAATCAGCCTAGTGTTTAGATTCCGCTAATTTCTGATCATAAAATACAAAGTTTTAAGGTTCACCAAGTATTAAATGACCATTAAACACAAAAGATGTTTAAAAAGACCACTGCTACCCACTCGCCCCCAAAACAAGTAGTTGCTCTGCACCTCCTGCTTCCTCAGCATTTAGAGAGTGCTGGTAGTTCTATTATATTTCCATTAAACTGCATCACAAATAGCTGGTTAGATGCCTTCCTGCCTCTCACTTTGAGCTCTCTGAAGAGTGCAGTGTAGAGGACCAGACACAAGAGATTTCAATAATCATCTGTTGAGTGGAAAAGGGTCATGGAAGATGGAAGGGGGAAGGCTCCCATTTACTGTGTGCTCAGCGAGGTACGTAATATGATCTCAACTCTAAAGGTGAGAAAGCAGAGGCCTGCAGAAACTAAGAAACTTGCTCAAGCTCACAAAGCAAACACAGAATTCCTACCAGCTCTGACTAAGAGCCATCTGCCACATCGCCTCTCCAATGAGCTATATAAAAAGGAGTTTTATATAGAATGTGACATCTTTCTTTTAAAAAAAATCTACAATCTATTTTTTACAGAAACTAAAAGACACAATCTAAAAAAAATCAGATCTATATAGTTTTTCTAACTCATTACTCAGTATTCCATCTAGTGAAACAGAATCAACAAGTGCTCCTCCACCATGCCTGCCTTAATAGGTAATTAAGATGGACATGACAGATCGCCAGAGCGTGGGTGCATCCTGCTGGCACAACCTCTTACAGAGAAACATTTACCTACCAATTTAATGACAAGAGAAATAACTGAAGTTTAATTTGTACTTAAATGATGTTTTACATGGCCTTTCTTCCTGCCTTCCTATTTTAAAATGTGGTTAAAGTAAATTAATACCATGTCACCTAAAAATGACCTTCTTTCTGAATGACTTAGTAAAGAAGTATCACATGCCTCCAACACGTTAGTTATTTTCAATATGTTAGTCACGATATTTGGCCTAGTTCTTATCCTAAGACTCTTATGAATGTTTGAGAGATCCGGAAGGGAGTGTACCATTTACCGCATGCATGATCTTAGATAAGCTAAGTATCAATTTTCTCATCTGTGAAATAGAGATAATAATGAAGTTGTTTTAAGAATTAAATGAGGTAACTATAAATCAAATGCTTAACAAAGCAGCAGGGACAAAGTGCTCAAAAATGGTAATTTATTAACAGAGTAGTAGCTTTATCTAAAATTAATCCTTCAAAGTTTGGCTTTCTCTTTTCTCTGTAAAGAGAAAGCAGATTGGACGTTAGGGGGTTTGGTTCTCCACCTGAGTTAGTGATTTCCAGGCTAGATTTTACAGTATATCACATGACTCCAGATACTAGAAAGTGTTATGAAATATAAATGTAACTTACCTTGATTATCTAATATATGGCCCATAGGGAAGACAAAGTATTTGGAAGCCAACCAGTACACAGTGATGCAACATTTAGAAAAAGTTAACTTGTGCAAGTAACCTCCACATTTTGATGCAACGCCTGTCTTCCCAATCAAGATTCATGCTGTAGACAAGACAGATACAGCCAGTGTCACCCAAGCAAAGGCCAAGTTTTAAAACCTATAATCACAGTTGCATAACAATGTGAATGTACTTAATGCCATAGAACTGTGCAGTTAAAAATGGTTAAAGTGGTAAATTTTCTGTTACACATTTTATCACACACAAAAAACTATAATCATGTAAAACAGGAAAACTGTTCTGACCACTTTAAAATGAACATAAATGGATTATACAGCTTAAATATACAGTGAGCCCTAATGTACTAGAAAACATGGCAACACACAAAAACATAATTTTACTGTGTCAAATTTACTTTGTCCATAATTCATAAGTTATTATAATAAATACTAAATATTTAATTATCAATTTTCTATGTTACCTTGGGGCAGAGCAGCTATTTCTCTTATTAAATTAGCTCTCATTTGATAGAGATCACTATCTTTATCCATTTGTGCCTTGGATGGACATTTCCACCCCACATATTCGGAGACCAAGGAAGACCATGAAATAGAAAGACTTGGGTGGGAGAGAGATGATCCAACTAATTTGTCGGAAAAAGGCATGGATCTTCTTTTACACTAGATAGCCAAATTTGAAGCTAACACATTTGGAAATCTTACAGTGACTATCTAGGAAAGCGCACACATGAGATTTTTTTTTTCCTAAAATAACCATTGAAGCACCCACATGTTTACGAAAATCACTAATAACTTTAGATGAATTTGAAAAGTATTTGATCTTCCTGTTAATGTTCTTTTATTAAGAGGTTAATCTAGCAGAGGGCATCAAGGACAGCCTAATAGGGTATGTGAAGAAGGGCTGGAGAGAGGAGCAGAGTGGAGGGCAGGGTTGGGAGTGGAGGGTGGAGAGGCGTTGCTGATAATGCAGAGGGACTGTGAGTACGAGGGTGTTGGGAAGTGGTCAAAAGACAGCAATCAAAATCCTTTGTTGTTACTTCCTTGGTCTCTGGATATGTTGGGTGGAACTGTTCATCCAAGGCATGAATGGATAAAGATAGTGATCTATATCAAATGAGAGCTAATTTAATAGAAGAAATAGCTGCTCTGCCTCTATAGGGCTATAAGAGAGGAGGATGGGGGGAATGTAGTAATGAGACTGGATGTTTAAATGAAGGAAAATAACCACCCAAGTGGCATAGAGGAGAATCAAGCCAACGAGGGAGCCCGGCCTATTGGAAAGAACACCCGACCAGGTACCAGAAGACCCAATTTCTACTCACTACTTTACATCTAACTGACAGGATAATGTTGGGCAAGTCATCTCACCTCACTTGACCTGACTTTCCTTCACTTGTCATGTTAGAGAGAGAGCCAAATGACCAATAGACCCTCCATTTCCCAGATTCCATTAGCCTGTGAGTTGATTAATTGTAGGTGAAGCTAGGGGATACCTAATCTGAAAAGACACCTCTGGAGTGGTGAGAATTGAACAGGGCTTTAAAAGAAAAAGGTGATACGGGGCCGGCCCGGTGGCGCAGCGGTTAAGTTCGCATATTCCACTTCTCCTTGCCCGGGGTCCGCTGGTTCGGATCCCGGGTGTGGATGTGGCACCGCTTGGCAAAAGCCATGCTGCGGTAGGTGTCCCACGTATAAAGTAGAGGAAGATGGGCATGGATGTTAGCTCAGGGCCAGTCTTCCTCAGCAAAAAGAGGAGGATTGGCAGTAGTTAGCTCAGGGCTAATCTTCCTCAAAAAAAAAAAAAAGAGAGAGCACTTGAATGGTCTACAATTGGCAACAAATAAATCAGTCTTACTAAAAAGAGTAAAAGTGGATTGTAGCAAGAAACGAAGATTATCTAGTCAGGCATATAATGAAAGCATTGATTTTAATTGAAGGTAAAAAGGTAACTGGGAACCACAGAAGGGTCCTGATACTACCCGTCCTTTAAGCATTGGGGTTCACCAGGATTCAGTCTTCGGCCAGTAGCTTGTCTGCTCATGCATATGCTCTCCTTGTGTGACATCCTCTATTCTCAAGGCTCATCCACTGCCTCTCTGTAGATGATTCCCAAAACTACACGGCGAGCCCAGCTCCCTAACCCTAAGCCTCAGAATCATCTCCACAACATCTTCCTGGCTATAGAGTGAGATGTGTGGGGAAGCAACTCAAACTCAGTATGTCCCAAACTGAATCTGCCATTTCTTCTCACACCCACACCAAACTTGCTCTTCCTGGGACCCTGAATGTTGATAGCAACATTAAGAATGAGAAGGGAATGATGTTGAAGGTTGATAGCAACATCAAGAGCTCAGGCACCTAACCCCAAAACCCTTTTTTCCTCTATTCCCTCAAATCAATCAGTTCTTTTCTTAAACTACTCCCTTCTTCTGCATCCCTGCTACCACTGCCTTGGATGGAGCCTGCCTCAACTTTGGGGATGACAACTGAAACAGCCTCTCTCTTGCCCTCCTTAGTCCCATTTCCATATTGCAACCAGAGAGCTCTTTCTAAAACATATCACCTCCTGATTCGGGTTTTTGTTATTATAAAGACAAAATAATGTCTCAGGGAGGGGTTGGGGAGGCCTGGCAATGGAACATGATGGAAATGAGTGCCATCTAGCTTCTCTTGCTGTTTTATTGGCTCTTGCTATTTCCTTCCCAGGAATGCTGGGGTTTGATCCCAAAAGGCTGGGCAGACTGGATCACACTCTCTGGGATCACCGTGATCGTCACTCACTTGAGAATAGCTGGAATAGTAACAAAGGATGCTTCGCCATGTGGCTCACTGTGGGTGGGCCCTCAGCCTCACGGGTTAGGCTACGGCCATCTCTAACTGAGCTCCCGCTGCCTGTGTCATGGATTCTGATACAGTCTGGACTAATGCTGTGAGGGGAAGGGATTTTTAAAGCCTCTAGCTCTGTTTCTGTCTACACGTTACTGATATCTATGATCCCAGATACCAGGCACTTCTACAGAAGTTTTCTTCTACTTCCTGGTCAGCAGCAGGCATCGCTATGAAGTCAATTCTGGGAATACAGTGATTGTTCCTCCTGCTGGTGTACTGTCCTGTAAAAGTTCTGGGGCTGCTTTGGATAAGTGCAAACTGGCCAGTTTTATTTATTTTTGTATCTTTTGTTCCCCCACCCCTAAGGGCCTTGTTGCTGATTGAGCAAAGCCTTGCTTCTCCACTCACCGCACAGCATGAGAGGTTGGGGTGGTTTTCCATGGTCGCAGCATGGAAAACGTGCAATGGACCGAGTTCCAGGCCTGCCTCCACCACCATCTTCATGAGCTAAAGCAAATCACCCACCCGATCCAGGCCTTCATGTCCTTGGCTCTAAATATGGCCAATCATACTGGCCCTAAGAGTTGATCTCAGTGGTAAAAGAAATATTGGGGAAGCACTTTGAAATCATTAAAGTGGCACATGAATGTAAAGGGGAACTCATAAAATAAGCCTTTTTTTTTTTTTTGTCAGTGATTTTAAAAGAGGATGGCTTTGGCTTTGGAACATTATCTTAAATTGACACAAAGCAACTCAGGAAGTGAGGTTTATTTACACCACTTTGGTTCCAAGGAAACGAAACAGCAAGTATTGCAAGGTTATTGATACCTCCTAACATTTAATTCCTACTACAAAGTCAAAAGGAACTTTTCAAAAAGGCCCAGGGGTCCAGATAGAAATATGTGGCCCAAGCACAGAATTGCAGTCGTCTTTTTCACTGTGAGAAGACAACAACCTGACTAGAAAATTGTTCTCCAAATCTACCTTGCAATAATGGACCGATAATGGACCATTTACATTCTGTCATTAGGGATCAAAAGAAAAAAACAACACCCATAACCTCTTTCTCAAGGTGCTAATAAAGTGCAGCCGTGCCTGTCTGCCCAACCTAGGAGCAGGTCTTTTAAAACATTCCAGTCAGCCAACACTGCTTAGCAATTCTGGCTCCGATTTTCTCTGGAAGGTGTGGGAAGTGAAGCATTAGGCAAGAGCATTAAGAGAGAAAAGGTCAGTTTCAAAAGAACAAGCTCTTATGTCATCCGTGTTTCAGGTAAAAAGTCCACTTTTACCTTGGTGTTAAATCAATGCTTCATATTTGCAACTTCGTTAATGGCTGCAGCTGGTCAAAACCATGGGTTTCCATTTGCTCCTGTGCTGGAGCAGAAAAATGTCTGGTTTACATTTAGTGTAAACATAGTGAGATGTCTTTTTTTCTGACACCACTTTCTCTGACAACAACTGGGTATCCTACAGTGCAATCCTATTCTGACAGTAACTACTGGGGTTAGCATCAGACTCCACAGGTCTAAGGGCTCTGTTCCACAAGACTGCCCCCACTTCAGATACCAGTCGTAAGTCCCAGGTACCCACTTCTGTCCAACGTGGTTACAAATTCAGGGGCGCCCACGACCCCCTCCTCAAGTTCGATAACTTAATAGAACAACTTATAGAACTCAGGAAAACACTTCACTTATGTTTATTGGTTTACTGTAAAGGATACAACTCTGGATCAGCCAAGTGAGAAAGATGCATAGGGCAAGGTATTTGGGGTGGGCAGGTGGGTGTGGAGCTTCCATGTCCTCTCTAGTACGCCACCGTCCCAGAACCTCGACATGTTCACTAACCTGGAAGCTCCCCAGGTCCTGTTGTTTAGGGGTGTTTATGGAAGCTTCATTACATAGGCATGACTGATTAAGTCACTGGCCATTAGAGATTGAAAATCTCCAGTCCTTGTCCCCTCCCCAGAGGTCAGGGGTAGACTGAAATTTCCAGATCTCTAATAACATGGTTGGTTCCTCTGGCCACCAGCCCACCAAGGGGGCTGTCTAGAAGCCGACCAAGAGTCACCTCATTAGCATAAACTCACGTATGGTTGAAAAGGGCTCATTATGAGTAACCAAAGACGCGCCTATCAGGAAATTCCAAGGGTTTTAGGGGCTCTGTGTTAGGAACAAGGGGAAAAACCAAATATATATTTCTTATTATACCACACATAGCATCACACTGCATAAGAACAGTCTTACATGAGGGCTAAATCTCATTCAAAATAGTTGCAATTTGAAACAGTGCCAAGCAGTTCACTTAGAAGGTCAAGCTCACCTTCAAGGCCCAAACAGAGCAATCACTGAAGCCATCGACATCCTGAGTCAACGACTTATAGAAGTTACTTCCTAAGGGACACCTTCCCTGACCACTCTGACCAGGCCCTTCACAAATGTCCTTTTAATGCTCTGTCCCTTGCTTTCACAGCACTTATCACACACCTTCATGTATCTGTTCAATTGAAGATTTATTTCTCTCCGACTAAACTGTAAGCTCTGTGAGGTCTGGTCTACGTTTATCACGCTCATCATTGTATCCCCAGGGCTTAGCAGGCAGACGCTACTAAATATTAAATGAACAGATAAAAGAATTAAAATTAGACCCCCTTGCCTGGAGCAAAGACCAGAACAACTTCTATAATCGCCACATCATCTTTCTTTAATTCACTGAATTCCACATGACATGCAAAGGGCCCCTGAATCCTTTAGCAGATAAAAACTCCATTTGAGCCCTATCAGCAGAGAGGAGAGATTTAGCCCAGCCATGGCATTAAGAAGAATTTGAGGCAGCTCTGGGTATATAGAAGTGATAGAGTGAGGTCAGGCTTCTAACGAACCCACAAATAAATAACAGGAATTAGGTAGAATGCCCACATTCCAAAGAAAGTGACAGGTAGGGCTTCTGTACATTAGGTTGGTCTTGGGTTTCAGAATCCAGCAGGATTCTACAGCTTCACTTGGTATTAACAAAGGGGAGAAACCGTGTTCTCTGTGGGAATTTTAGAGTTTGATGGCTTCCCAGGAGACAAAAGCCACATTCTCCATCTGCAAGTTTAACACATGACTTCTAAACCAGGGTGGGGTTTGTCTGGCTCAGTGACAAATTCAGCTACACAACATGCATAATCTCTGGTCAGTGACCTAAGTTTCTCTTTTGTGCACAGCAAATGAATCTATGGTTATTTCTTAGCTACCAAACTTGAAAGGCGGAAAGACTGCGCCAAGAAAACTAATGGTGTGTTTTTTTCCTGTCTCCTTTTTTTTCCCTTACCCACACACAAGAAATAATGTTCTTCTATTTATATATGACACCACCATCTGTTTTCATTGTGGAAAGTTTTATTCACTCAAGGAAGGCAACAACTCAGTCGCTGTTAGTTGAACAGAGGTAGAAATGAAGAGGCCCCTATGTGCCACCAACTTGTGTCATGGCCAAAGCTGGGGCACCAAGAAACAGAGCATGAGGAATGTCATATCTTGTACACACTGATGCTGGGTTTACTCAACAATCATGACCTCACTTACGTTGGGTGCAAAGCATCGTCTCATATGCTGAAGAGGATAGAAAGGTGTCAAACTCAGACCTGACCCTCAAAAAGAGCTTATGCTTTGGTGAAATAAAGCACGAATACAATTGTTATAAACCAATGTTACCTCAATGAATAAAATTAAATTTAAAAAGCATGAATACAAGAAAGATCAAACAAATGGTTTACACAGCTGTATCTGAAGGCAACATACAAGGAAATCACAATCACCGCAGAGCAGTTATGAGTTGGCCCAAGAAAGATGCATAGATTTATACAGAAGGTGAGGGATAAGGGGGAGAAGGGATGAGGATTCATAATAGAGCATATAATGTTTTATACGGAGGAATGGAGGAACAAATAAAGAAGGTAGGAGGAAGCCAAGGTGAATTTAAGGTGTTAGTGAAGAGACATTTATGGATGGGGTGGAATTTTTTAGACAGAAATAACAGAGGATAAGAGAGGAAAGTAGGTTAGGGTCAAATATTAAAGAAAGTCTCAAGAGTCATACTAAGAATTTTTCAAGACAGTTCAGGCCTAGCAAGTAACAAGCACCTGAGAAATGATTGCTGTGGGGTAAAAAATATCACTTTTAGAATTAATAGCCAAATCTTTTTAGGAGAGCAGAAAGGAATTTAGACTTAATCATATAAGCCGTAGGAAGTCACTGATGGTATCTGAGCAAGGGAATGATGGAAAAAATACTTTTAAGAGCATATTAGTGTATATTAGGAAAATAAATATGAAAGCATCAGGAAGAATTCTTCGGAGGGGGTTTGAGAAAAAGAACAGGAAGCCTAATTCTATATCAGGGTATATATCAGATCACCTTGTAAAATAAATCATAAGTGGACTTCAAAATTAAAATCTCAAGTAGAAAAATAGTTATGCTTAAAAAAAATTAAACTTTCAGATTAGTCAGTAAAATGATGCAACTGGACAAAACAATTAGATTTTGAGAGAGCAGACTTTTCCTGAAAGTCTTAATTTCTACTTTTAAAAAAGAAATGGATTTGATTAGTTTTTTTTCACACTAGAGGTACCTGAATACTTTGGTGAAATTAGAAGCTTTGGAGTAAAAATATCACTTTTAGAATTAACAGCCAAATATTTTGTGCAATGCTGTACCACACAAGAACAGTTATTTAAAACACACACACAAAATGGTGCCAGATATACTAGTGGCATATTAAACACACCCAAGGCAAGCCATCAGCTTAAGAACATACTGGGCCCTTCTTTTGGAAAAATCATTAGACTCTGTCACCCACCACGCAATCAAATCTCTGTTAAAAATCAAGTTACAATTACAGTACTGTAATTATGGACCAACATTTCACTTGTTTCACAACTGGGGCCTAATCAAACAGTTCTGTAGATGGCTTCACCACAAGGAACTTAATTAAATTCAGTGACAGGGAATTTTTTTTTTTTTTAAAGACTTTTGTTTAAGCAACTGATTTGCCGGTTTAGGTGTCAGAAATCTTATTTCTATAAAAATTACTAGATGAACTAAATCAAACCAAAATGCTTTTATCCATGAGAAAACAATATTCCTCTCTCATAAACACTTCATTTAAATATTTCCCAGCAACAGGCCTGTGTGGACACACCAGGAAGTGAAACCAAATATGATCACATTGCGAAAGCCGAGTAAAATGAAAGAATACATTTGGAATTAGCTGAGGCACTATTAAAACTTCATTTAAAAATCAATTCCCTTGGAAACATCAATTTAATTAAAGCAGTAATAAGAGAAATTTCAAAAGCATAAGTCTTCATTTTGTTGTTTGGCAATTTCCCCAATCTTCCATGCAAATGTCTTTTCCTGTAGCCAGCCTGGCTCATCTGAAACGCAAGCACTCACCCAGTGCGCCAGGCGAATGGAGAACAGGGTTAAGCTATCATTTTCACACTAGTAAAGCTACTCTGCAACAAAGCAATCGCAATCTTTATTGACTTGCTTTGGAGAAATGTACCTTTTGCGTCTAAGGTAACAAGCAAATCCCATTTCTCCTAATTGTTTTGCTGGGGTTACTGTCATTCCCTTTATTGTGCTGTAAACTATGAACTCCCTGAAAACAGGAGCCCGATTTTACTTTGCTTTTCAACTGAGTTTGAAGAGTCGGTGACCCAGGCATAGTAAGAGTTATAAGTACCTAATGATTATTGTTATTGTCCAAGGATAGTGTTACTATCAAACAAGAATTGTTACGGTTTATACTTTCCTTCTAAGGTGGATACTGAGCAGAATCATAATTCCTGCACTCCACTACAGTATCCCTCATTCCTAGGAGGGTGCCCGGGGCAGAGGGGGCTAGAAGACACCCAGGCAAAAATAAAACCAATTCTCATTTACTGATTATTATTCTCTATTCCTATTTTTAATTTTAAGCAGGATTTGAGTAAATTTAATATATATAATGCCATGTTTTTATGGACATTTCTTAGCAATCTAAGTAAATAAGGTAGCTCCTGAACTACCTATGACTTCAGCAAGTGATAGGTACCCCCCCCATCAGAGGCTGCACACACACAATGCAAATACGAATACCAGCACTACTCTGCAGACAAGCAGACAGTGCTGCGACACGAGAAGATTTAAAAGAAAAATTATGAATAAAAAAAAAAAACAGTGGCAAATCCATTGGCACATATATATGTGTGTGTACAAATGGACGGTGTGCATGTGCGCATAATAGTATGAAAATTACGTGGGTAGTGAATTCAATAAACATTTGAGAGCCTACTCTGTGCAAGACCTGTGTCACTCCTAAGAAAGAGAGGCAATTCTATTGCCATTGTGTAAAAATGTTGAAGAAGCTGCCGAGGAGTCTAAGCTTGTCTTTGGACCCAATGAGGAAGTCAGTACTGAGCGGGACAGTCCCCTCGTCAGTCTTCTCTCAGGTCACCTCGTTCTCTTCCTGTTACTCTCTCATCCTGGACCAAATACTATACTTTCACTACAGGGCCTGATCCTTTATACCTGTATGTATTGGATTCTCCTGACTGGGGGAATTTATTGAACATTTGCTATGATGTGGGCTGAACAGGAGAAGAAAGAAAAATAATCAGTACGTGAGAATCCACTTTATTTTTGTATCTCACCTTATATCTGCCCTTAAAACACTCATAAAAGAAGGGAAATATACAAAGTGAAAAGGGAACAAGGAATTACATAACCAAGGATTAAACAGTATAGTTGAAACAACAACGAGATACATCTGCATAATGCTTTAAAGTTTATGGAGTACTTTTTTCCATAAATCATTTAAATCATGCACTTGACTTTATGATAAGGACAGCAGCTCAGAGAATAAAAATAAGCTGCCTAAGTCACATGTCTAGTGAAGAGCTTGATCTCATAATCGACAGCAAACATTGTGTTCTTCCCACCATCCGCAACTGTCTCTCACAAATGTCAACAGTTATAGTCCAGGGAATGGAGAAATCTGCATGGGTGAGGTACATCTGAGCCCTTAGGGATATGCAGGAGCTGGATCAGAGAGAACTCCAGCTGGGGAAGGGCAAGGGCAGGGAGGTCTTGAGTAAGGAAGAGCAATGAGGCAGCAGGTCCCAATGAGAGAATCTTCACAGCCAGAGGGAGATGGCTTCACAAATAGTGAGGTAGCAAGGACATTCAGGACTCAAGATTCCAGAATGAAGGGTATGGCTTGACTTGTCTCACAAAAGAGAACCATTATAGATTCTAAAACAGAATGCAAGCAATGTTTTAGGAAAAGTAACCTGGTGGGACATGGGAGATACACTGGAGAAGGGAGGAGACACAGAATGAAGGCAAGGGAACCAGGCAGGATCCTATGGCAGTAAGTCAATAACTAAGTACAGAGTGAGGACCCAAATAGAGGAGTGTCAGTGAAAAATGACCAGGAACGAAGGAATTTAACTAGTACTAACAGGGAAAATCTGACAAATATTGGCTGATGGGAGAGATGGGAAAAGGAAAGAGGAATTAAAGTTGAGCTGGTGAAAGACTAGTTAATATTCCAATATTCATTGGAAGATCAATGAGCAATCTGGTGAATTCTGCTCTTTCACTTCAAATCAAGGATAATTAACATAACTAAGGTTTTATTAGGTGTTTTTTGTTTGTATTCTTCTCCCCAAAGCTCCCCAGTACATAGTTGTGTATTCTAGTTGTGAGTGCCTCTGGTTGTACTATGTGGGATGCCACCTCAGCACGGCCTGATTAGCGGCACCATGTCCGCCGCCAGGATCCGAACCAGCGAAACCCCGGCTGCCGAAGCAGAGTGCATGAACTCAACCACTCGGCCACAGGGCTGGCCCCATTATTAGGTGTTTGGCATAGCTAAATTTTGACTGAGTATTGCTCTCCAGAGTGAACCCAGAGGGAAAGCTGAAGCAGGTAAGGAGGCCATTTAGGTTCAGATCATAAAAAGTCTTAGCTACCATGCTACGGATTTAATGAAAGTTTTTATGCAAAGGAATGACATGATCTGTACAAATTTTAAATTTAGAAATTTACAATTTGCCGCTTTGGTAGCAGCAAGGAGGATTCATTAGAAGGGAGAAGTGTACCAAGTGGGTAGGAGATGAGATCAACAGTCCAAGGGATAAAACAAGAAAGAAGGCTTGAACTAAAATGAGACCGGGTGTGAGAAGAAAAGGGATAAAAGCAAATCCTTTTTATTTTTTTATTGAGGTAACATTGGTTTATATTATATAAATGTTGGGTGTACCTCATTACATTTCGATTTCTGTGTAGAGTACCTCGTGTTCACCACCCAAAGACCAATTACCATCCCTTACCATACCACATGTGCCCTGTCACCCCTTTCACCCTCCTCCCTCTGCCCTTCTCTTCTGGTAACCACCAATCCAATCTCTGTCTCTATGTGTTTGTTTATTATTTTTATCTTCTATTTATGCATGAGATCATATGGTATTTGACTTTCCCCCTCGGACTTACTTTGCTTTGCATAATACCCTCAAGGTCCATCCATGTTGTTGCTAATGGGCAAGATTTCATCCTTTTTATGGCTGAGTAGTATTCCACTGTGTATATATACCACTTTCTATTTATCCATTCCTCCCTTGATGGGCACCTAGGTTGCTTCCAAGTCTTGGTTATTGTGAATAATGCTGCAGTGATCATAAGGGTGCACATATCTTTATGCATACATGTTTTCATGTTCTTTGGATAAATACCAGCACTGGAATAGCTGGATCATATGGTAGCTCTAAGTTTTTTGAGGAATCTCTATGCTGTTTTCCATAATGGCTGTGCCAGCTTACACTCCCACTAGCAGTGTATGAGGGTGCCCTTTTCTCCACATCCTCTCTGACACTTGGTATTTCTTGTCTTGTTAATTATAGCCTTTCTGATGGGAGTGAGGTGATATCTCATTGTAGCTTTGACTTGCATTTCTCTAATAGTTAGCGATATTGAACATCTTTTCATGTGCCTGTTGGCCATCTGTATATCTTCTTTGGAAAAATGTCTGTTAAGATCTTTTGCCCATTTTTTAATTGGGTTTTAGCTTTTTGTTGTTGAGATGTATGAGTTATTTATATATTTTGGATATTAACCCCAGACAAGTGGCCACCCTAGTTTTGGCCACAGGGTCAATGGTTAAACTGGTTGGTAGAGGAAGGTGATAAATATGGTCCTTAAAACACCTGAGTCCATCTCCTACATAAAGGAATCCACTTAATACTTTCCTTTCCAAATATTTCCACTTAAAGATGAGACAATTTAATTTTTTATGAAGGCAATCAAGTTGACTAAGATATAAAGTCTGTATGTTATAAAACACACACATACCCATTTCTTTGAGTGGCTTCTACTTCTCTGCCCAACTAAAGGTAAACAGGATTGGAAGCAAAGATATTTCATTTTTAAATAAGTTTCAGCCCTCTGCTCATTGCCTTCTTGATCATGAACTGCCAAGTCTCTAACACACTATGAAAGGGCATATTTTTCATTTTACTTCAGTGTAAAAAAGCCGCTCTCTCTCGTACTACTTCATCTTTAATCTGCACTTTAAACTTCTTAGTTGTAGAACTAGTGAATATATTTAGCTTAACAACAGAGTTAATGGAAACATGAAGGAGTTTCAGATGTGGTATGCTTTGTATTTTTATAAATATCAATCTATTCTTTGCTAGCTTTGATAAAGTTGGAAAATTTATCCTTGGGGAATCTAATTCTGAAGAATTCTTCCTGTTTTGTTTTCTTCCCACATAATTTATCTCCTTTCAATGTACTATATAATTATTCTATCTTCTGTATCTACCAACTAGGCAGTAAGCTCCAAGAGCACAAGGCTTACATCTGTAGGGTGCACTGAGACATCCCCAGCACTTAGCCAGGATAGTGGGGGCTCAATAAATAATTGTGGACTGAATAAATCAGCGTTCTGTGATTATTATACTTCAAAAACTTAACATGTGTTTTTCCTTAGCAATCATGACTCAATCTCCAGGGTCCAACTTAACTTTGAACTATGATTTCTACTTATTATGCCTTCTATTTATATTCCTCAAAGAAATTCTTCCAGGACCTATACTGTGATGGGATCTGTGGGGCACTGATGGGTAGTGGTACAAAGGAATTAACATGGGGAAACTGAGGCAAGTGTCAAACTTCCCAGGGCCTCCGGGTGACTTCTCTGTCTAGCTCTTATGAAAAGTTATGATTCTTCTTCTGCCCACCCTATTCTGACTTCTGGTTTCCTGATCTCAATTCCTGTTTTCAGCAACTGTTTCAATCTAGACTTCCTTTTGGTATTCTGACCTCAGGTTACCTGAGTTTGACATCTGTTGTTCGCATTGCTTGACATTTTGATTTGTGTGTGTGTGTGTGTGTGTGTGTGTGTGAGTGTGTGTGGTTTAATCTAGAGAATAGTTTAAGCCTGTATTTTTACACAGACCAGAGACCCACATAACTTAAAATTACAAGACAGATGTTATAGACTACTTTCCCCTCAAGGTTCTTAAGCGTCCTTCTCTGTTCCCATTATAAAACCTACTAATTTCCTCAACACCCTTTTGATGGGATAATCACAGTGACCACTTGCCTTCCTTATTCAACATAAATTCTTTTTCTGGTCAACTGGATTTAGTCAGTAGGAATTATTATACAAAGACAAGAAGAAACTATTATCATACTTCAAATTCATATTAAGAATGAAATTAAAAGGACTTCAACTTAGAAAAAAAGAAATATATTCTAAGTAATTTATGCTACAAACTTTCCATTTGATGTCTAGACACACGTTAGGAAAAAATATTGTGCATGCACACTCTGTGAAATGTAGTCAGTGTAGAACCCAGGCTATGCTTTTATAGTCACTGGGTTGGGTCTAATTTAATTCATAGGCCAACACTTCCAAACACATCAATTGCATGAGCAAAGTGATGTTTGGAAAGGCTCTCGTCATCAGCACAGAAGACAATGCACTTGACAGCACTCCTTTCTTGAGCAATGACTCAAATCAGCTAGACTGAAAATAAATCTAAAGGGTACACAGCTGTCATATAACCCAAAGTAGCCCTCTGAGCAACAGCTTGATTCATTTTTCCCTACTTGTACAACTGGTTCTGCAAACAGGATTGCAATCCAACAAATGCATTTTCCCCCCACTGTGACCAGTGAGCTTTTCAGCGTCCCAGAGAGGGCTCTTTTGGCTTTCTTTGCCCTTACGGGTATGGTAAACTGTACATAGTGATTTCTTGATTTTATCTAATGAGAGACAGACATTTAAACAAGCTCTGTGAATCAGTTACAAGTAAGAGCTCTAAAATTAGAGGATAATATTTTATCAAACGAATGTTAGTACCAAAGTTTGAGGGGCAGACTGTCTACTGGGTACGGGCAACCTATTTATTTTCATTGTAACATTCCTTAATTATTGCTTTAAACTTTTTACTATGGAAAATTTTAAATATACACAAAAGTAGAGAGAGTGGTATAATGAAGCCCATGTGCCTGTCATTCTGATATAATAATCATGATACCCACTCCCACTGGATTATCTGAAACAAATTCTAGATATATTTTATTTGCCTTATTTCAGCATGTATGTCTAAAAGGTAAAGAGTCTTAAAAAAATATAACCACACGTTATAATCATACCTAGTAGTGTACAGGTAGAGATTTAACAATCAGTTGTCTGGGGAAAAACAAAAAGGCCCTGATTTGTAGTCTTTGCCAATTTCCATGCTGTAAATATTCCCACCATGGCCAATTTCAAGCTACCAGCACGATGTTGTTGAATATGGGGTTGATAAGAAATGTGCAGCACACCATTATACAGTACTTTCACTATGCAGATACATTAGACATAGCCTTAAGAGCATAGATAGTAGCAAATTACAGTAAAATAATTAGGAAGTGATAAGTTTTGAGTATTTTATTTTAATACTTTAATTTTAAGTTTGCATAATTTAATTTAATGACTGTGTTTAACAATCGGCTTACAAAATTCCTGAATATATAACAATCGGCCCTCATCAGCTCTAGTATACCACTGATTCATATCCAAATAATTAACAATTTAATATTACCAACTATCCAAATTTCTATGACATGTCCCTCTACCCTCATTTTCCTCAGCAACAGAGAAACCTTTTAAACAGGAAGGAAGAGGAACTTTGCTTCAGAAAGCTACACCAAAGTGTTAGTCTTTCTAAATGGTTCAGTGAGGCTGTGTAGAATTCAGTTAGCTGTTACAGTCTGTTTCCAGGACGTTAAATTAGGTGCCGTCATGCACACGTACCTTCATATTACTGGGGAATCACAGTAATGTTTTTATTTCACATTTACTGCCCATTCGCAGGCCCACAAGAGAAAGAGTTTGAAAAGAAGTAGGAAAGGGACTTGGCAGAAGGGAAAACAAGTCCTTTCTAGGTAGATAAGCATGGTTGAAGGAGTGTTCTACAAGGAAGATTCCTAAGAAGGTGTGAGATACCCTCTGTACCTGATAGGTCCCATCACTGAAATTCAGTTTGTAAAAAGCCCTCTTTAAATGTGCCTTCCAGAACTGAATGTCACGTCAGATGCGGTAGGGCCTAAGTAGATGGTAAGGTGGGGTTGCTGCCATCCTTGAGGAGGATGCCAGGCTGCACTGCAACCCCACCAGCTGACTAGGCAGCTCACAGTCAAGTAAAACTCACGTCCATTCAATGAACCAGTGTCTACCAGTCCTCACCCAAACTCCATAGTGTACGTTCAGGAAGCCCCTCCTGCCACCAAATCTGCTTCCAAACGGCCTTCCCAACATCATTTTCTACTGCGCCTTTGACAAAACCCTTTATTCCAGATAGGCCAGCCTATCCACTGTACAAAAAAATGCACACAACTTGAATACTTTAAACTTTCATTACGAAAAATTCCTAACACACACGAAAGTATAAACTATAGTATATAAGGAAGTCCCATGTACCCTTCACCCAGTTTCAACAACTATCAATTCATACCACATCCATGCCCAGGATTAGTTTGAAGCAAATCCTGGACATATCATTTGACCCCCAATTATTTCAGTGCTGCAGACCTTCTTTCCTGCACACCTATGCTCAGACATTTCCTTTCTACCCCCTTCATGTTTCCAAATTTTATCTCATCCTGCAAGGCTCTCACTTTCTACACTTTTTCCACTGAACTTGTCACTTAGTCATACGTCTCCTTGGACATCTCTCTTATTGCTATCCTGTTGTTCCTCACCTCTTAAATTGTACACTTACAATGTCATTGGCCTTGAAAGCAGGAAAACCTCTTTCACTACATATATAGTGCAATAATATTGCTTAGTAGGGAAAGAACTAAAGAATAACAATTTGGTTTGTAAAGTTTACTGAAATTTGGTACAACAATTTTACACAGCATATTGATCAAATTCCTCATACGGGAAATGTCTCAAGATATAGAACAGGGCATGCTGGCACAGTATGACAGGGCAGAAAGAACACTGCATGTGGAGTTAAAAGGCCCGGGTTCTTGTCTTGGCCCTTCTGTTTGTGTGTTATTTGGGGTACATTGAGGGACTTCTCGAAGTTCATCCATAAAGTAGGGATTAACTGAGCCATATTCTCTCTTTCCCTCACTGGACTGTCGAATCAAATGTGATTAGACGGCTTTGTAGTTGATAGAGCATGTTGTTTATAGACATCATTACCTGTAAAGGTGGAAATGACTGGCCAAATGACTTGACAACAAGGAAAACTATCGCTTTGGATCCTGAATGTATGTGAAGAATAAATTTAAGGTCTCAACAAGGAAAATGGGGAATGTGATAGAGATCACGTGGGATTCAGAAGCAAGAGAATTAACCCTGGGAAGAATGTAAGAGTATACTTAGTTTCTTTCTGAGATCTCAAAAACCACTGCCTTATAATTAAAACAGACAAATTAAAGGACCCTAAAAAGAGACTGCAGTGGGGGCCAGCCCGGTGGCGCAGCGGTTAAGTGCACATGTTCCTCCTCGGCGGCCTGGGGTTCGCCGGTTCGGATCCCAGGTACAGACATGGCACCGCTTGGCAAGCCATGCTGTGGCAGGCGTCCCACATATAAAGTGGAAGAAGATGGGCATGGATGTTAGTTCAGGGCCAGTCTTCCTCAGCAAAAAAAAGAGGATTGGCAGGAGTTAGCTCAGGGCTAATCTTCCTCAAAAAAAAAAAAAAGAGAGAGAGATTGCAGTGGAAGCAAGATATACTGTAAGCTATTTAAGAAAAAACGTGTTACATTAAATAATTAAATGAAAAGGCAAAATTCAATATCTGATACCCTTCTTCAAATAAAACTGCAGAATCATCTAATAAAATGGTTATAATTCTGAGTTTATGCTCTCCTGGGACATTTTCAAAGCCTTTGGTTTCTCAACTTTCATAAAAATAATCATTAATATCAAACTGCAAACATTACCATGTTATACCAAAAACTACTTAAATTACAATGGAATTAAAGCCTCTTCTTCCTCTGGTAGAAAAGAGGATAGATGGCTTCATCAAGAAAATACTGTTCTACAAACCACACTGCAAGCTGCATTAGTGTCCTGTGAGAGACAGGTCAACCTACCTAAACTATCCATTGGAATACTAATATTATTATATCATAAGTTTTCTTGGAAGTAAATGAAAATTACAAGAGTTGAGGAAAAGGTTTCAATTTTATAAAACTCTAAATAATCTAGGCCAACATAGAGAAAAGGGTTTTTTCAACTTTGGACACGAATACAGTACAGCAATAGTTGGTAAAAAAAAAAACAACAGCTGCTAAGCCTGGTAAATCTAAATGAGATTATTAGGTCACAATCATAGAAATACACAGAGAACATTTCAAAATTCCCAGCACGCTGACAACAAAGCACCAAGGCAGAATCTCATTAGGAAAGGAAACAGTTTTAGAAAGAACTTCTTTATAAGATTTCACCATGTTTAACATCTCTGAGGACTTGACCAGAGGAAAAGCAGGACTCAAAAGGGTAAACCACAGAACAATCGTTTCCCTCCTCTACCTGCTTTCCCTCTCACCAACCCCTGCTGCACACACCAGACAACTCTGTGTCTCCTCACATCTCTTCTCCACACACACACACACACACACAGATTTTTAAAATCATGGCTTTTCAAAAATGAGATCATATTATTAGCATAAACTTTCCCCTGTATAGATTGCTTTAAGACAAAGAAACTACCAGTCACTGATTCAGTTACCTTCATGCACAACAGGAAAAGAAACAAAGGAGTTCTAAGACTTCTAACAAATAAAAATGAGGATTTTATACCATCCTGACTTATGTTACTTTGAGTATTGTTACCCAGCATGACCAATTATCACAAGAGGCTTTTCAAGGTTATGGTCTACGTATCTCAAAATAAGCACTGAAAATGTGAAGGACCATAATTCTTTTTATTTGTCCCTTTGCTGAATAATTCAAGGTTGAATTTCAGAGAATGTGAAGATTGAACACATTTCAGGCCATAACAAAAACTTAGAGGCTTTTCTGACTTGGTCCTCGGACCGCTATAATTTCTTCTAATTTGTCTGTAGTGTTCCTATTCAATCAATAACTGTACAAGCTGAATTTTTCAGCGTTGAGTAATTTGACTCTACTTTAAAAATGACCAGGAAAAAGTCCATGTAAGCCTGGTTCACTGAAACAAATTAGAAATCATCAAAAGACACATCAGGCGGAGCTCGCCCTGATAGCTCCTCCTAGGTAGATAAGACGGAACAAGCGGAGGGGGAGGACCCAGGCCCTAATGCAACAGCTGATGTGATGAGGCTGAAGCAAATACACTCAGGATATTAGAACAGTCATGGAAGCTGACGCTCATCACAAGATAACCATATGTTAAATATTCTCCTAAGCCCCTTATATCAATCAACTTATTTATGCTCCCAACAACTCCATGAGGTTATCTCCACTTGACAGATGAGGCAACAGAGTTATGCGACTTACCTAAGCCTGCACAACTGGTAAACGTTTAATAGTAAAACTAGCATGAATGGGAATAATCTTCAAAGAGATCTTTGAGGGGCATAAAAAGTAGCTTAGCTCAATGGAATGAACTGCAGACTAAACACGCATTCATTCATTCACGCATTCAGTAATGAGTGCAGGAGTAGAAGTCAATACGACAAACGAGAGTGAACGCTCATCCTGCCTACCACCTGTCTTAACTTTTGCCAAGCTACGCGATTGCTCAAAATGCCAGCTCAATTGCAAACCTGGAAATGATTCTAGCTGGCCTACTCTCTACCTTCCCATTGATGATAACATCAAATGCAATCGAAACTCCCTCCGCCCAGGAGGGATCAGAGAACAATCGCCCACGAAGGAGCAAACTCCTCACAAATACAAGCTCTGTTCTCTCCACAAAACCTACCTCATGCGCCCCCAGTTTTCAAGCCTTCTGGAAGACAACGAGCTGTCCTGCATGGAGTGAATACCTGATTTCAGTAGACCTCTCTGTTTGTTCTTCCCACAGAACAAACACTATTTCTCCCAAGTCTTTCCTCATTTCTAGTCAGAAGATATTCATGCTTAAAAGCTGTCTTAGTTCATTTTGGCTGCTATAACAAACTACCATAGACTGAGAGGCTTACTCAACAAACATTTCTCACAGTTCTAGAGGCTGAGAAGTCCACTATCAAGGTACCAGAAGATTCAGTGCCTGGTGAGACCTCGATTCCTGGTTCACACCTGGACCCCTTCCTGCTGTGCCTTCACATGGCTGGAGGGACAGAGGAGCTCTCTGGATTCTATTTTATAAGGGCATTAATTTCCATTCACGAAGGCTTCACCCTCATGACCTGATTACCTCCCAAAGGCCCTGCCTCCTAATATCATCACTTTGGAGGTTCGATTTCAACACATTAATTTTGTGGGGGGAACACAAATATTCAGTCTACAGTAGAAGCTATGATTTTTAAAGTTGTACTAAGGTAATGTATATTCACTGGTAATCTGAAATTTGAGGATTTGGAGGACCCAATAAATAATCCAAAGAGAACTTAATCCATTCCTTCTATGAAAAACGACTGAAAAGTTAGAAGTTAGAGTAAAACTTGGTAAGCATAGTTTGACTTAGGTAATTACCATGGGATCCTTGTGATGAAAGGAAGTAGGAATATTTAATTCTATGACCTCTTTTTCAAATTTCTTTCATATAGGTCTCCTCTGCTCCATCCCCAATACCCTACTTGGCCCCCAATTGATCTGTCTCATCTCTAATACGTCTTCCACATAGCTGCTAGCATCACTTCCCAAAACAAATCTGATGTCACCTTCTGCTTTAAAACTTTCCTTGTGGCTACTGGGCTCCTCAGGATGGGAGGAGCTCCTCATACAGATGAAGCTGTGGGCTGTTCATATGGTTAAAAATTCGTCTTCGAGGGGCTGGCCTGGTGGCGCAGTGGCTAAGTTCGCACGTTCTGCTTTGGCAGCCCGGGGTTCTCCGGTTCAGATCCCGGGTGCGGACATGGCGCTGCTTGGTATGCCATGCTGTGGCAGGCGTCCCACATATAAAGTGGAGGAAGATGGGCATGGATGTTAGCTCAGGGCCAGTCTTCCTCAGTAAAAAGAGGAGGATTGGCAGCAGTTAGCTCAGGGCTAATCTTCCTCAAAAAAAAAAAAAAACAAACAAACATCATCTCCAAGTGCGCCCCAGGCAAAGAATAAGCCAAAGTCAGCACTGGGAGTTCCAACCCCCACTCCAGTGCTTTCGGTCTTTCACTCATTCACGGCACAAAGGGGAAAAGCTGACTGGGGGGAGGGCTAGCAGGTATTGAAAGAACAAAGTATGAAGTTGATTCCAAGCATTTCATATCAGTTTAACAGACATTATAGCAGATAACAAAATTGGCAAAATATGGGTTCATCAGGCAAAAAGAAAGGAGGTACAAAGAAACAAGAATTTAGATAGGAGGAACTTTAGGCCCTCATGCCACAATGCAAAGGCACATGGAACATTCAGCTCCTTTCACTTGAAAATTTTAATTCAAGTCTCATGACTTCATATTCTAAATATTCTATATTCTAAATATTCTCCATATTCTAAAACATTGTGCTAAGTTATTTTACCCTGTATATGCCCCTGAAATATAAAAATATAAGCAACACAAAACTTAAAACATAACAATAAATTTAAAAACAATTGTCCAGAAGATGAAATTGATTAACTGGAATATTTTATTTAATCTTTTGAGTATTTTATCAGGGGTGTCTAAGAATATGATACATGAAGATGTAATATATGAAAGAATGAACATGCATAAACTACCAGTGAGCATCTTCTCTCGGATTCTATGGAAAACACTAATTTCCACAATATGTAGAAACTATTTAATTGCAATCCTAAGACAAGCATAAAATAAGTGTGTATTAACAATTTAACCACTTACTTAAGAAAATTTAACAGACGGGAGCAAATACTACAACCTATTAGTAATCAAGATAGATTTCTATTTAATTTTTAAAAAACTTAGGGGGCCAGTCCAATGGCAGAGTGGTTAAGTTCATGTGCTCTGCTTCAGCAGCCTGGGGTTCATAGGTTCGGATCCCAGGCATGGACCTACACACCACTCATCAAGCTATGCTGTGGTGGTATCCCACATACAAAATAGAGGAAGACTGGCAAGGATGTTAGCTCAAGGACAATCTTCCTCAAGCAAAAAGAGGAAGATTGGCAACAAATGTTAGTTCAGGGCCAATCTTCCTCACCAAAAATAAATCTAATACAGGCTAACTACCTTGAAGGGAGGAAAACCTAAGCTGGCAAATTTCCACTGAAAAGCTAAGTTGAACAACGCAAAATCAAGCAACAGGGTTAATGACTACTAAAACAAGCCTGAGATTCCCTCCCATGTAACATGCTTCAGTAAATGTGCCTTTTGCATTGGGTTGACTCTTTCTATGCCACTAATTTCTGTACTACATTCTCCCCGCCTGCTTCCAATGCTCTTCCTTCACCTTCATGACTCTAGGTAGTGAAAGGTCTAGTGAAGTGCAGAACAATGGGAATAGCAGGGCCGGAACCAGCCCATAACCCTAGTGCCCACTCCCAGCTGGGCTGGTCCAGTCCTGCTGCCAATAAAGAACAAGCCACACATGAAAAATCTAGATCCCCTTTCAGCATTGTAAACCATGTAGGAGATGCTTATTATATCTGCTTTGTTCTCTATTTCTATGGTGCCCATCACCATAGTAACAAGGCACACAGATGGAAAAGTAGGCTAGAAATACCCCAAAATAGGAGTGGGGATAGGGACTATGGCAGAAAGGGTCTTTCACAGATTAAGAGAGAAAAGGCTAGACTTTTTTCTATCAGAGGTGTCACGACATTAACGGGCAATTCTAATGGAAAAAGTAAGTTTTCTTTAAGAGACGCAACAATAGAAAGCAGCCTAAAAATTCAATAAATATCAATGTTTATAGGACGCAGACTTGGAGGTTTTAAAGCCAGATGTATTTCATTAGAAAATCTTGTATGCAAATCAAAAGCATTACACAGCATCCAATTTTGGAAATCATGTGTGGATGATTACTACTTAAAATTTTTGGGCTTTTGTAGTACTAAAAGTTGAGACATCTGGTAAGGAAGTGTGGCTGGGAAGATAAGTTGGTACAATGAATATTTTCCTGAAAGTGACAAGTTTATCTTCCAAGTTTCTGTATAAAATGTCCCAAGAGGAAATCACTGGGTGGAGTGGCGGGGTGACTGCTGTTTCACCCTAGGGAGTCACTGCCCCTGTTGAAACTGGGACAAGGCCTTTCTCCTCGCCACCTCTCTGCTGTCTGTACATTCAGAGACCTTCAAAGGCAGTATCAGTCCCTATTTGCCCTTTAAAGTCATGACATGCCGAAGTCTCATCTGTAAGAAAAGAGAAACCTCACCCCAAGATCTCCATTTTTGTTTTTCCTTTCCTGCTGCCAGCCTGAGTTCTCCCTGCTCATAATTCTCTAGGACATCTGCAATACTTGGGATGTTATTTATGTTGTTACTGGTCAGGAAATAGGAAAAGGAGCCACACCAGCTACACAAGCTACTTGGGGAGGTTTTACTCTATGTAAATAAAAATGGTGCAGATACACAAAAAGCAGGAGATGCTTATGGACTACAACTGTTTTAGAGAACTTAACACTCTAGCTATTTACAGATTTCAGTGGAAAAAAGAAATGGACAACTTTGTGGGAATCTTAAGTCTTTGACTCAGCCACTAATTGTGACATTGTAGATGATTCTTACTTTGCCTTTCTCAACCTTAACGTCTTATCAGTAACAAGAAAGGACTGAAATAGAACAGGGATATGAACTTGAGGTGATCCAAGGATGATTTCAAGGCATGTTAAAATGTTATGCAAAAAAGTATTTTTTTGAGAAAGACCCTCAAGGACATCTATAATATAAAAATGTTAAAAATCAATAGATACTCTCTAAGGTCTCTCACACGCAACTCTAGAATACCATGACTTGAATCAACTTATCCAAATAAACTCAGGGCTTTGAACTCAGACTCAACGAGCACAATATTCAGGTCTTCTCAAAAGTCTCTTCCAGGGCTGGCCTGGTAGCACAGCGGTTAGCTTCGCATGTTGCTTTTCGGCGGCCCAGGGTTCACTGGTTTGGATTCCATGTGTAGACATGGCACCACTTGGCAAGCCATGCTGTAGAAGGTGTCCCACATATAAAGTAGAGGAAGATGGGCACAGATGTTAGCTCAGGGCCAGTCTTCCTTCAGCGAAAAGAGGAGGATTGGAGGCAGCTCAGGGCTAATCTTCCTCAAAAAGAAAAGTCTCTTCCAGGGGATGCTGTCCTGACCACCCTATCTAATCCCCACCACCAACCTCACTCCAGCCCCTCACTCTGACTGTTTTCTCATAGCACTTAGTACATGACATAATACCTTGTATTTGCTTATTGTCTATCTTCCCTCTTCCAGGATGTACGCTCCATGCAAAAAGGGGTTTTTTTTGTTTTCTTCTTTGTTGGATTTATTCCCAGCACCTGGCACAATGCCTGGCAAATATTAAGTGCTCAAAAAAAAAAATCTGTTGAATGAATTAATTTTTTCAAACCTATAAAATGAAGCATGACAGAACAAAAACTCAAATGCATTGTTTTTCTTTTTTAAAAATCTGGGGGCCTGCTGAGAGCCATGTACTCTACTAAGCATTTTACAAACATGTCTATCTTAATTAGTCTTAATAAGATGACTTTAAGGCAAATTTTCCAATCCTTAGAGTCTTTTACAAAATAACACATCTGGGAAAAGGCACCAGGCAATATATTGTAGAAAAAGCCACTTCATCGGGTGCCAGATCTGCTGCTAACTAGTGGGGTTTGCTTAGACAAGCCACATATCCCCTTACAAACTAGTCTCCACATTTGTATCGTGGGGATAATACTGGCTCCATCTACTCCAAGTCATCAGGAGAATAAGTATGAATGTAAATGCTTTGGTATGTTAGAAGTGATGTACAAACATATACCATAGCAAGTAATGTGGTGGGGGTTCCTGTGAACTGTTTCAGGAGAGATTTTCTATGAATCCTTGGGAGAAGGTAAGAGAGCAAGGGACATCTGTACAGTGTCCTTTCATGCATGCAAGAGCATCCAGGACCAGAAAGACCAGTAAAGGTTCCCTACTCAACAGGATTGGTGGTCTAGCGGTTAAGATTCGGCGCTCTCACTGCAGCAACACGGGTTCATTTCCCAGTCAGGGAACCACACCATCCACCTGTTGGTTGTCATATGATGGAGGCTGCCCGTTGCTGTGATGTTGGAAGCTATGCCACCACTATTTCAAATACCAGCAGGGTCACCCATGGTTTCAGCGGAGCTTCCAGACTAGACAGACTAGGAAGAAAGACCTGGCCACCGATTTCTGAAAAAATTGGCCATGAAAATCCTCTCAATAGCATGGGAGCATTGTCATATATAGCGAGGATGGCACAAAAAGACCAGGCAGGGTTCCACTCTGCTGTGCACAGGGTCACCAGGAGTCGGGATTGACCGGAAGGCACCAACAACAAACTTAACAGGATGACAGCCAGGCCCATCTCCTCTCCCTGCAGACTGCATTAGTCGGTAAAGAAAAAAACGTCCCAAACTTAGCTTGGGATCAAACCTTTTTGTATGCTGTAATGTATACCCTTCTCCTGGGAAGAAATTAGCATCCTTGATAAAATGCTGAAGAAATTTTTTTTTCAGTGGGATTATAACTTGTTAGAAACCAGTCACCCACTGACCTAGGTGACTGTCAGTCAAGCATCTAGTGGTCTTTACTAACACCCTTTTTATATCTAGTGTAACAATGGGTATAAAAAAATTATGTAAAGTTTCTAACTGTTCTAGGAGAGTTTGACTGCGGGTTCTTAAAAATGGATAATGGTATCAAATTAGCTCCCATCGGGTATATTTAAAAAAGTGATATGCTCTAACCATGCTTTTTCCCTATTGAATGTTCCCACCTACCAAGAAGAAATCTTTAAATTGGCCTATTAGGGGCCTTTTCTCTTAGAGTTGATAGCTAATTTCACTGAAAAGTTTTCTTTAGCATCCAAACCAGTTGATCTTCGAACTAGGGTGTGGGATTTGGGGGCCCTTTTGTGGAGGGAGGGGTACTCTGGTAGAATCTATTTCCAGATCATCAATTAACTCTTGTCTGAAAGTATCTGCTTCAAAACATCCGATGTCCTGCTGATTCCTTCTAGCCATCTCCTTCTTTCCCTTTCAGTCATCCTTTTCCTACACTCCAAAAGAAAGACAAACATCTCACTTCTCAGGAGTCTGCTTCTGGTGCATTGCCTTGGGGAGTAGGACTCTCCAGGACCCCAAGCAGAAGGCCACTGAAATACCTGTAGGGTTACAGATGTTAAGAAAGTAAATGACTTTTATGCCTGAGAAATCCTTTTGAGAGTCAGGGGAAAGTATCCATTTCTTCGCTTTGAACAACAGTGGAGGAAGACCTCATCAAGTTGTCAGACAAGAGAACACTGAAAATCATTTTGGTGATCAATCAGCAGGTAACTTTCAGCATATAATGCTGGAGTTTAAAAAACAGAGTGGAATTATACTGCCTTCATTCCCAAGTACCTATTTATGTAGCAAGATTTCTTAAGCACTTACATTTAAAAGGAAGTACTTGATTTGATCATGAAGCCTATCTCATTCTAGCAGTAATATTTACTTATGCATAAACTATTTTTAAGCCCCATGCATCTCACTGAGAGATGATTTTCCAACAAAAGTTTCCCTATGCTTAATAATTATTCATCAAAATTCTAACATACTTATTCTGGTTAATTGTATATTAATAAAAATCATAATAACTCAATCCAACAGAAATTTTATTTAACATTTAGAGCCTTACCTTCACAAGAACTTAAAAAATAGACATAGATATAGTGTGTGTACGTGTGTGTGTCAGAAGCGTATGATAAGGTAATCTATGAAAGATTTTCAAACACAATGTTACGTTGGGATTAAGTTTTATAGGAAAAGAGGAATGAAATGAATTCCACAAAGGGGACAACTATGTAAAATTCCCAGCTTTCCTAGAAGAGCTTGCTCATGTGTTTTTTATTTTATTTTTATGTTTTTTTAAATGGATGATATGGTAGATATGAAATCATATTGGCATTTAATTTAGCTTCCATTGGGTACATTAAAAAGATGATTTTTGGGGGAGGGGGAGCGGTTTTGAGGAAGATTAGCCCTGAGCTAACATCTGCCTCCAATCCTACTCTTTTTGCTGAGGAAGAATGGCCCTGAGCTAACGTCCCTGCCCATCTTCCTCTACTTTATATTTGGGACGCCTACCACAGCATGGCTTGCCAAGCAGCATCATGTCCGCACCCGGGATCTGAACCAGCGAACCCTGGGCCACCAAAGAGGAATGTGCGCACTTAACTGCTGCGCCACCAGGCTGGCCGTAAAAAGATGATTTTTTAAAAATTCAATATTTATAACATCAACAATGTCATCTTTGCAACTATTTAAAATCATGATGAAAAATTTTAGATATTAACTTTTCAAATGTATGAGGGGAGCACATAGTTTTTCAAAATTCTTTTTGTGGATACTGGAAGAAAAACATTCAGAGACACTGTTCTAAACTGCCTGTACACCAAGAGCTTGTGCCGACCATCTAAAATTTTGACTTCTAATAGAAAGACAAAGCCACGATTATGTCAGAAAAGTGCAAAAGCTGTCTCAAGCATCCCCTGCAAGTGGCCAAAGCCAGAACTCTGACCACAGTAAATGTTCAATAAACGCTAGCTCATTAACAAAATATTTTGGCCATTTAACTGATATCTATTAACAGCATATATACAATGTAGCTTCTTGCTTCTAACCTTCAAGGAGATCGTTCAAATTTTAATCAAATACCAGTCAAAAGTATGTTATTGAAACAATGCCCTGGACTAGGTAATAAGTATGCTGAATTTTATTCCCTAATTCTCTCCCAGGTATCCCTTTATCGAGTGCCCACAATATGCCAGGTATGACGCCTGGCCCAGGATGCCCAGGAGATGAACAAAATATTCTTTTTCATGAAGGAGCACCTAGGAGGAGGCAGAGCCGTTCTCTGGCACAGGTATTATGAGAGGTGTACATGCCTTGGGGGCAGCACAGAGGAAAGAATGAAGAGTCTTGGGGGTGGTAGGCAGAGCGAAAGTATCTGGAATGGTCTTTCAGAACAGGTATGCTTGAACTGAGTCTTGAAAGATGGGCAGGTACTTGACAAGGGGACACGAGCATCTAGACAGAGAGAAGGAACAAACCCATGAAGTGAAGCCATCTGGCTACCAAGTGCCTTCCTCCCAGTATTGCAAATAGTTTCGGAAGCCTGGTGTATGGGGTGTGACTGTGCACGCTGTGTCCAGGTGCGTGCATTGGAGATTTAGAAATGACATGGTGGCAAGAGGCAAAGCTGGAGAGTTATGGAAGCAAAGGAAGACTTTATTACATGGCTCACCAACATGTGTGGACTTGATCCTGTGAAAAGCAAGTCATTACAGGGCTATTAGACCGGGCAGTGATGGTATGAGATTTGCCTTTCAGAATGATTTCTCTGCTGTAGTGTAGACAACAAATTTGGAAATGGAAGATAGGAAAGTCTACAAACTGAAGTATGGGTGGCAAAGACTCAAGACAGTAAAGAGGCTGTGGGGGGAGGGTGCTGACGGGAGAAACCTTGAGGATACGGCCTCCGGACAAAATGGATACCAATTACATAAGGAGCAGTTTGGGGGGAATGAAGTGAGGAGAAGCCCAGAGTGAGTTCCAGGTTTCCTTGGGTTACGTAACTGGGTAAACAGTATTGCTATTTGCAAAAATAGGGAATCTAAAGAGAATAGTAAGTTTTGGGAAAAAGAAAATATCTTCAGTACACCAACTTCAGGCCCTCATTTGTTCTACGAGGCACGTAGCCCGGGTACTATTATCCCCATTTTATGCTCAAAGGGGTAAAATTTTTTGCCCAATATCACATGCAGCAGTTTGGGAAGCTTACTACACACCAGGCTTTAGAGCAGGCAAACAAGGGAGACCAGGTCCATGCTGTCACAGGACTTATAGTCTGGTGGGGGCAAGGAGAACAGAAGGTAAGCAAGCAAACAATAAACCAACTCTGAAAGACTGTGATGGGGCAGGTGTGGAAGGCAGGGGTCCTCTACCAAAGGTGGTCAGTTTTGTAACTCTGAGGTCACGTTTGAGCTGACCTTTCATTGAAGACAAGGAAGCAGTCACGAAAATTCACAACGGAAGAGCATGCCTGGCAGAGAGAGAACAGCAACTGAGAAGTCCCTGGGGTAGGAACAAGGTTGGTGTGCCACTGAGGAATTCCAAATCCCAGAGCAAGTGGAAACGAGAGAAAGTCCCAGTTCCAAGGGCATTCCTGAGAAGGTGAACATGAAAGACTTGTGGCACCTTAGGGCAGTGCTGGCATAGTAAATTCTCTTGGGGAAGCCTGGGAACCTGACCACCATGCACAACACTGTGCATCTGAGAAACTGCATCATGACTCACAAACGCTTTTGGAAGACAAATCATCGTTCAGCTGAGCACTGCCTATTTTGGCACTGAAATAGGGCCAGGAACAAGCTCATTTAGTCTTGCCTAGAGAGATGCACAGAATTCATCTTAAATTTATCCTCTCAGAGCCAGAAACAACCTGCAGTCCAACAGCAGACAGCTCTGCCCCCCGAGGCTCAGTCATGCCCTACCACGGTACATAAAAGCAGGGCCTCCCCGGTCACCCTCCAAGGCTCTCAAATGGATGAGAGAGGCAATATTTTCCCAAAGGATCCCCCCATAGCTCAGCAGGACAGGGCAAGGAGAAATGGTACCCCAATGCCAATGTGCTGAGCTGGGTTCCTGTCTAGGCAAACCTGAAAACCTCAGAGGAACTGGATGTTGGGGCTGCCCACTGGCCCTGAGATAGGCCATCCCAGGCACAGCAGTCCAGCCAGCTCTCTGGAACACACTGCCCACACCTCCCATCCTGTGGTCATTTTCCAGTGCTGCTTTATGGACCACCTGCTCTTCTGCCAGCAGTCTTCCAGATGGCCCCCATTCAGCCAAATGGCTCCAAATTCCACTTGCCAAGGGTGACACAGATCAACTCTCTGACGCTCTCTGAAAAGTTCCTACTTTACAGCCAACTTTCTCAGATTCATCTGCGTGGTACATCAAAAATTTATCTGTATTTAAAGTTTGCCAAAATAGCATGCATAAATTATAAAATAATTAAATTATTCCTGAATTATGTAGCCCCTCGCTGATTATCACTTTGAGAAGTTACATATTATATACACTTATTTTAAAGACGGCTCCAAACATTATGAAATGCCTTCTTTGGAGTGATGTTGGAAACCTGTGGCACATTCTGATCCGTGCCTAGTGGCAGGCTCATCTCATATCTGAGCTCATTTCAAACCACATTCCCATACCATTTCCTTACTTCAGCTCACTGGCCAATTTTTTGTTCTTAAAGTTGCCATTCAACCTCTGCCCATAAGACTTTTGCACATGCTTCCACAGTATCTGTGTGTCTCCTTCCTAACAACTTTCATAGCGGCAATTTGTCATTTATTTGCAGCGATTGATTCACCCGTCTCCCCAGTAACCTGCAACCTCCATGATGGTAGGAACCACGTGCATTTTGCTTACCACTCTGTCCCCAGAACCTAGGACAGTTTCTGGCACACAGTAGGTAATTAATAAACAGCTGCTGAAAAAAAATACAATGAAATATATTCATGGATGGAAATGTTTCAGTTTCTGAGAATAGATCAGTCAAAAACCATTCTAATCAAGGGGCTGGGCCGGTAGCACAGTGGTTAAGTTCACAGGTTCTGCTTCATTGGCCCAGGGTTCCTGGGTTCAGATCCTGGGCGCCAACCTACACACCACTCATCAAGCCATGCTCTAGTGGCATCCCATACACAAAACAGACGACGATTGGCACAGATGTTAGCTCAGGGCCAATCTTCCTCTCTCTCTCACACACACTCTCACACTCACACACACACACACACACACACACACACGCAAATCATTCAAATTAAGGCTGAAGAAGGTTAAGGCTGAGCTATTCTGTTTTTGATCAAAAAACACAGGAAAGATTTTGCTGCTTTGGGCTTTAAACTGATTTTGGAGACAATTCTCAAAAAGTTTGACTAAAATTTAACAAGGCACATTTGGATACGTATGGGGATGACCAATTTTTAAGCATTTTTTAAAATGCACTAAGAGTTTATTTTCAAAAAGTTTCACCCAGATTAGGACAAATTAAAAAAGAAAAGAAAAGCTACCATTTACTTTACCAGGCACAATTTATTAGGAACTCTATACACATTGTTTCATTTAATCCTCATATCCGATTCCGCCCAGTTTATAGATGAGGAAACTGAGGGTGCAAGAGGCTAAGGATGCACACCAAGTAAGTGGCAGAGCCAGGATTCATGTCCAGGTCTACTCGATTTCAAGAGCTATGTTTTTAATCTAAGCCATGTTTTAAGCTAAGAAATAAACCCCAACATTGAGTAATAATGTGCTGCTCTCTCCCATGAAAAGGTACAAGACTACAGTCTGGTACCAACAACTAGATCAAGTGCCCGAGTATTTAAAATAGGATTTGGATGCCAATGATGTGATAGCAGGGAAACTAGGACAATTCACGAAAAAGAAATAGGAGGAATATGAACTAATATTTACCGAAAGTTTGTTTTATGCCAGATACTGTATTAGATGCTTTAATGTTAGTATTTCTCTTAATCCTAAGAATTCTGTGAGATAGGTAATATTAGTCAAGAAACAAGAGATGTAGAATACCTGTGGTGCTTGGCTACTCCAATGTTCCTTCTCCTCTTTCTTCCCAAGGATGTGAACCTTCCATGTTTTACCCTGGCATAAGGTTGTCTGGAATAAGGACAATATTCCCCAGCTAGGTGAGGTCACATTACTAACTTCTAGCCAATGAGATGTAACAAAAAGTGTATGTCAGCCTCCAGGAAATTTCCTTAAGAGACCATGGGCTCTTGCCTTTCCCCTTCCTTCTTTCCTCCTTTCTACTACTCAGAACCTGGATGTGATGGCTGCTGCTCCTTCTAGGACCATGAGGTCGAAGGCCTCATCTAATGTATCGGGTATCTAAAAGGTGAACCAGACAAGGCCTCAGAAGACTGTAAAACCATAATACCAGCCCTGGATTTTCTCTCTATAAGCTTTTTTTTTAATGTGAAAGAGAAACAAACATCACTTTGTTTAAACCATTTTTCTTTGCGGTCTCTGTAATTGGCAGCTAATCCTAACTAATCCAGCAACTCATCCAAAGTGATGGTACAGGGTTCAAGCTCAGGCCCATCAGTCTGCAAAGTCCATGTTCTTAGGGAGAAGCCTGAAGAACTCCTGCTTATAATTTGCAGTAGATTTGGGGGTGGGGGGATTGTAAAAATGCTGAAAAGGAATTTGACAAAAGAAAGGAAGGTTTGACTATGCCCTCAAATCTTTATACCCGAGAAACAATCAAAAGGAATACGCTACTCCACAGTACAGAATTCCGTTTCCATCACAGATGGAGGAGGAAGATCTCTGTCATCTGCACGGAGCTGGAAACGAGAGAAATAGCAGCTGTGCAGCTGGTAGCTGCTGTGGAAGATGCTGTTGACTGAGGAGTAGGCATTGGTGAATGGGGCCCTGGAAATGGCCACAGGATGAGACAGACAAGAAGAATTACAAGGGACTTGAAATCAAAGAAGCAGGAGATGAAGTTCAAAGATACACAGTCTGGAAAGGGACAAGCAGAATCATGTGACCCATATCAAAGACAGCAGAAAGGGCAAAAAGACAAAAGGAAAGGTCAAGGTTGAAGCTCTGGCAACTCATTTTTATTCATCTCCTTTACATAGGGTTAACAACAGCATTGAAGACATGAATTCAAATTGTGTTGCAACTGAGTAGAATCCTGAATGAGAGGCAATCACAGAACAGGGAGTTTATTATGACCCACCATTATTCACTTTCTAAATGAACAGCAGTGATAAGAACTTACCAGAGAGATTCACTGATTGGAGTTAGACCTAATTTTATTTAAGATCAATTTTAATGGTCCAGAAAAGGAAAAATAATTTATGTCTGCCAAAGACATTATTGTAAACACTGGAAAAAACTAAGTCATAAAAAAGGTGTGTAGGAAGTTTAGAAAATACAGATGGGAAATAAAGTCAAAGTAGGCAATAGCAATAAAAGAAAGGCAGCAACGTGGAAACAGACATGACAGAAATTAGAATGTATTTCTTGCTGTTGATGTTGTTGTTTAGGGCCATGGAGTGGATTCTGACTCCTAGCAACCCTGTGCACAGCAGAGTGGAACCCGGCCTAATCTCTTTGCACCATCCTCTCACATTCCTGGAGCTATATCAGATAATGCTCCCCTGCTATTCATGGGGTTTTCATGGCCAATTTTTTCAGAATGCGGTGGCCAGGTCCTTCTTCCTAGTCTGTCTTAGTCTGGAAGCTCCCTTGAAACCTGTCCACCATGGTTGACCTTGGTGGTATTTGAAATATCAGCGTCATAGATTTCAGCATCACAACAACAGGCAGTCTGCACAGTATGGCAACTGACAGATGGATGACGTGGTTTCTTGATGGGGAAACGAATAGGGCAGCGGCAGTGAATGCACCAAATCTTAACCACGAGACCACCAGAGCTGGCTAGAATGCATTTTACAATGGCTAAATAAATGTTATGCTGTAATTGCACCTCCCCAATTCCTTTTGAGTAGTTACTGGTCTGAACTGTTTGAGGAGCATCCAATACTCTCTGAGAAAGGAAAGCAGTGAGGGGTATGCTCATGGAAGGAGGTAAATCATTCCACCAAGTTTGGAGAAACAGACAAATTCAGCATACATTCGTTTCTGGTAATAGCGGCATATGACAGAAGGATGCTGGCAAGGAGAAACAAAGATAAAATTTGGAAATTCAACTTGAGAGACATTAAATAAATATTGGAGATTAGATTAAATAGGCTATTTTTGTATGGGCAGTAAAAAATTAAAAAGGAACATTAAAATACTCAGCTATAGAGAATAGAAAAAGACTCGAAAATTTAAAAAAAAAATTTGTTTACAAACAAAAACTTTGGCTAAAGCAGCAATCTCCTAAATATTAAAATGTTTCCCTCCTTTCAAATTCAGAAAACAAAACAAAAAATAACAAATTTCAGGCCACTGCAGGAAAATATCTACACAATCTAATAAAAACTTGGAGGGATAACAGAATATTATTCAGTGCTAAAGAGAAATGAGCTATCAAGCCATGAAAAGACATGGAGGAAACTAAAACGAACAATACTAAGTATAAGACGCCAATCTGAAAAGGCTACATACAGACTGCATGATTCCAGCTATATGACATTCTGGAAAAAGCAAAACTAGGGAAACAGTAAAAATATCAGGGGTTGTGGGGAGGAAGGGATGAATGGGTGGAGCACAAAGGATTTTTAGGACAGTTATACTATGATATAGGATCATACTCTGATGATACTACAATGGTTGTTACACATTTGCCCAAACCCACAGAACGGACAACACCAAGAGTGAAACCTAACGAAAAGTATGGACTTTGGTCCATATCATTTGGGTGATAATGATGTGTCAATGCAGGTTCACCGATTGTAACAAACATAACACTGTGGTGGGGGATGTTGAAACATCTCTGTACTTCATGCTCAATTTTACTATAAACCTAAAAGTGCTCTAAAAAAAAAAGTCTGTTGAAAACAACAACAACAAACAAACTTGGAGGGCCTGGTATGCTTTTCAAGTTATACTGATTAGGGCCCTTTTCATTGAAATTAATGTTGGCGCTTTCATTCTGAGGATCCTGATGGGAATGGTGATACAGGGAAGGGTCTTAAAAAAGCAAATCTTAACAACTAGTCAAATGAAATCACTCCAAATGTGCAAATATTCATCTTAAGCTGGACATGTTGGAACACCTTTCCAACTGAAGACAAACTGAACAAGTTTCAAAGAACAGTAAATTTAATTCTAACATGTAGATTTTTGTTTGTTTGTTTGTTTTGCTATAATAAAAACATTGCTGGGGCTGCCAGGTGGCACAGCGGTTAAGTGCCAACGGTCTGCTTCAGCTGCCCAGGGTTTGCGAGTTCGGATCCCAGGTGCAGACATGGCACCGCTTGGCACGCCATGCTGTGGCAGGCATCCCACATATAAAGTGGAGGAAGATGGGCACGGATGTTAGCTCAGGGCCAGCCTTCCTCAGCAAAAAGAGGAGGATTGGCAGATGTTAGCTCAGGCGTAACCTTCCTCAAAAAAATAAAAAATAAAAAACATTGCCTTTGAGTAAGTATAAGAAAAGGGTCATGACTCAACTGTACACTCAGTGACAACTCTGCCCCTTTCCCTACCTGAACTAAGTAATACTAGACATGTTAGGGCTTAGGTTCTCAAATCAGACAGGCCCAATCATCTACCGGATTAGCTGTCATTTTAGATCCTCTTCAAGAGTGGGGCTGCTGACTAGGAAAGCCAGGGCCCAAGGAAAGTCACCTTGGCACCCACAACTCAAAGAGCATTTGGGTTCCCAGGAGGTGTAACCTGACCACATCGAGGGTGCCGGGATGGTTACATTATACTGCCCTTCGACTTTTGTTGTGGGCTTCCACAGTCAGATAAAGACACACGCCATTTAATTTCCTCTTAGAAAGCTGTGAAAAATTTGTCTATTTTAAGTTGGCTACATGTTTGCAATTTAAAATTTTCATACTGACATCTTTTTACGGAGTTCCAAAAAAGTTTTTAGTCAAGACGAATTTACTCAAGGAAATGCACGCATAGGTTTTTGTTTTAAAATTTAGGTTTGTCCTTTTCTTGGCAGGAGGCGGGGGGAGGGGGGGGGGGGATGCTGGGAGGGTGTCTTTCTTTCTGACCACAAAGGAAAGTATTGCAAAAATGTCATCTGACTAAAGGCAACCTATGGACTTTGGGAAGTCAGTTGAGGACACCGAATAATGAGCCAACACCGAGCCTCCTCCCTCTGACCTCTCCGCACCTGCTCAACTGCAGCCCAGGAGGAGGAAAGTTCGCTTCTCTTTTTAAATGGGTTTAGGTTTATACCCTATGTCCCCCTTCTCCCTCAAACAAACGAACGCCAACCTCACCATCAAACTGTAAGTGAACGATGAGTATCCAATAAGCATAAAAGGTCAACAAACAGCGCTGGGGCAGGTGGCTAACGACAGCGACCAAACGCGGACGCCCTGGCTTGGGGGGTGGGGGGGTCTTGCTGCCCTAGGGAGGGCGAGACTCCATCCCCGGGAACGAGAACCCTTTTCCTGCACCGCCGCGAGGACGCCCCCTCAGGGGCAGCGCCGAGACTGCTGGGGTACAGAGGGACCGCCTGGTCGCTGCCGCCCACCCTGCTTGCCCCGAATGACCCCAGCACCCAGGAGCGGTCCTCTCAGGGGTATCAGTCCCTCTCCCCCGGCGACGAGGGAGCAGCGAAGCCGCGCCTCATCTTTCTGGCCGAGCTACCTGCCCGCAGGCCCGGCTCGCAGGTGAGGCGTGGACAGGTAACCGCACCTGCTCGGCCAACCCCACCTGCTGCGTCCCCGTGCCGGCTCCTCCGCCTCCACCGCCTGGGTCGGCTCGGCTCCTGCTCGCGGAGCCGGGGCGCCCCGTGCCGACCTACCTGCGCGTCCGCAGCCCCGGGGGCCCGCGCTCCCCGGCGTGCGCCCCGCGCCGCTCCGGGCGCGCCGGCGGCGGCCCCGCGCCCGCACTTTCGCGGCTGCCGGCGGCTGCGGGCTCAGCGGGAAGCCCCAGCGCTGCCCGGCTCGCCGCCTCCGAGCGGCTCCATTGTGACGCGGCGCGTTCGGCCGGCCAATCGCCGCGCGGCGGCGCGAACCGCTGACTAAGTTCGCGGGAGGAGGAGGAGCCGGCTGGGCGGAGGCAGGAGGCGGCGGCGGCCGCGGGGTGGCGGTGGCAGAGGAGGAGGAGGAAGAGGAGGAAGAGGCTGTGGCCGCTTCGGTAGCTGCTGCTGCTGTTAATTTTGCAGCGGCCTTGGGCTGAGTGTTTGCCCAGCTTTGGCACTGCGGGGGCCGGTGACTCACCCCTTGCTAATGGAAACAAAGCGCAGCTGCCATCACCGGGAGCGCGCCATGTGGCCGCCCCAGCGCGCTCCTCTCAGCCTCCGGTCCGCACAGCTACACATTCGCGGCGGGCTAGAAAGAACGGGGCTCTCTTCAAGAGAAGGAAGGGAGAGAGACGTAGGGCTGTCCACCCTTCCGCGCCCCGCAAGGGAGTTTGGAGTACAGTATTTAGGTGTCGGGCCCCCGCCTGCTCACGTGTGCACCCCTGAGTAACTTATTTACACATCGTGTGTTGGGCCCTAAGGGAAGGCTCAGGTGGAGCACGTGGGAACCTTTCTCTTGCCCGTGGAGGTACCTTTCTTTACATTGCGTGCTTGGAAGGGCTGCGGGGCCAAGCCCCTGTGCGGGAGGGTTTACAGTTGTACCAAACTAAGCGGCTTAAGTTAGGATTCTGGGCCTCCGATACCATCCACCTCTCTCACATGTCCTTATCCTGGGGATGGAGAGGGAACAACATGATAGAAAGGCCGTCCGACACTCATAACCAGCGTTTTATTGCTAAGGAACTGCCCGTCCAGTCTTATCTACTGCCCCACTCATTTTCCTCTCCAGTAAGTGGCCCTGCGTTTGGAAAGCAGCAACGTGCCTACAAAACAAACAAAAAATTAATCCAAATCCAGGAATTCGGGGGACTTAATATTTTAACCATCCTCATTCACTCCTCACTTTCATCCCCACCCCAGATTTAACTCAGTCCTTTTGCCAGGGCTATCTTCTCCAACACAGTGATTCAATTAGGCAACATTTATATCTCTGAGTTGCTATGGCAATCCCATCCCCATTTAAAAAAAAAAAAGTGTTTGTACAGGGACCTCCCAAAGGAGTAAAATGAAGACTATAAAAGACTCAGCATTTGAGGCATCTGATCCGATTGTGTAAGTGGGAGTAGGGAAAATGGCTTTGCTGAGTTGTGTGAGACCAAGTTGCCTCCCACAGAGACTGTTCAGGTTAGGACTACGATTTGAATTACCCTGAAAGGGAATGAGAAGACTTGTCTTTATGACGTTTCTCTATTCTTTCCTTGTCCACTCCATTCTGGGTTGACAGCTATCTTCTTCCTGAGTCTTGGAGGAAAGGCTGAAAGAGCATTCCTGCATTTGGTCGTTCACTGAGTTTTTACTGAGCTTATGTGTGTGAGACACTGTGTAAGCTAATTTAGATTTCAGTTTGATCCTCACACTGCTTAGCATGTGGAGAGGGAAGTAAAAAATATACAGAATTTGAAACATGAGACAATATGTTTCATGAAAACATATGAAACAAGGAATATGAAAGGAAAAAAGTGAGTGCAATAAGAGATATGATTGTAATGTCATGACATTAAAAATGGAAAATGTCTAATTTTTCCATCTGTCTCTTTGTTTGGAAAGGAATGTTTCCTCCCCTTTCAAGTCCGTGAACAGATAATCCATTCGTTTATCACAGCATTATCACTACCTGTGTGACTTGGGGTAGTTACTTCATCTCCTTAGCAGTCAGTCTTTTCATCTATAACATAAGAGGTCATAAACTAGATGATCTGTTAAGATTCCAATTCCAATGATGCTATGAATAAAAAAGTGACTTCCATGCTTGGTAACCTAGATCACTATTAGCAAGAAGTTAAATGATCAAGTTCATTAAAACTGTATTAGCTCTGGGTTAATCTCAGATATGTAGCTTATAAATGTGTTTACTTTATTTCAATTCTCATTAACAAAATCATCTCCCACGGTGACAACATTTATTACTGACACTGGAGAAACTGGGCTTCTGAATTTGTGATATCACTTCTGGGAATAATCCTGGGAAACTGGAGCATCAAATAGATGTTTCTCTTGTTTCTCCTTCTATGATGCTTCACTTAAGCTCCTGCTTGCATTACAGTGAAGAGAAAGATGAATAACCTCACATTGCTGTTCTTGGAGAACTTTATCCCCATGCAGTTGATACGAGCCCATAAAAAAGACAGAGTAGTACGTATTGAGTAACTGGAAATTATTGGCATCCCAGGGTAGGCCTGATAAGGAGAAATACAAATACTGTTTGGCTTTTAATGCCTGTGTCCAGTTTTCCCACTACAGTGTAATCTCTGAAACCAAGACCTGTGGAGTCTTGGAATATGTTCGGTCCTCGCAGGTGTATCTAAAATTCTCTAAGGGACTCTCTGACCAGGTTTTTTTTTTTTTTTTAGGAAGATCTGCTACCAATTCTCCTCTTTTTGCTGAGGAAGCTTGGCCCTGAGCTAACATCTGTGCCCATCTTTCTCTATTTTATATGTGGGCCACCTGCCACAGCATGGCTTGAGAAGCAGTACGTAGGTCTGCACCCAGGATCCGAACTGGCAAACCCTGGGCCACCAAAGCAGAGTGCACGAACTTAACCACTATGCCACCTGGCCAGTCCTGACCAATTTATTTTAGTAAAAGAATATTCTAAAATACTCAGTCCCTATTTCCATGACCAAATTCATTGAAGTTTAAGATAGTGATTAAAAATCCCATCATAGATATTAAGCATTATATGCTCATCAGTATGCTGGATGTCATGGGCGATACAAAGAAGCATCAAACGTGGTCCCTGACCTCAGCAGCTCACAACTTAGATGAACACTTGGAAGACAATCAAGCGCTACTTATGCTCAAAGGAAGAGATGGAACAATGCAGGTGGTAAGAGTCAGGAAAAGCCTTATGAAGAAAGAGGAACTTTAGGTATTGAAAGAGAAGCAGGATTTGGAAAAACAATCCTATACCTTTGCCTTATCTGCCCCAAATATTGTCTTGAAATGACCAATCCATGCTCAGGGCTCAGTCAATCTCTTTCTGTTAAGCTGAGAATCTCTAGAAGAAACAGAAGTAAAAACGTTCTGTTTTCTACAACATCCCATTGAGTGGAAGAATAGTTAGTAATAAGGTCTCTACATTCGTATGACAAAGAGGAGGGCTATGAACAGCGAAATGTGGCCAGTTCCTTTACCCAAGCACACAAGCAAAGTCACAGATAATAGAAATGAGAGGATCACCACAATTTGGTCATGACCCACAAGAAGTAATCAAGTAACTCCCGGGTTTGGCAGGTCTCTTCTGAGCTGATTCCCTGAAAAAAAAAAAAAATCTCTGAGTGACATGAGCATTAAGCTATGCTCCATGTGGCTGCCTTGATAAGAGTTTCGTTTTCTCTGAGTCTTGAGAAAATTTTTATAATTAATGGAAGACAATATTATTCAACATTAACAATTCTTTTCCAATTCAGTATTCTAAAATGACTTATGATAATGAAAAATCCTCTATTTCTTTAAATTAACTAAACATTGAATGTCTACAGTGCATAAAAGAAGGCAGTGGGGATCTTACCAAGGTGAGGAAGAATACAAGATAAACATAATAATTCCTTTTCTTAAAGATGTGTACTCTATTGGGGAAGGTATGTCCAGATAGCCTACAGCATCTTAGACGGGAGAGGAGGTTGGTGGGCCATGTAGGGTTGAAGAAGAATCATACTGAACATAGGTCTGAGGAAGCTTGGTTAGCTTTAAGGTTCTAAACTGGAATATTACTTTTAAATGTTGTCTCAGCATCATGGTTCAAGTTTGTTAGTTCTACTGAGATGTCAGATTAGAAGAAAAAAACAAAAGTTAGAAGTCACTCATGGTTTTGCATTCTCAGAAATTTTGCCAGAATCTCCCTGGTTCGCTATGTATGATTGAGCACATTGTCACTGATAAAGAATTTTAATTTATTTTTGGCCAAACCCTTCACCGTGTTTTCCTGACCTTTTCAATTTCCTGGTTGCAGGGGTTTAACATGAGCTTTCCTTGGGCTTGGGGAAAATTCTGAGAATGAACCCTGGGAATGAGCTCAGTGATGAGAATTCTGAGGGCAAGATGAGTAGGACATTGCACATGTGTTTGGAATACAGTAGCTTGACCTAGAAATCCAAACTGTAATTGTGCAAGGCCGGCTGTACACTTCTGTGTGAGTCGATCCCTTGTCATGGTCCCAGTTTGAAATATTCACAACTATTTACTCTGTCTTCTCACCATTCACTGTGTTAGTTGCTCCGTCTACCTTAGCTATACACTGTCCCTTCCTTATGAAACAGGTGCTGTGAAGGTGACCTTCCAGCCTCTTCTGCAAAGGAAAAACACCAATTCCTGCAGCAGGATGCCCAACATCCCCAGTTGATCTGTCTTCTGGGAAGTTGTCCAAATATTTCTTTGAAAGTTTCCCATGCATCCCATTTAAAGAATATATGCTATCTTCTGGGTCACATATTGGAATCTACCGTATAGCAGCCAGCCAGCGATTGACTCTCATCCCTTTCTTGTCTATAAAAAAGAGGTGTCTTCTAAGAAAATATTTGCAAGTGAAGCCAGGCTGAAAGCCCGGAATTAAAGCAGAGCTGATGCTCCTCAGCTCCTGCAAAGTAGTCTAAAAAAAGCCCTGATGAGTTCAGCTAGTGACTGAGACAGTGCTTGCTGGGATCCCTGTAAGGTTCAGTCTGTGTCCCCTGAACCATGTTGAAATCTGGGCAAGAGGTTTCCTGGTGCTGCAAAAGCAGCTGGTTTCTGAGGTTCCTCAATAAACCATTTTGTTTCTTTGGTTCGGAGTAGCCTAGGTCTAACACCAGCTAGACCTTGATTCCCCCCTGGCCCCTTCAGCAGCTGTGTGTGTGTATGTGTATGTCTTGGCCTAATATAAGGCCATTTGTTAATTATAATACACATTGAATACTGGACTTCAATTCTCATCTAAACTGATTCCCTAAGAGTAGGAACTGATATATCTCTGTGGTTTAATAAAAATTTGTAACAATCAAAATAACCTGTAAAAGAACAAGATTTGGAACATTTCAGATCTGGGGAAGAAAGAGATAAATGCCAGAAAGGGCACTGGGCTTGAAGTCTTGGGTTCTATTGGGGGCTCTTCTGGCCGTGAGACCTAGCGTGAGCCAGTAACAGTTGAGGCAGGAGTTTTTATTTTCCAGTGTGTTTACTGTATCTATCCTGGACTAGATAAGAAAAGAAGATGGGTAGAGTTCATGTTTCCGAAGTCTCAGACTTCATTTCATTTCACTCATTCATTTATCATCCAGCAAATGTTTATTCTGTGCTTATTATCTGAAAATCTGAACTGGTTTCTTGGGATACAGTGGTCCATATGATGGAGGTGGCCTTTGCCCTCCTGAGGTCCAAAGTCTCCCAGCGTTCCTCCAGAGAATGTTAGGCTGGATGTGATAAATTGGTGAGAACTAACTAACCAGACTCCAGTCTGTTCTACAACACCTATGGTTTTGTCTCCTGAATCCTACATACCCAAATGACATAACTGTGAACATAGTTCTAATTATCTGCTTATTATTCTACTAATTTATCTCTGCAAACTTCTTTACAAACAGTTCACTGTCTCCACCAAGTTGTTGTTTTTGGAACATATAATAGCAATAGGACACTTGCCCTCAAGAAGCTTAAAGTTTTTAAACTTAAGAAAATAGAGGCTGGGGCCGGCCCTGTGGCCATGTGGTTAAATTCTCACTTTCCAGCTTCGGCGGCCTAGGGTTTCGCTGGTTTGGATCCTGGGCGCAGACCTAGCACCACTCATCAAGCCACGCTGAGACGGCATCCCATATAGCACAACTAGAAGGACCTACAACTAGAATATACAACTATGTACTAGGGGGCTTTGGGGAGAAGAAGAAGAAAAAAAAAAAGTTGGCAACAGATGTTAGCTCAGCTGCCAGTCTTTAAGAAAACAGAGGCAAATATGTAGTCAGATGTGTGAGCAAATATGGAGCCCAGTAGAATCTCCTAACACAGGATATTGACATGGCTCAGAGCCCACAGCTCAAATATGCTTTGTAAGAGCTGAACATGAAAAACGGCAGCAAAATAATAAATGAGATGTTTTTCAACTCATTACAAAATTGAGGGGCAAAGGTAGTCAGGTCTTACATTGTTAGAGAACAGAGTGAGTTAAAATGGAGAAGACTTCTCAGAGAAATTGAGACCTGTGAGTGAATTAAAGAACTTGGGACTTCAAAGCAAGCCTGTTGTTTTGGTGAGTAGAACAGCTTTTGGTGGCTGACACAGGCCTTTGTGTAGGTGGGGAAGTTACTGACAGTTTGATTACAAGTAAAGATGAAGAGGAAGCATACTGGAGGATGAAAACAGACAGATAGGTGGGTGGAAATTTTACAAATTTATCTTCGTCTTTGAGAGAACTTGATTGTCAAATAAACTTCCTGGATTTACTTAACTTACCAATTCAATGAAGAGATATAATATTTTGCTCTTCAGGGTCGTTAAGGACAAAAAGAATGTGTGCATTCTGATAAAATACAATCATAATACAAATAATTTCTATTTATAAACTACTTTATAGTTCATGCAAATTGCTCAAATATTGTATTTTTCATTTCTAACCTAGATACTCTTACTTCTACAGTCTGTATACCTAAGAGTAAAATCATCTATTAGCAGTCCCTAGCCTTGCTGAGTCACTCTCCCAAACCTCCTGCAGCTCAGCTGTCATTCAGAGGCTCAGTAGGTTGAAAGATGACATTTGCTTAACTGCAGACCCCTAACATCCTCTGGAGAAATACTGCAACACTGTGGACCTCAGGAGGGCAAAGGCCACATCCATCACGTGGATTAGTGCATCTCCAGAAACTGGTACAATGTTTTCCACATAGTAGGCACAGAATAAATATTTGTCAAATGATGAATAAATTAAAAGAAATGAAATAGTGACTGAATAAATGAAATGAGTCTTAGACTTCTGAAACACACGTCTTCTCTATCTTGTATATTCCAGGTCATCTCAGGATTTAACCTCTAACTCTATTTCAGGTCTCACAGTTTAACATGTTTCTACTTGATTGAAGAATCAACAAATTTAAAAGACTGGGATTTGGAGGTGGGAGGGAGTACATGGGGGTAACTTGAGAAGACAAGGGCGTGATATACAAGTGGCAACATTTGTCACAATTAGCTATGCAAATTACTTATTAAAAATTACTTCTTATGTTTCTCATGGCTATGGATGTCTTCCTCTCATCCTTCTCGTAACACATACATCTTCATTGGCATTGGGCCATTTTTTCCAACTTGAGTATCTTGTGATTTTAAAGTGTCATAGTATCTTGAAATTTCTTTGATAATTCTTGACCAGAAGATTAGCTTTGGAGATGCTGGAAACCATGGTGATTCACATAAAAAAACAAGACAGTGTAAAGACATGAGTCAGAAAATCATGACTACCTTTAGAAATAGCTACCTAAATGTAACATAGTGACAAAAACCCCGGATTCTGGAACAAGACTACTTGGATTCAAATCTTGGCTTTGCCCTTATGAGCTGTTTGATTTTTGTTGTTACTTAATTTTTCTGTGCCTTCGTTTTCTGTTTGAAAAATGGGTTGTGGTGAGGATTAAATAAATAATACAGTTAGAGCTGTTCCAGGCACATAGTAAGTTCCATATTACTCTTAGCTCTTATCACGATCTTGGGTAAGCCACTTACCCACTCTGGGTTTAGAGTTTCCATGTGTAAAATGAGAGGCTTAGTTTAGATTATCTCCAAGGCACTCCTGAACCTACTGTTTTCAAACAAAGGCAGTTAGTCCATGAGCTTTTCTATATATATGTGTGTGGTTAGAGATGGGGCAGTGGATGATTAGTTACTAAATGCTTTCTTTGCTTGATGGGAGAAGAAGCTATTGGGAGATCGAGGCAACCTTCTTTACTAGACTGTAAATTCCTTGAGGGTAAGAAGTGTATCTTTTCCTCTTCCATATCCCAAGCCCTGACATGGGACCTGGGGATAGTGGATACTCAATAAACTATTAGTGAGAGTGGAATAAATGTCCTGAGTCTTTTGTTCCCAGTGTTTGGGAATGAGAAAGCATGGGATTTCTAGAAAGCCTTTTCTAGCTTTAAAGCTACTTAGACAAAATATTCAAAAAACATTAGTGCTCTCTACTGGAGATATTCATAGTGCAGGAATTCATAGTTGATTGGTTTTTGGATGGCAGATTCTGATTTGAGTTCAGAAGTCCTGCATTTTAGAAATAGGATAAGGCAGGTGGACATATTTTGTTGTGTCCCAAGTACAGATTTGGGGTTATGGCATTGAGGATAACATGATTTACACTCAAATGCCAGTCTCATTTCTCTGCCTTATAGTTCTGCCCTTCCTTCAGAGCACTGATATCTATGTGTGTACAAATTTTGTATTATTTCTCATTCATTGTAAATAAAAAGAGAGGGATAACATTAATTAAAATATCAATGTTAAGAAAGTGAAGACACTCCACAGAATGGTAGAAAATATTTGCAAATCATATATCTGATAAGGGACTTGTATCCAGAATGTTTTAAAACACAACTCTACAATAAATAATCCGATTTCAAAATGGACAAAGTATTTGAATCAACATTTCTCAGGAAAAAACAATATATATATATACAAATGGACAATAAGCACATGAAAAGACAGTCAACATCATTAGTCATTAGGGAAATGCAGATGAAAACCACAAGGAGATACTACTTCAGACTCATTAGGATGACTAAAATAAGACAATGATAAGTCTTTGGCCTGATGGCACAGTGGTTAAGTTCGCATGTTCCGCTTTGGTGGCCCGGGGTTCACTGGTTTAGATCCTGGGTGCAGACATGGCACCACTTGTCAAGCCATGCTGTGGCAGGCATCCCACATGTAAAGTAGAGGAAGATGGGCTGGGATGTTGGCTCAGGGCCAGTCTTCCTCAGCAAAGAGAGGAGGATTGGCAGCAGATGTTAGCTCAGGGCTAATCTTCCTCAAAAAAAAAGACGAGTCTCAGTGAGTATGTGGAGATATTGCTGGTGGGATTGCAAAATGGTATATCCACTTTGAAAAACAGTCTGGCAGTTTCTCAAAATGTTGAAAATAGAAGTACTACATGATCCAGCAATTCTACTCCTAGGTATAGACTCAAGAGAACTGAAAACATGTGGCCATGCAAAAACCTGTACGTGAATGTTCGGAGCAGCATTATTCATAATAATCAAACGGTAGAGAGGCTGGCCCGGTGGCTTACTGGTTAAGTTCATGAGATCTGCTTCGGTGGCCCAGTGTTCATGGATTCGGATCCCAAGCGTGGACCTGTACACCACTCATCAAGCCATGCTGTGGCAGCATCCCACATACAAATTAGAGGAAGATTGGCACAGATGTTACCTCAGCAACAATCTTCCTCCAGCAAAAAGAGGAAGATTGGCAACAGATGTTAGCTCAGGGCCAATCTTCCTCACCAAAAAAGAAAAAAAGAAACAGCCCAAATATTCATCAACTGATGAATGGATAAACAAATTGTGATATAGCCATACAATGAAATATGTTTTGGCCATAAAAAGTAATGAAGTATCAATATGTGCTACAACATAGATAAACCTTGGAAACATTATGCTAAGTGAAAGAAACCTGTCACAAAAGGCCACATGTTATATCAGTTCATTCGTATGAAAGGTCCAGAATAGGCAAATCTGCACACAAAAAGTGGTTGCCAGGGGTTGGAGGAGAAGGGGCAGAGAGCAACTGCTAATGGGTACAGGGTTTCTTTTTGGGGTGATGAAAATCTTCTGATATTAGATAGTGATGATGGTTGCACAACTCTGTGAATAAACTAAAAAACACTGAATTGTACTCTTTAAAAAGGTGAATTTTGTGGTGAATTACATCTCATTGCTATTAAACAAAATCAATGTCCTCTAAATCTACCAAATTCCAATAAACGGAGGTCAAAGTTTCAGGCTTTGGTGCATCTTGGGAAACTAGACTTTGCCATATAAAGATCTCTTGGAGAGTTAAGCGTGTCAAGTGATTTGTTTTGTTTTGTTTTTTTCCACTGAAGAAATAATCTGAGATTAGGTTGTGTGATGCCAAAAGAACCAATTAAGAAGTGTAAAAAGCATTCTAACTGCCTATTTGATTTTATTGAATTTAAACTTTTTGCCTTTTATTGAGCTAACTACTAAGTATAGTAATTTTTTTAAGTAAAAAGTATAAAGAATGAATCCTGGGGCTGGCCCGGTGGTGCAGTGATTAAGTTTGCACTTTTGGCTTCTCAGTGGCCCGGGGTTCGCTCATTTGGATCCCAGGTATGGACATGGCACGGCTTGGCAAAAGCCACGCTGTGGTAGGTGTCCCAGATATAAAGTAGAGGAAGATGGGCATGGATGTTAGCTCAGGGCCAGGCTTCCTCAGCAAAAAGAGGAGGACTGGCAGTAGTTAGCTCAGGGCTAATCTTCCATTAAAAAAAAAAAAGAATGAATCCTATATTAAGTACTCCCCAAACTGCGTCTGGGACTTAAAATAAATGCTAGTCAGGGCTGAAGGATAATATGGCAGGGGGAATTATATATATATTTTTCTTTTCACCTTTGTCAGTTTTTGTTTCATATTTTTGGTGGTCTGTTTTTAGGTTCATACACATTATAATTGTCCTATCTTTCTGATGGATTGATAGTTTTATCACTACAAAATGTCCCTCCAGCTTTATGATTGTTCTTGTTTCCATCTTGTATCTTTTTCCAACCTTTTACTTTCAATCTAGCTGTAATTTTGACAATAAACTGTGTCTCCTGTAGACAGTATATAGTTGGATCCTTTTTTTTTAATCCCAGTCTGATAATCCTCCGCTTTTCGATTGGATTATTTAGTCCATTCACATTTCTTATTGATATAGTGGGATTTACACATGCTGTTTTAGTTATTGTTTTCCATATGCCTTGTCTTTTTTATTCCTCTATTTCTTCTTTACTGCTTTCTTTTGCATTAATTGAATATTTTCCAATGTTGCATTTTAGTTTCTTTAATCATTTTATCACAATATGTATTTTACTTATTTCCTTAGTGGTTGCTTTAGGGCTTACTATATACATCTTAACTTATCAAAAATGCCTTCAGAATTATACTAACTTAATTCCAATGAGATGTAGAAACATCATTCCCATATAGCTATATGCTCTTTTTCTCTCTTACTGTGGTGTTATTGCTATACGTATTACCTCTCTAGATATTACAAATCCAACAATACTTTGTTGTAATTATTATTACTTTATATAATTTTGTTATCTTTCAAAGAAGTTGAGAGGAGAAAGGAGACCAAGGATATATTTATGGCTTTTGTCATATTAACCTTATTTATCATTTCAGGTTCTCTTCGTTTGTTCCTGTGATTCAGGTTAACATTGTGAGTCATTTCTCAGCCCAATACAGCTTTGTTCCCATTCGCTTCCTTGTGCTGTTATTGGCAAATATATTGCATTTCTGTATGTTATAATCCCGACAGCACAATTATATACCTATTGCTTTATTCCTTTTAAATCAGTTACGAGAAGAAAGGATAAGAAATATGCATTTATATTCTTTTATAATTACAGAATTACCTTTACTGATGTATTTTGTTTTTGTGTGTGTATGGATTCAAATTACTATCTGGGGTCACTTGCTATCAGCCTGAAGAAATTACTTTTTGTTTTTTAAATAACAGAAATGTCTTTCCCGCAGTTCTGGAGGCTGGAAGTCAGATCAGAGCGTCAGTGTGGGCCAGTTCTGGTGCGAGCCTTCTTCCAGGTTATAGACTGCCGCCCTCTCGTCGTATCCTCACATGGTGGAAAGAAAACTAGCTAGTTCTCTGGCTTCTTCTTGTCAGAGCACTAATCCCATTCATGAAGACACCACCCTCATGACCTAATTACCTCCCAAAGGCCCCACCTTCAAATACCATCATGTTGGGATTAGGGTTTCAAAATATGAATTTGGGGGGGAAACAAACATTCAGTCCATTGCATCTGGCATCCCTAAAATGGGCTCATTCTCGTGGTCCAAGATGGAGGCTGAAACTCTAACCATCACACTCACCTTATAGGCTGATAGCAGGATAAAGGAACGTAGAAGATATACTCCCTATGTAAATCTTCCAACTTCAATGTATCTCTCTTGGCCAAACTTCAGGCAAGTGAACACACTCAGTTTCAAGGGAAATAGGGGAACAGTATCTTTTAGTTGGGGAACAATATGTCATAATTTCTATTGATCTATTTTCAAGTTCTGTAATTTTTTCTTCTGCCAGTTCAAATTTACTATTGAGCCTGTCTAGTAAATTTTTAAATTTCAGCCGTTGCACTTTTCAACTCCAGAATTTCCATCTGGTTCCTTTTAATAATTGTTATCTCTTTGTTAATGTTCTCTATTTGATGTGACATCGTCATCGCTTTCCTTTCGTTTTAAAATTATGGTTTCATTTAGTTCTTTGAAGATATTTATAATGGCTTCTTTGAAGTCTTTTTCTGATACAACTGACTTCCGGTCACTCTTATAGGCAGTTCCGTTGCCTACTTTTCTTCTGGTATAGGGATTAGGTTTTCCTGTTTTTTTGTATGTCTCATAATATTTCTTGGAAACTGAACATTTTAGATAACATATTGTAGCAACTTTGGGTACTGGCTCCACCTTTCCCCTCCTCTTGTCACCCAAACATTGGGTTCTTATTGTCCCCCAGGATAGAAATCAAGAGAGACAACAAATGGGAGTAGAAAAGGAAAAGTTTATTAGCTTGTGCACGGGAGAGGCACAAGGGAGCCAGTGCAGAAAGGAAAGGGGCAGATGACCGGCTACTTAGGGAACAGGATTAGGGGGCTTTTGTTAGGAAGAGGCTGGGCAGGAGTGCATTGTCATGGCATGTAGAGGGGGGGTTGTGCTTGCACCTGTGATGTGGTGTAGCATGCTGCTACAGACGACACATGTATCAGTGCATGCTAGCTCTCCACCCCTGGGTGTGATTTTTACCATGCTAATGGGGCTAAGGTCACCTTCAGTGGACTCCTGGGTGCTAGGGCACATGCATAAGCCCCGGAGAGTCCAGAAGCTGTGGAATGTGGATCTTGGTGGCCTCTGTCTGATTCTCTAAGCCTGCTGATTGGTTAGGGCCAATCTTGTTAGGGCCTTATCTTGTTAGGCCCGGGGTCTTGCAGATGGCCTTGTCTCTTTAGGCTGGTTCCTGTCTCACTCTGGGGCTTGTTGTTGTTATTAGCTTGATTATTTGTTGTGGACTGGTTGCATTATTTTAATGAAGCCTCTTTCCCACCTCTCCCTCCCGCATCTCCCCAGACACACACATGATGAATCCTGTGATGCGGTTCCTCAGGGCTGACTCCTTGGGTATGCCCACAGTCACTCTGGGAGGACAGTGGTGGTGGTAGGGCTCTCTGTCTGTCTGGTTACCTGACCACACCCATCTATGAAGCTCCACTAATTGCTAGTTGATCGCTCTATTGTTAGTAACAGTGTCCGAGGGAATAAATTTCTTCATACTCTAATCCAATCGCATTCAGGCTCCTTTGAAAGGATAGTTCCTGAGTCAGGGTGAGGTTTATTCAGACTCTAGGAGGACTTTTCTGGCTGTTTCTTTTCTCATTTTTCTCCAGCAACTAGTTGGCTTACCATTTAGTCTGTATCAATCTCCTCCCAATTGTCTTTTGCCAAAATTTCTACTGTTTTTGAAGGCACCATTTGGCTTGAACTTCATACTCTGTTGCAAGTGAAGTTGGTTCCTTTGGGGAGATACTTTGAGCTCTCTGTTCTGTGGCTTGCTTATACTCCCAGGCAAAACCTCAGAGCCACAGTGCTAGTCCTGGAGGAAGGGACAGTATCTCACTTCTCTCTCAGCGGTACCCCAGCTTAAAAGCTGAACACTCAGGGAATGTGGGGGCAACAGCCCCAGGTGTCCTTGGCTTGTCTCCCTTGGTATGGAACTCCTGCTGTGTGAGCTGAGGCAAGGGCGATTGGGACCTCAGTGTTCTACCATGCCCAAGGTAAAGCCTTTGTCCCACGAGTGGGGCTCTGTGGAAGAATGGAGTTCCCACCTCTTGGCTGCACTTGCCCAGACCTTTGCCTTAGCAACAAGTAGCTGGGGGCAGCATGAGAAATGCTGATGTGCTGTCCCTCCTGGGAAGACAACCCTCCTCCTGGGAGTGTTCTTATCTCTTTGAGCTGGGAGTGGGAAGGGAGGGTATGGGTCTTGGTTCAAATACCACAGACTCTTACAGTTTTAGTAAATATTCTTGAGTAAATGTTTCCTCACTCACTGTATGCCTATAGAGCTGTTTTCTTTTCTTTTCTTTTCTTTTTTTGAGGAAGATTAGCCCTGAACTAACTACTGCCAATCCTCCTCTTTTTGCTGAGGAAGACTGGCCCTGAGCTAACATCCATGCCCTTCTTCCTCTACTTTATATGTGGGACGCCTACCACAGCATGGCTTTTGCCATGCGGTGCCATGTCTGCACCTGGGATCCAAACTGGCGAACCCCAGGCCGCCGAGAAGTGGAACGTGCAAACTTAACCGCTGCACCACCGGGCCGGCCCTACCGTTTTCATTTTTGCATGCACAAAGGGCCAACCATTTTTAAATGGTTGTTTTAAAAATAATTTTCATCAGTGTTGCTGAGGAGTGAGTCTAGTTGCACAGTCATGCCAGAAGTGAAACCGAGAAGGGAATCTTTGATCCAGCATAGATCCGCATTGTCGTTAACTGAGTGCCTCAAGTATCTTTGGTTGTGTTGATATACAAAATAACCTATAACCATGCTATAGATAAGAGAGATAAGGTGAGTTTTACTTGAGCCAGGGTGAGGATTATAACCCGCGAAGGCAGTTTCCACAAAGGAAGAAAGTGTTCTGGAGAAGCATGGTTTTCAGTATAGTCTGATACATTTTTAGAACAAAGAACATACATTAAACATGCCCAGGATACATATTCATCAAAGTTTCAAAGAGGTATTCAGTTGCAAATTAGCAGGTCAACATGATCCTGAAGTCAGGACAGGGGCTAATAGAGGTGTTACAGACACGATACAGAGCATTACCTACTGGTGTAGGACGGGAAGTATGTATTCTTATCTTGAGGGTACACTCTTTACTTTAATGAGTAAAGCAGATGTATGTACAATGTATGTTTGATAGGCCATAAGTCAGGCTTCCTTAGTTCAAGCTGAAGCAGTTTTGACCCCATATACCTCAATATGTGAAAATCTCTTGTCAATTTGTAGTAGTAGTAATAATAATAATAATAATAACAACAACAACAACAACAATAATAATAGTTTTCTTAGGTTAATATCCCAGGAGGAAAGCCTTGGAAGCCAAGATGGAAATTCCTGTAGGTGATTTGTTGAGGAGTCCTCTTATTAATTTTTTTTTTTTCCAGGAAGATTAGCCCTGAGCTAACATCTGCTGCCAATCCTCTTTTTGCCGGGAAAGGCTGGCCCTGAGCTAACATCTGTGCCCATCTTCCTCTACTTTATATGTGGGACACTTACCATAGCATCGCTTGCCAGGCGATGCCATGTCCGCACCTGGGATCCGAGCTGGCGAACTCCGGGCTGCCGAAGCGGACCGTGCGCACTTGACCGCTGCACCACCGGACGGCCTTGAGGAGTCCTCTTAGAAGAAAGCTTTAGAAAAGTGGTGACATGGGAGGACGTAAGTTACCAGCTATCTCTTGAGGGAGGTAGTGTGAGCCCATAGCAGCTAACACCCATAGCATCTCTGGATGGATACTCTGTTCTTGAAAGAGACTCAGTGTGTGGGAGGCTGTCTCTGTGGCAGAGTGGTTAAGTTCGTGTGCTCTGCTTTGGGGGCCCCCGCTTCGCAGGTTGGGATCCTGGGCATGGACCTACGCTCATCATGCCATGCTGTGGCAGCATCCCACAGAAGAAAACTAAAATGACTTACAACTAGGATATACAACTGAGACAGAAACCAGCCTAATGAGTCAAGGCCATCTGCAAGGCCTCGGGCCTAACAAGATAAGGCCCTAACAAGCTTGGATCTAACTAATCAGCAGGCTTGGAGAATCAGATAGAGGCCACCAAGATCCACATTCCACAGCTTCTGGACTCTCCGGGGCTTATGCATGTGCCCTAGCACCCAGGAGTCCACTGAAGGTGACCTTAGCCCCATTAGCATGGTAAAAATCACACCCAGGGGTGGAGAGCTAGCATCCTAATGATACATGTGTCACATGTAGTAGTATGCTACGCAACAGCACAGGTACAAGCACAACCCCCCCCCCCCCCCACATGCCATGACAATGCATTCCTGCCCAGCCTTTTCCTAATAAAATCCCCCCAATCCTGTTCCCTAAGGAGCCAGTCACCTGCCCCTTTCCTTTCTGCTCTGGCTCCCTTGTGCCTCTCCTGTGCATAAGCTAATAAACTTTTACTTTTCTACTCCCATTTGTTGTCTCTCTTGATTTCTATCCTGGGGGACGATAAGAACCCAATGTTCTAGTAACACAACTCTATACTTGGGCTTTGGAGAGAAAAAAAAAAGAGGAAGATTAGCAACAGACATTAGCTCAGGGCCAATCTTCTTCACCAAAAAAAAAAAAAGAGAGAGAGCGAGCAAGCGAGAGAGACAGACTCAGAGTGGATTTCAATAACAGCTGCTACAAGAATCTAACTCAACTTCATAAAGTTAATCACAGTAATAATGATAAAAATAATATAACAGCTTCTTTTATTGGCCACTTTCTACCTTTTTAGTAACTTTACATTTACTATTTCTAATTCTCATTACCACACAGTGAATTAAACATCACTCCTTCATTTTGACAGATGGGGACATTAGCCCTGACCTGGTCTGGGTCACTCAGCTTGGTTCTAGATCTTGGTTCAGATGTAGCCTGTCTGACTCCCAGGCCTGTCCTCTGTCCATTACCTACACAAAACCCTCCAAGAAGAGGGAAAGAAGAGAAAAATGAAAAGAGAATAAGGGAGAGGAAATGGAGAAGAGAGTAAAATAGTCAGCAAAAAATAGGGAAATGCATGAGGCTGCCAGGGCAGGACCAACAATAGCTCCAGTGGCCATTCAGTAATACAAATGCCCTTGGCTTTGGCTGAAGCCTTCTGAGGTCAGCCTTGTCAGAGCTCACAAATGCTGAGATCTCTTGGTTAATATCATCCAAGGAGTGAGAATTTGGGGAACCTTGCACGTGGCCCCATTTCCCACTCAATATGCTTAAATTATTCAGTTTAGCAAGGAGTACACCTATTTCCGTAAAGCAAGAACCCCTGCATGGCAAATATTTTCCTTCAAGTTAATTGGCAGTGGAGAGACTTCAAGTGGTGCTACATGGCCCTAAGCCCCATTGTGCTTCAAGTGCTAAATATTTACATGCTACGTGCACATCAATCACCCTGCAGTGATTTCTGCAGAAGGAGCTATATTTTTGTAAACACGGTGTGCCTGCACCTGGTCTCTCTTTAATAAGTGACAATGTGATATTTCTTGATGAGAATAAAGTGAAAGTAGAATTACAGACTGAGCCATACTCGTTATTAAAGGTGATAAACGCTTTCTTCTTTCACTGAGGATGTTTCATGAAGTAGATGGCAGAGACCATTTCAAAACCTTTGCTTTTTTAGATTAGGTTAAAGAGAAATTGCCACTCAGTAAGAATAAGATTTCACTGAAATGGCAAAGTAGGCAACTAACTAAACTTATCTATGCCAGTGAACATGTAGTTGGAGTTAGAAATCAGTTTCTCACTTTGTCTTGCTAATTTAAAATACATTAGCAGGGGGCGGGCCCAGTGGCGCAGCGGTTAAGTTCACACGTTCTGCTTCTCTGCGGACCGGGGTTCGCCGGTTTGGATCCTGGGTGCGGACATGGCGTCGCTTGGCAAGCCATGCTGTAGCCATGTGTACTTTATACATGTTGTCCCACATATAAAGTAGAGGAAGATGGGCATGGATGTTAGCTCAGGGCCAGTCTTTCTCAGCAAAAAGAGGAGGATTGGCAGTAGTTAGCTGAGGGCTAATCTTCCTCAAAAAAAAAAAAATATATATATATATATATTAGCAGATAAGTAACTTTCTCAATAGCAACCATGACTACAAATAGTGTCCCCTTTGAATATCACAGAAATATTTGAGAATTGCGATTTTACTCACAGAACAGTAACTCTACTATTCTCCTAAAAACAAAAGTTATGATTTCAGACTCAGAAAAACCAGTGCAATCTGACAAGTTAATAACTCCAACAACAAAATCACAAAGACCTCATTGGCATATGAATACTGTAAGAGTTATAACAAAGACATTTGGGAAAAATTTAGGTCTATTATGTTCAAATGGAATACTTTCTAAAGTTTCCTCTAACATCTGCTTTTTCAGTGCCTGCCAAGATTGGTGATATGATTGAACCATATTTTTAATCTCTTGTGTTTCACATTGTTTAAATTTATCATGCCAGAATATTTTTTAGCAGATGACATTTCAATGTTTTTTTAAGGTTTCTTAGAGCAGTTTCTAGGAGAGCTTAAAACTAAATTCTCCTTTGGAAATGATTCCTTATCTGTGCCAGTAGAAATAGACTCAGAAATCACAGCTGGGTTAAGCAGAACGTGTGAAGCAATGGTACTAGCGATTGATATCTGTTGCTAAATGACCACTTTTGATGTTTAATTTCTTACAAAATTGGGCTAATCTGTAATTCATTAGTATTTTATTGTTATTTTGATTTTATGATGCAATTAGAACAATAGACCGTGATTTAGGACAATTACAATACAGTAGGACAATAACTTATACTTTGCCTATACCAATTTGTAGTATTTCTATGTGTTTTCTCTCAGATGTATTCCATTTGTAGTAGATTTTTATCCTCAGTGGCCCTATCTTCCCCTTCAATGCCCCACAACTCCAGACAAAGTCAACCTCTCAATGGAGGGAATCAGGCCCTCTTCACGCTTTTAATCTTATTTCCTCTCTTGCTAACCCTGGATTTCTGCCCCAGTTAAATCAATTCACAAAATATCAGTGGCTGATAATAGCTTAATATTTGCTAACATCAACAAACAGCCACAAAAAGTCATTAAGCATTTACTACGTGCTAGATGGAGTATATGCTTATATTCCACGTTGTACCTTCCCTCCCCCCGGGCAGGCCCTTTCCATGAAAGACTGAAGTGTAACAGTGGCCCCATGATTCTGACTACATCAAATATTGTTATCTTCCTGACAATAGTATGTTTTCAGATATAAAATATAATAAAAATTATACAATACTCTTTTTCAAAGTCTACTGACTTTGATGAACGAATATGTAATTATTGGCTTACTGAAAAGTGATATATCTCATTTTAGTCAAAGTATTCACATAGAAGCCAGAAATCTAGAATTATAAAACAGATTATTTAGAGGTGGTTATTTATTCTAAGCAAGGGTACTTCACAGGATTCTTTTAAAGTGTGAACTCTAGGGGCCAGCCTGGTGGCGCAGTGGTTAAGTTTGCATGCTCTGCTTCAGCGGCCTGGGGTTCGCTGGTTTGGATCCCAGGTGTGGACCTACTCACTGCTTATCAAGCCATGCTGTGGCGGGTGTCCCACATATAAATAGAGGAAGATGGGCATGGATGCTAGCTCAGGGCCAATCTTCCTCAGCAAAAGGAGGAAGATTGGCAGTGGATGTTAGCTCAGGGCTAATCTTCCTTAAAAAAAAATGTGAACTCTGATTTAAACATCGTTGTTAATAAGTTGATTTAAACAATATAATTTGTGCCCTAGCTTTAGGGGCATACCTGTTACCATTACAGGTGCATAGATTTACCTGTCTCAGCTACTTCCTGAAAAATACAACCATTTGGGCAGATTGATAATTTAGGTCAAATACTTTTTTTTTTTGAGGAAGATTAGCCCGAGCTAACTGCTGCCAATCCTCCTCTTTTTGCTGAGGAAGACTGGCCCTGAGCTAACATCCGTGCCCATCTTCCCCTACTTTATATATGGGACGCCTACCATAGCATGGCGGGCCAGGCGGTGTCATGTCCGCACCCAGGATCCGAACTGGCAAACCCCGGCCATGAAAGCAGAACATGCGGGCTTAACTGCTGCCCCACTGGGCCGAACCCCAAATTACTTTTTAAAATTTAAAAACATTGTATTTGATTCTCTTGGAACATTGAGGATAGAGAAGAAAGAAGCAGAGGTAACTAATATCCATCTAATATTTAATTTTTTCCAGACTCTTTGCTAAGTGCTGTCTCTGTGTCCTATTTAGCATCAGGACAGTTTTTGAGGTGAGAGTTCTTATCCTTACTTTGTAGATCATGAACAGAGAACCGCAAATAACCATGATTACACAGCTAGTAAGTACTGGAAAGAAGTTTACAATCCAGGTCCATAAGACTCCAAAGTGCATGCATTTATTTTTCTTAAACCATTTTATCAACCATAAAACAAAAAAGCAATTTAAATAGCCCCTTGATTTTGGAAGAAAATAATAAATAAATATTTTTTGAGTACAAAGGGCCAGATCGTTACACTTCAACTACATGTAAAATAGCTTGTCTTTTCTAGTTAGCTATCTTTAAGGTAAAACAATTTAGGCCCTTGCAAATTGTGTGTTTAGCCTCTTGAAAAACACTGAAAATTTACCATGCATTAAGAAAACAATTCATTGGACCAATTATAGCCTACTGGCACATTAAATCTCCAGTTTTTATGAGTAAGCCATGCCAAATATAGGGTCATTTTAGCCGCTGAAATCTGTCATTATGTAAATAGATGTCTGCTCTCATTGGTGCCAGCCCCAGCAATACAGATGGGCTATTTGTTGCATGGTGCCAGCCTGTAGAAAGATCTTAGAGGAACACAGATTGGGCTGCTGTTTGAGTTGGAACTGAACCAACCACCACATGATGACTCTAGTCATCTATTTTGATAGTCAGTTCTCTTCATTAGTGTTCATTTTTGCTCTGGGTATTCAGCACTCAGTGAAGGGGTGGGTCCCTGAAAGCAATTGGTTTCCCCCTTCCATATCATTGGCCTTGGATATTTTATTAATTTCACTGCTAGTTGGCATCATTTACTAGTTTCAAATACTCTTCAAATGCCATCAGTATAAATAATCCTTCGTTTTTTAACTTTATTAAAAAAATCAGAGTTCTAAATCTCTGTCTCATTATGATGCTGTATTTTATTTCATTCTTGATATGGAGTGAACATAGCCAATCTCTCAGAATGTGGTGAGAGATGTTTGTTGCATGACTACAGCAGTTTTCTTGTATGATTTCATTCTATATTGACTTTCCTTTAACCCACCCTACCCACTCCTGAAATTCCTTCTATTGCTTCTCTCCAACTTCAATTCTTTTCCAAAGTAATGGATGTCACGTCTATGCTACTTCGGAAGTTTCCTGTGTCCACATTCAAGTAATGCTCTTTACCACCCTTTTACCACTATGTGAGTATGGACCAAGAGGTTACTCAGGCAACTGAGGGATCTAGGCTCTGAAAAGACTGGTTTATCCTTTTCTTGACCTACCCTACCTCCAGGGTAAAGGCTGGAAAAGTACTCATTAGACACGTGAAAGTTTTGAAATGGCACAGACATGACATCTATTACTTTGAATGAATCCTATATGCTAAAGAAAAGCATTAGAGCATCCTACCACATACCAGGGTGGCAGCAGCGCTGGACCCTGCCTCAGAGCCTGCAAGACCTAGAAGCCCCATGAGACATAGAAAATGACAGAACTTTGGGTGACACATCAGATGTCAGCTCATATGCTGCCCTCTCTTATGCAAGCAACTATATTCTGGGCCTTGAGATGGAGTTACTAGGATTCATTTATTCCTTATTTTACTCCTTCATTCACTCAATAAGTATTTATTGATTGCCTGCTATGTGCCAGGAATTCTGCTGGGAACTAGGAATACAGCTCACAATCCTTTCTTGGTATCATGGTGGCCGTTCTCCTTTTCTCCTCACAAATCATAACGGTACCATTAAGTATTTGCCAGGTATTTGTGATGTGCTGGGCATGGTGGTGGTTATTTCCATAAGTATCTCTCACCATCATAATCTTGCATGATAGATCCTAATATTCCCATTTTATAACTGAGGAAACCAAGCCTCAGAAAAACTAGTTGATCTTCTCAAAGTAAGAGATGGAGTCTGGAAGCTGTGGACCCTAGTTCTGCTGGACACCAAACTCAGCTATACTACACTTTCTTTTCTCATTAGGTGGTAGAAAACCCTCCTGGGCAGAGAGTTAAAGTGCTCCACGTGCAGACCTGACGCTTCCCACAGCACCTTGGAGCAGCTCCAGTTCCTGTCCAACCAGGACTAAGGTCAGGCTTCCTTCCAGGGTTTTGGCAACTGAAGGCTCTTCTCCAGAAACCAGTCTTTTTCTCTGAAGTCTCTTGCCAAATGTTGTTGAGCTGCCCAGTTAGCAGATTCAACTTTTTTTCTTCCTTTTTGTAGCACTTCTCACCTGTGTATCAACAAATATAAAGTCATTTGTTCTCACTTGTCTTTCCTTTTCCTAAAATACACTTAGCCTTCTTCTATATGTGGCTTAAGTTTTTCTGCGTCATTTCCTGGATCAATTGAATGCTTTTTTCCCCCTGGAGAATGTGTATGCATTAAATTGTCAATTGTCCTAGAAACTTCTACGTGGCTGGGTCAAGCCTGGTCTCTTCTACTTATGAACTATTAATATTGGGCAAGTTATCTAACCAGTATATCTCTCAATTTCCTCATTTGTAAAAGGCAGTAGTCCCTACCTCATAAGGCTGTTGTAAGAATCAAATAAAATAATGCAATACTTCACACAGTGAATGGACCTTAATAAGATATTAACAGATGTTAACTCATTATTATTTGGACTTAGTAGAGCGTGTCAGTTACTTCCATCAGAACAGGCTTATAGGAGGGGCTAGAACCTAAAAGCCCACAGGGAGCTGGAACCTGATGCACGTGCTCAGCTGGAGGTTTAGGTTGTCGTGTAAGCACAATTTCTGAGGGTTACAGTCAGGTTCAGCCAGGTAAATATTTGGCAACAGAACTAATACTGAAGCAGCAGAGAGTTCTGGCATTTGAGCATGATACAGCAATGAAGACTAAAGGAAGACTTGTCAAGGGATATGCAGGCTCAGTTCGCTAGGCTGATTTCTGAGACAGGACTTCAATCCTTTGGAAGTGATCCAAAGAAATCCTGGGAAGGACAGGGAATAAAGGCAAGTAATCAAGAACTTGGGGATGGGCAGAAGCCAAGTCTGAGTCATGGAGATAGATGTCAAAGCTTGGGAATGCAGTGAAGGCCCAGATATCAGAAGCGGACCTAGTGCCAAAAGAAGATTCAGAACAAGGGAGCAACATGGAGCTCTGGGATGTGGGGCTGGGGTGGTCCCAGGCCAGGCCTCGGGAACCAGCCAGCTGGTGAGGACCTGGATTAAGATCCAGTGATTCTGGGTGGGGAGAAATGTAGAGGTGAAGAACCAGGTTGAGCTGGATCCTTTAAAAATCTATTTTGTTAGTCTATACTATTAGATTTATAAACTCTGAGAGTCTAGATAGCTATGTATATCTAGGTCTCGATGTGGAGCTTAATTAATATCTTATTCTGCTACTACTGTGAGGCATAGTAGAGATGATGAAAAATAGATGTGAAGGTGATTTTTAATTTTATTTTAAAGCTTTTTAAATGTAAGGCATTGTGGCTGTTATTTATAATCATACTTTTTCATGATAGCAATGCATATTTCCATTTAAGTTCTTGTTTTGCTTCATAATTTACCCTGAATAATATTTCCGTTATAATAAATACAACTGACGTATTAAATAAGCATGGCTTGAGGGATGTAATAACAAAAGCAATTTTATTTTTGCCTCCCACTGTCACTTTAAAGCATATTCAGTAAGATAGATGTTTTTCCTGATGCTGGATAAAAGCTCGAGGGGACCTAATGACAGAAAGTCTCATGGTTACTTTAACTTGCAAAACAGAGCTTGACTCAAATTAGCATGTCTAGTCTAAATTTTAATTTTCACTTAAAGGGAAGACTTCCTTCCCCTCCCCTCCCCCCTCCCACCCCTAGCTGCTTCCTAGCAACCCCGGCAGGGAGGGACTGTGGATTGCTTCTCCTACCTACGAAGCCTCAGGTCTCTCCTGAATATTATACTATTAAGTGTAGAGCTCAGGGAGAGACAATGAGAAAGACACCAGAAAGTTCTTACTTGACTGGTACTTTCATTCTGTCTTTTTACTCTGTTTAAAGCTGATTTTTCTTTCTGGGAACACCCTGGATTCTTTGACGGCTTACCTGGTGGGCCCCTCTGACCTCAACTCCCACAAGGTGGGCAGTGCCCTGTCATTCTGCTGGCTACTGGCACTCTCTCTTCTAGATTTCTATTGGTCCAGCCCAAGCCCACACTCTGTTGGGATCTCTTCCCCTCTGGCCAAAGCCCTGGTTGAGCAGGTGGAATCCCTTTTAAAATGATTCCAGGATGAGATTATACCAGTTATTATTCTCTGTTGATGAGCCAATAGCAGCAAATCTCTTAGATATCTCTGTCCTGACTTTCAGGCCAATAACCACAGCATCCCACTGCAGTCCAGAAGACTTGTGTCTCAACCCAGCCTAGCATGTTCCCATAATGGCAGGGAACTCGGGCTAGGTCTCCCAGAGTCTCCGCAAACATTTCCTCACCTCATTTGAAGATGGACAAAGCTCTTTTCAATAGGTAAAATTTCTTTATAATTCCATCCTCTCAGTCTACTCTCAACTTTTTATAGCATCCAATTGGGTGAGGAGTTTTAAAGGTGCCAAAACTGGTTCTCATAATTTTATTAGAAAATTTTTGTATGGTCTGTGTAGGGGAGGAAGACATTTCCTCTACCCGGTCTTGGTCCTTCTGGCTGGAAAATGAATTAAATTCACATGAGACAGAATAATAGTAGAAAATTAAACAAAGCTTTATAACATGTATACATGGGAGAGGCTCAGGCAAACTGAGCAACTCGCCAAAATGGCTGAAGCCACCAGCTTAAATATCAACTTCAGCTAAAGGCAAAGGAGGATGTTGGGGGTGGCGGGAGTCAGTTATGGGAGATTCCCAGAAAACTACAGTAAATGAGTAAGGTTAGTATACAGATTTAAGTCCTTGCCTTCTGCATTGATAGGCATTTCTAGAGATAAGGTCATCCCTCCTTCCTGGTACAGAGAGGGAGACACCTTTACAGATGGAGATTTCCTTTACAGTGTAAATGTCTCTTACAAAGGGTAAGTAAACTCTACTTTTCAGAGTTTCTTTCCTGTCTGCAGTTTTTAAAAGTAACCAGCCCAAAATAATCCTCATGCCAAAGAGACACATCTTGGGGTGGCCAATTCCAGTCCCCCACATCTGGAATCTCATTTTGGAATTAAATATCCATTGTATCTTGCTGCATGAGAAAAAAATTTCCAATTTGCTATCCTATCATATAAACAAAAAACATCAATCAAAAAAGCTTCTCAATTATTTATGCTTAGGATACAGCTTTAAGTGCAAGTATAAGGTCATTTAACTCATATATGGAATCACCCTAATCACACAATTTGTATTTTATACCCTGTACATGCACATGTATTTTATTCTATCAAAACAGTGGAAATACTGCACAAAACTAACTCTGCTGTTTTTGTTCCATTTCTTGATGTGCTCTCATTCCATCAACACTCTCCACCTTTGGCTTACAGATGACGAAGGAAGGACTAAAAGGAAAAGAAACTAGATTTTGTCTCATCTTTCCCTTTCCTTCCCTGTCATTATTTTCAGAGTTATGTGGTTGGTTAATAAAGGGAAGCCATGTTTCTTAGAATGCATTGCCTTCTTTCTGCATTTGATGTGAGTTCTCATTCAAATGAAAGCGTGGCCTCTCAAGGCTGTCAAAGCCACACAAGTTGGGGTAGCAGACAGTGCATGCACGGCCCATGTGGCTCTGTGCAGGGATGAGGTACTGCAACCCCGGAGGCAGAGGGCATGGCCTCGGGGGCTCACACTTACCTGCCAAGGCAGCAGGCCCCAGCAACCGGAAGGGGAACTTCCTCTCGGAAATCAGAAACTAAGGGGCTGTTGAGATGGACATGATTTGAATGGAATACCACCTGGGAATACTTGGTTATGTTGGTTTTTGCCCTCCTGCCCCTGACCCCGGCCACCTTCTTATGTCTCCTCTTGCTGCAGCCAGGGAACTGTCTCCTCCAAATACCACCTACCCCTAAGTCCACAGAAACCACTGACTCTGCCACCATGGACTGCCCAGTGCCTCCCTGCCAAGATAGGCTGGGCATTCTGGCCCTGCCTTTTCCGAAGCCCACAACTATGCAGGGCCCACTGGGGCTTGGCGGGATTCCAGCCCTGTTGCCTTGGAGCAAGATTCCCTGAATATCTGTCTCCCGGCGCCACACGGAGGACCTGGCTGGAGGTGAAGCACAGAACCATAGGGTGTGCGCTGAAGGCAGAGGGATCTCAGAGGACTGTGGAAATGGCTAAGACGAAGCCACGACCATGCTTTCTGCTTCCACTGGTATATCAGCACTGCCAACACTTTTGCCGTTTAACTTTTTTTTTTTTAGAGATTTTATTTTTCCTTTTTTCTCCCCAAACCCCCCCCCACCCCCCACATAGTTGTGTATTTTTAGTTGTGGGTCCTTCTAGTTGTGGCATGTGGGGTGCCACCTCAGCATGGCCTGAGGAGCGGTGCCATGTCGGTGCCCAGGATCTGAACTGGTGAAACCCTGGGCCGCTGAAGCGGAGTACACAAACTTAACCACTAGGCATGGGCTGGCTCACCACTTAACTTTTAAATTTACTAGATTTAAGCTCTTGGAGCATAAGGACATGTACCTATTTTTCTTTGAATTTCTGGCGCCTAACATTGTGTTGAAATATCGAGGAAGCTCAATGAATGTTAATTAAACTAAATTAAAGAGATATGGATTTCTACTTGGACTGTGGTGGTAATGTTACCACCAAAGTGGGCTCGTCTCCTGGCTGGAAGACATGCCAATAATCAAGAGGCAGGTGGTGGGAAAGAAAGGACTTTATTACAGCTTGCGAGCAAGACGGAAGATGGCCAACTCTTGTCCCAAAGAACCATCTCCCAGAACAAAGACTACAGGCCAGTTATATACGGGACCAGTCTCCAGGATGGGGAGGTGCCTGGTCTGTGGGTGGGGCAGACATCTGGTCCCAGTTCCTGATAGTCCTCTGTTTTACTGGATATAAACCAGAGAATGGAGCAAAGCCCCATACCCTGATCTTTCACTCGTCATTGATGATGGCTATCAGCATAGGCTGTCTGCTCAGGGGTCATACATTCCTGAGGAACTCAAAAGAACAAAGTTATCATCTTAAAGCAGCTGGGAGGGGCCACAAAATCTACAGAGCATGTCTGGGCTAGTTAGTCAGAGGTCATTTAAAGTTACAATATGGTTTCTTTTCTACAATATGGCTTCTCTTATGTCAACCTTGTGTTGACCCGTATCAATAACTGTTTGAGCAACTTAGGAACATAGTATTCTTGTTTCCCAGGCTCCCTTATTAGTAAAATGGGGAAACCACCATTATACTAATTAATAAAGATGAAAACTACTAAAAATGGCTTAAAACCACTCTTAAAACGAATTGATTTTTTTTTAAAGATTGGCACTTGAGCTAACAACTGTTGCCAATTTTTTTTTTATTCTTCTCCCCAAAGCCGCCCAGTACATAGTTGTATATTCTAGTTGTGAGTGCCTCTGGTTGTGTTATGTGGGACGCCGCCTCATTGTGGCTTGATGAGTGGTGCCATGTCCGCGGCTAGGATCCAAACTGGCAAAACCCTGGGCCGCTGAAGCGGGAGCACCCGAACTTAACCACTCGGCCATGGGGCTGGCCCCAAAACGAATTAATTTATGAATGCTAGTCATTAACTCTATTATGCCCCATCTCTTGCAGTACCATCTCCATGGCTGTACTGTCAAAATGACCCAGAATCACAGATTTTACTCAGCATATTGGATAGGGGTGAACTCAGCGTTCCTTTATAGGACTTATTGATTTCATGGTCCTTGACAAGGCTTTATTTATCATGTGGTTAAAAAGTAAAAAGTTAACCTAAGGGAACTTTCGAATTGCATTACACATTTTGTTTTATTAGCCATGAAATGTCATAGAGGGACATTAGAAGTGGTAGGAAAAGCCCATAGTCTATTTTTGAAATATCTTTTTCAAAGGAAAAAAACCCCTGAAAAACCAAGAGAGTCCCAGTGTGTTGTTCACTCGTGCTTCTGTGAAATATGCCCATGCAGTTCAGCATATGTCAATGTATTTCTCATCTAGTGCTGTGTAAAAAAAATTATCTCAAAACTTACCAGCTTAAAACAATAAATGTTTATTGTCTCCTAGTTTCTGTGGGTCAGGAATCTGTGAAAGGCTTAGAGGCTGACTGTTGTTCAAAGTTTTCATGTGACTTCAGTCAAGGAGTATACCAGGGCTGGAGTCTCTGAGTCTCTGCTGGGTCTGGGGGATCTGTTTGGCTGTTGGCTGGAGGCTTCGGTTACTCTCCATATGGGGCACTCCGCAGGATTGCTCACGACATGGCTTCCTCCAGAGTGAGTGGTCTAAGAGAGAGAGAGGAGAAGAGAGAGGGAGAGAAAGAAAGAGAGAGAGGTGGTGGAGGGCAAGGAGGCGGGGGAGAGAACAATTCCCAAACAGAAGCTTTAATCTTTTGTAATCTAATTTTGGAAGTATCATACCATCACTCTGCCATACACTCTTGGTCACACAGACCAACCCTGGTACAGAATGGGAGCACACTGCGCAAAGGTCTGAAGACCAGGAGGTGGGTGTCACTGGGGATTCTAGGAAGCTGATTCACCTCCTCTCCCACTCTTACCTCCTCCTGTGACCCCCATTGCATTATCAGCCCAAAGTCCAGAGTCTCATCTTTTAAATCAGGTCCAGGTGTTGATGAGGCTCCCTGGGTGTATTTTTTAGCTACAACAGCTCGAGTACAGTTCCTCTTGGTCTGTACATTTGTGAATAAACAGACAAGTATCCCTCCCTCTCAAAATACCCAATAAATGATATTGTGAAAGGCACAGGATAACTGCTATAGACATTCCTGTACAAAAAGGGGGAAATGGGAGTCACCATTCAGAGCAATTATGAAATCCAGTCAGACATGTGTTGGAAGTTCCTTGATTGGGCGTCTAGGCCTGAGAACCAAATTCTTTATGGTTCTTGGTGCCTTTCTCTGGCTCTTGGTCTTGTCCTCTGAGTAACCTTTTTTTTTCATGAAAGATAGCATGTGTTTACAGCTGAGTAGTTTTCTCAGCCTGCTTCCTTCCAGTGGAATTTGGTAGTCCAAAGGCCACTTTTCATTTTGTCCTGTTTCTGTCTCTTTCAGGACAAGCTGGTAACATTTCTAAATGTATAATTCTTTTTTTTTTCAAAGAATGACACCTGAGCTAACATCTGTTGCTGATCTTTTATTTTTTATTTTCCCCAAATCTCCCCCAGTACATAGTTGTATATTCTAGTTGTGAGTGTCTCTGGTTGTGCTGTGTGGGATGCCCCCTCAACATGGCTTGATGAGAGTGGTGCCATGTCTGCGCCCAGGATCCGAACCTGCGAAACCCTGGGCTGCTGAAGCAGAGCCTGTGAACTTAACCACTCGGCCACGGGGCCGGCCTCCTAAATGTATAATTCTTTTAAAATCATTGTTGGTTTTCTGTGAATCTTTTTTAGTTAGACTGTAACATAAAAGTCACACCTACAAACACTTTCAATGTAGTCCCATCTCTACCTTGGGTTTTTGCTGAGAAGGCTGAGGAACAATACCCATGAGATTTCCAGAAGCCCTATAGTTTGACTGAGAGCCTGTGATATACACTGTAAATCACCTTAGAGAGCCATTTTCTGACTAGAGTGTACTCTGAGGAGCGACCTTTGATGTTCCTGAGGTCTAAGCAAAAGACTTTTCAGTCGCATCCTTGGCTTCATATTTGGCCCCATTTTTTCCTGGCAATGCCCTGAATCTCTTCTTTGCTTGGAAGCCATTTCTTAATTTTAGCATCATTTGCCATCTTGAGAAGACAAGAATTTTCAAAATCATTGATTCCTGGCTCCTTTTTGTTTAATAATTCTTCCTTTAGTTTATTTCTCTCCTCTGGCATTCTACTGTAAACAGCAAAAAGAAACCAGGTGGCCCTTTGAATGCTCTTGTTGGAAATCTCTACGAAACCCAGTTCAATAGGTACATTTTCTACTTTTCATATAACTACATAGAATACTATTGCTAAACTGCCCAGTGTTAAAATGCAAAGCTCTTCTTGATTTTAGGGTCCAGTAACATTTATAGGTGTACCTTGAAGATATTGAGAATTTGGTTTCAGACCACGACAATAAAGCAAATGTTGCAATAAAGTGGGTCACACATCACAGAGTGCATATAAAAGTTGTGTTTACACTATACTGTAGTCTATTAACTGTCCAATAGCATTATGTCTAAAAAGACAATGTACATACCTTAATTAAAGAATCTTCTATTGCTAACAGTCCTTTGAGCCTTCAGTGAGTCGTAATCTTTTTGCTGGTAGAGGGTCTTGTAAAAAATGCAATATCTGTGAAGCACAATAAAGCAAAGTGCAATAAAACAGTTATGCCTGTACCTCACTTTCCTGTAAGTCCTCACTCAGTGCCTTATCAAAGACTATGAGGCGTTCATTAATAGCTACTTCAAGGCTCTTTAGGCTTCATTACTGCTTTCTTCAGTGCCCACTGCCAGTTCCTAAGTCCCTCTCGCGTTTTAGATATTTGTTATTGAAGCACCCCATTTCCAGATACCAAAATCTATACTACTTATCCATTGTGTACTAAATTACTTCCAAACATAACAGCTTTAAATAGTAAATATTTATCATCTCACAGTTTGTGAGGGGTAGGAAGCTTGGAGCAGCTTAGCTGGGGGGTTCTGACTCAAGCTCTCTCACCTGCTTGCTGTTGAGCTGTCAACTGAGCTGCAGTCTATGGAGACTTGGGTGGGGTTTGGTTTCCATTTCCAAGCTCATTCACATGGCTGCTGGCAAGAGGCTCAGCTCCTCCTCACATGGGCCTCTCCACAGGGCTGCTCATGGCATGACTTCTACCTAAGTGATCCAGGACAGGAAAAGCACATTCCCAAGGAGGAAGCTGCAGATTTTTTATACTCTAATTCAGAAGTGAACACTATCCATTCTGTTCTATCCAAATCATTAGGAATTAGTCATCAAAACTAACTTCCACGCAAGGAGAAGGGAATTAAGCTTTATCTCTTGAAGGGGGGAGATTCAAAGAATTTGTGGGCATACTTTCAAAACCACCACAGGCAACATGCTGACTGAGGAAGATAGTTTAAACTTCTTTGTTTCCCAGTTGTCTGATTTTAAAATATAAAATATCTTAAAGTAACCCCACCCCCTAAAAAAGAAGACAAGTAATATTAGCTATATGAAGGCATTAAAGGGATTGCTCATTAAATTTCACAATCCAGCTTAGGCAAAGAGAAAAGGAAAAAGAAATCTTGCATGTGTGTCTAATTTATAAAACCCTGACATCAGTGAATTGCACACATTCTTGCATTAGCAGTGAATATAGACAACTCCTACTGATGGCTTTATCTTGTGGCTTCTTTTTTTCAGATTGTGGTTAAATAATATGTGGTCAAAGGGTTTTCATCACCCACCTTGTCATTATAAATACTTCCTCTTTGTTGACTTCTAGTTAACTTTGAACAATCAATCCATTCCAACTTAAATGTCTTTTATAGAGAAAATTCATGAGTTTGAAAAAGATATATAAAAATGATATAAAAGCCACAGTTAAATATTATTACCATGTAGCATAGACATGATATAGTCAACCTCTTAGAGAGGTACGGAATTGTTATAGAACCTTGCTAATTGTAATCTTCACTCACATTTTTAATTTTTCTACATAGATGCAGAGCAGAGTAGTGTCAGTCCAATAAATAGGCAACATTCAATGATCATAAAAGTTGGAATGGTTTTAGAACTATTCTGTTGTCATGCATTGTTCTGGTAGGAACTGGAGTTCACTAGGAAAATGGAGCATAGATGAAAGGAGCTTATTCCAGTATCCTCTAATATATCCACGTGGGCTGTTTGAATTGAGTATTCAACATCGGGTCCTAAAAAAGGAAAAGAGGCCTACTTATTAAGTAGAGTCAACAAACAGGAAAAGTACTGTCACTGCTCACCTCTTTTTCTTAATTTACCCTCCTTGATCAAGGGCAGAAAACTGTACAGGATTTGGAATGATTGCAACCAGTGATGAAGGTGGTAGTACTTCTCTTACAGCGCGGAGTGGCCGTAGATCTCAGTCTTGGAAATCAGCATATTCTGCATCCCACTGCGCCCTCTTGTGGCCAGAGTTCCGTTGTATAGAATTTCTCTGCTTCTCGTAGATCCCTCTTTTAGAGTTACATCAAAAACAAAGGATTATTTCTCACTGCTTACTCCTACAACCAGCTCGTTAGAAATGGGGACCTAATTATTATGAATTTACATGCTTTGTGCGTTCAACAGGTGTAGCAGTCAAGACACCGTTGTCAACACTGACTGGCTGGATTGTTATTGTTGCTGTGGTATTGTACCTGGAGTCCATAAAATAATTCAAGGCTTATTCTCTTTTCTTTTTTTCCTCAATGCATGATAATTATAAGAAATTTAAGAAATTATTTTATGTGTATGTTGACAAAATCATAATCTTGTAGGAAATAATATTGATAAAAATCTCAATAATTCTCGTGAATCATTCAATTATCATGAGATTGGGATATATGGAACAATCTACAGCTATCAGAAGTAAATAATGTCATTAAAAATGTAAAGCTATCTGATGTTGATTTGTAATGGGAGTGAACAAGGAGCTTCCTAAGCATCAAACTTGAAAATATGCAATGTGCTCATTTGCTGATAAGTTTCTAAGATTATCATAGCAGATGCTACATATCATCATTAATATTTTGCCGAATAAAAAATTTTTATGAACTCATGCTTTCCACTGTAGAACTATAATAGACAAAAGTAAAGAAATACTGTTTTCCCATTTTTTTTATATTTTCATTTTTTTAATTAAAAGAATTAGAATTAATACTATGACAATTCAGAAAAATGAACAAATTATACACGTTCAGCTCAATAAACTATCACAAAGTAAATTCACCTGTGTAATCACTGACCAGGCCAAGAGACAGAGTATTATTTTCATTCCTCTCTCAATCAATCCCTCCTGCCATCTTTTCCAGGAGTATACATCATCCTGACGGTTAGCATCGTTTTGGCTGTTTTAACACTTTATATGAAAGGAATCACACAGCATGTATTCTTTAGTGTTGGCTTCTTTAGCTCAATATTATATTTGTGTGAGTCATCTATGTGGTGAGCTACGGTTCTTTAATTTTGATTGCTATATAATATTCCGTGTTATGAATTTATACTATATAATTATTCCTTTAATATTGGTAACCATTTGAATTATTTTCAGTTTGGGGCTGCTAGAAATAATGATATTGTGAATATTCCTGAGCATGTCTTTTGGTGCACATATACATGCATTTCTGTTGAGTACAAATCTAGGAGGGCAGGGCTGGCTTCATGGCCATGCAACTTGAACAGTTGCACAGGTCCCTCTGCTCACAAAGGCCTTGCGCCTGATTTAATGCTCTGCTATTGCTGTCTTAAAATTCTTAAATTTTATCTTGAAACGTGTTTTGTAATTGAAGTCTGATGGGATAATGAGCGTGGACATGTGCAGAAGAGACAGGCACGATATGTATGTTTGCAGTTCCTCATGGCTTCCTTTGCATATGACCGACCCCCCCCCCCAGCCTGACCCCCCCGAATTCCAGTGGATTTACTGTTCATGGGGTGTAACAAGACTCAAAGTAAGTTTAAGATAAGTGTGTTACATATACAGATTGAGTAAGGTGGGCGCTGACAGCCTTGAGAGGCCATGCTTTTATCTGCATGAGAACTTACATCAAATGCAGAAAGAAGACAATGCATTCTAAGAAACGTGATTTCCTTTATTAGCCAACCACGTAACTCTGAAAATGATGACAGAGAAGGAAAAGGAAAGATGGGACAAACTGTAGTTTCTTTTCTTCTTAGTCCTTCCTTAGTCAACTGTAAGCCAAAGGTAGAGAGTGTTGGTGGAATGTGAACATATTGGGAAATAAAACAAAAACAGCAGTTTTGTGCAGTGTTTCCACTGTTTTGAAAGAATAAAATACATGTGCATGTAGGGGGTGTAAAATATAAATTATGTAATTACAGTGATTCCATATATGAGTTAGACGGTCTTTTTTTTTTTTTTTGAGGAAGATTAGCCCTGAGCCAACATCCATACCCATTCTCCTCCACTCCACATGTGGGACGCCTACCACAGCATGGCCCGCCAAGCGGTGCCATGTCTGCACCTGGGATCCGAATCGGCAAACCCCTGGCTGCCAAAGTGGAATGGTGCACACTCAATCGCTGTGCCACTGGGCTGGCTCCTAGAAGATCTTATATTTGAACTTAAAACTGGCATAGCACAATACAGAGAGCAATGGTAAAATTCATGATAATAATTTAAAATTTTAATTTTTCTTTACTTAGAATGACATTAAAGAGCAAATGAACAGCATCATGACAAGTTGCCAGACAGACTTTGGAAGAAAGGAAAAATTTTTATGTTTTAGTACCTTTAACAGCACTTTTTTTCCTGCTATATTTTTATTTTGTATAGGCCCCACAAATTATATAGCTGACCCTGCTGCATAGGGTCATAGAGTAGGCATGATTATTTTAGTAAATAGTTTTCAAAGTGGTTGTACTGATGTACACTCCACCTGAGGAGGATAAAATTTCTATTGTATCATAAGCTTGTCAGCACTTGATATTGTCAGTCGTTTTAATTTTATATATTCTGATGGGTGTGTTGCATTTTCCTGATGATCAATGAGACTGAGGTGCCTTTTCATGTTTATTGGCCATTTGGATATTTTCTTTTGTGACGAGTCTATTTAAGAGAACCATTTTTAAATTGATTTATTTGTCTTTTCTCATATCAATTAGTAGGATTCTTCGTATATTCTGAATGTGCACTCAGATTTTCTAGTTTGAAAATACCTTCTCCCACTTTTTATTACCTCAAAAGAGTCTTTTTATGAATTTAAATTCATAATTTCAGCTCAGTCCAGTTTATCAATCTTTCCTTGATGGTTTTTGCTTTGTGGGTTCTCTTTTAGATCTCTTTCCTTACCCCAAATTCCTGTGATTCTCCCAGGATACCTTCTGGCAGGCTTATTCTTTTATCTTTCACGTTTAAGTCTACAATACACCTGGAATTGATTTTTTTTTAAAGATTTTTTAAATTTTTTCCTTTTTCTCCCCAAAGCCCCCCAGTACATAGTTGTATATTCTTTGTTGTGGGTCCTTCTAGTTGTGGCATGTGGGACGCTGCCTCAGCGTGGTTTGATGAGCAGTGCCATGTCCGCGCCCAGGATTCGAACCAACGAAACACTGGGGCAGCGGAGTGTGCGAACTTAATCACTCGGCCACAGGGCCAGCCGCTGGAATTGATTTTCTTTAGAGTGTGAGGCAGAGGTAATGTTCATTTTTTTCCCACAGCAATATTTAATTAATCCTGCACCAGGCTTTCCCAGATGCTCTACCGTGCTCCCTTCTTAACAAAACAAAGGTCCATGTGTAAGTGGGTCTACTTTCTGTGCCCTCTGTTTTGGTCTATTGTTGTATTTGTCTCTTGTTCCAATCCCATCTTACCAAGATATCTTAGTTACTGTAGCTTTACAATAAATAATTCTTGATATCTGATAGAGTATGTCTTCGAGTTGGTCTTCCAAAGTGTCATGGCTACTCTTGGCACTTTGTATTCTGATACAAATCTTAGAATCTATTTGAAAATTAACATCATATACAAATCTGCTGTGATTTTTATTGGACTTGCACTTACTTTGTAGATCATTTTGAGGCTTTCATCTTTACAATTTTGAGGCTTTCAATCCCTGAATATAGTATATATAATTTCCTCTAATTTCTCTCTATACTGTTTTATAATTTTCCATGTAGATATCTTGCACATTCAAAAAAATTAAATTAAATAATTAATCATATTAATTTTATTCCCACGTATTTCATGTTTATTTGTCAATATAAGTAATGTCTTAAATTTGATATTTTCCAATTTTCACAGACATATACACATATGATGTATTGTAAGTAGAAATACAATTGAGTTTTGTAATATTGACCTTGTATATGTGACCATAGGTTTTTGTTCATTTTTATATCATTTGCAAATAATAACAAATTTCAATTTATTAATCATTTTATTTCTTTTTCTTGATTTATTTTGCTGGCTGGGATCTCCAAATGTGTGGAATAGAAGTGGTTATGTTGGGCATTCTTATCTCATTTTTACTCTTGAAGGATCTACTTTTGGCATTGAATCATTAGATATGATTTCTGCTATAGTTATTTTAGGTACCCTTCATAAATTAATGAAGATCTTTTTTATAGTTTGCTGTATGATATTACATTGTGAATAAGTATTGAAATTTCTGCATTTATTGAGATAATTATATGGTTTTCTCTTTTATTTTGTTAATGTGAGGGATTATATTAATAGATTTAAAAACATTAACCAAGTTTTCATTTTCTGAGTAATCTCAAATTAGTTGTGATACATTATCCTTTCATATATTGTTGTATTCAGTTTTCTTATTTTGTTTTGGATATTTGCCTCAATGATCATCAGTAAGAAAGTCCTAAACTTTTTCTTTCCTGCAGTTTGGCAGAATTTTTTTTTTTAACCTTTGGGCTGAAGATTTCTTATGAAAAGTATTTTAATTATAGACTCAATTCCTTTAATTGTTATACACTGTTTATATTTTCTATTTCTTCTTATATCAGTTCTAGAAAGTTATATTCTTCCAAAAAACGTATTGATTTGCATCTAAATTTTCAAATTTATTTGAATACTCTTTTTCATAATATTCTCTTATGATATTTCTAATGTCTTTATGATCCATATTGATGTCACCTTGTAAATTCCCAATATTAATTATTTTGTACCTTCTTTCTCTCTCTTTCTTTTGATCAGTCTTTCCAGGGATCAATCAGTATTTTTACGCATTTCAAAAATAACTTTTAGGCATTGTTGAGCTTTGCTGTATGCTTACTTTTCCATTTTATTGGTTGCTCTTACCTTTTCTTCCCCCCTCTAATTTCTTTGAATTTAATTTCTATTCTTTTTCTAAGTTTTGTAATTGAGCTTAACTGTGATTTTTGACCTTTTTTCTCCCTCTAACATATGCATTTTAAGATTATGACGTGTGGCTCTAGCTGCATCCTAAAAGTTCTGGCAGTGACTATTTTCGTTATCACTCAGTTCAAAATAGCTCATAAATTTCATCTCAATTTTCTTATTGGCTCATGAGTTACTTATAAAGCATATTTTTAAGTTTTCAAATATGTGAGGATTTTCATTTTATCTTTACACTATTGATTTCTAGCTTAGTTCCTTTGTAGTGAGATGATATACTCTGTATGATTGCAATTTTTCAAATTTGTGACTTGTTTTATGGCCCAGCAAGTGTTCAAAAAAAAGAGTGACTGCAATTGTTTGGTGCAGAATTTCATATATCAGTTAAGTCATTATTATTGTGTTGTTCAAAACATCTCTAGGGTTGCTAATATTTTCATCTGATTGTCCTAGTTAATGAAAGAGGCATGCTAAAATTTCCCACTATGCTTATGGATTTATTTATTTCTCCTTGAAGTTTGATTTTTGCTCTCTATATTTTGAGATATATAAATTGAAATTTTTATCATTAAATGACCCTCTTTATCTATAGAAATTCTTTCTCAAAGTCTACTTTCTGATTTTAATATAGCCATATAAGTTTTATTTTGCTTAGAGTTTTTATGGTATATCATTTTTCCATCATTTTAATTTCAACTTTTCTTTATTCTTATATTTTAGAATGCGTCTTTTATGAGGAGAATATTGTTGGTTATTTTATTATTTGGTCTGACACTCTGCCTTTTCTTTTTGAAGCATCAATCCATTTATATTTAATATAATTACTGATGTATTTAGATTAAACCCTACCATATTACTATTTTCTTTCTAATTTTCCCTTATAACTATGCTTTGTTTTCTGTTGTCTTACTACTCTTGGGAATTGATTTTTTTTGTTTGTTTTGTTTTGCTGAGGAAGATTCACCCTGAGCTAACATCTGCTGTCAATCTTCCTCTTTTTCTTTTTTTTTCACTTGAGGAAGATTAGCCCTGAGCAAACATCTGTGCCAGTCTTCCCTTATTTTGTATGTGGGTTGCCACCACCACATGGCTGATGAGTGATGTAGGACTACACCCAGGATCTGAACTGCAAACCAGGGCCACTGAAGTGGAGCCTGTGGAACTTCAACCTCTAGGCCATGGGGCTGGCCTCAGATTTTTCTTTTATATTCTCCTCTCCCTATTAGATTGGGTATTAATCATTCTTTTAATGTTTTCTTGACATTAATCTAGAGATTATAATGTGCATTTTTGCTTACTAAAATTTAAAATAACACTTTTTTTTTTTTTGAGGAAGATTAGCCATGAGCTAACATCTGCTGCCAATCCTCCTCTTTTTGCTGAGGAAGACTGACCCTGAGCTAACATCTGTGCTGACCTTCCTCTGCTTTATATGTGGGACACTACAACAGCATGGCTCGCCAAGCGGTGCTGTGTCCGCACCTGGGATCCGAACCAGTGAACTACGGGCTGCTGAAATGGAACGTGTGCACTTAACCACTGTGCCACTGAGCCAGCCCCTAAAATAACACTTTTTCCTATTAGTGGACAATTCAAAGAACAGAACATTTGAACTCCGTTTACAGTCTCTCCCAACTTAGATATTATTTTGTTGTAATTTTAATTTTCTATATAATTTAATCTCAGAGATACTATTTGAAATTTTTACATTTCAATTGTGATAAAATACACATAACATAAAATTTACCATCTCACTCATTTTTAAGTGTAAAGTTCGGTGGTATCAAGTGAGAATTCTTCATCCATTATCTCCTCAAATATTATTTCTGCCTCATTCTCTTATTTTTTTTCTTCTGAAACTCCAGGTAACTGTATGTTAAACATCACTGTATCCCCTTTATCTCTTGTGTAATTTACTATATTTTCATCCATTTGCCTCTCCATGATTTATTCTGACTTTTTTCTTATGATCTGTTGTCCTCCTGACAAATTCCATCTTCAGTAATAATATAAAGTCTTCTAAACTGCCCCTAACTTATCCATTGAGTTCTTAATTCCAGTGATTTCATGTTATTTTTAAATTCTAGAATTTCCATGTGATTCTTTTTTTTCCTTAAAATGGTTTTCTATTCTGAAAAAATATATGTAAGACACAATTTACCATTTTAACAATTTTTTATGTGTACAGTTCATTGGCATTAAGTACATTCACATTGTCGTGCTTCCATCACCAGCATCCATTTCCAGAACTTTTTTATTTTCCCAAATTGGAACTTCATGCCCATTAAACAGTGACTCTCTATTTCCCCTTCCCCCTAACCCCTAACAAACACCATTTCGATTCCTATCTCTGATTTTGACTACTGTAGGTCCTTCATATGAGGGGATTCATACAATATTTGTCCTTCTGTGAGTGGCTTATTTTACTTAGAATAATGTCTTCAGGGTTCATCCATTTGTATCATGTGTCAGAATTTCCTTTCTTTTTAGAGATTTCTTTTAAAAAGTTTTCTATAATGCTAGTAACATGGCAGAGTGAGCTGTTCTCTTTGTCTCTCCCCCTCTGAATTACAACTAAATGTACATTCATTGATCAATGGAGGATACCCACACAGCACATCAGGATGCCTGAGAGACCCACACACCGATATATTTGAAGAGGGAGGGACTAGCCCTTGGGAGGTGGTAGAGCTAGGTGAGCACTCTCTGGTCCCCAGACAGCCCAGTACATGCATGTGACTGCTGTCCCAGCCAGAGTGGCCCTGAGGGCAGGGATGTGCCTCAGCACAACTGTGGAAACAGGTGATGGCAGCCCTGAGCCCCAGTGTGATGGCTTCCCTGTCCAGTGGGTAATTCCACAGAGCCACACAGTCCACAGGGAGCAGCTCAGGCTAGGACCCAGTGGGGAGGCCCTGCCCACCAAGTACAAAGGCTGGTGCAACCTGTGAGCAGACAGTGGAGGAGCTGTGAACATGGGTAAATGAGCTCCCAGCTGCCGTGAATGCCCATTGTACTGCTGAGGCCCTGAAGTGGGTAGTGTGACTCAACAGGACTGTGGGAGCAGGTGGCAGTAGCCCTGAGCCCCCACGTGATTGCTTTCCCATTCCATGGGAGACCTCACAGGGCTGCTGTGATCCCAAGGAGTGGCCCATGCTCTGACAGGCACAGCTGACAGGGATCACAGAGGCTCAGATTACACAGCTCCTGTCCCCCCAACCTCCTCAGTGGTGGCAGTTGGAACCTGTGACCAGATAATATCACCATATGATGACACAAATCCACTCCATCAAATGGTATAAAGAAATATATTAACACCCCAGACAAGAAGGAAAAAGACAAACACCCAGAAATCAATCCTGAAGCCACAAAAAGCTACAATCTAAATGACAGAGGATTCAAAACAGCTATCATAAAAATACTCAATGAGTTACAAGGGAATTCAGAAAGATAGCTCAATGAAATCAGGAACAAAATTAAGGAACAGAGAGAATTCTTCACAAAAGAGACTGAAACTATAAAGAAAAACCAACCAGAAATGTTGGAGATAAAAAAACACAATGGATGAGATAAAAAAATATCTAGAGTCCTTAAATAACAGAGCTGAAATTATGGAGGATAGAATTAGCATTCTAGAGTGTAGGAATACAGAAATGCTTCAGATGGAGGAGGAGACAGAACTAAGACTAAAAAGAAATGAAGAAATTCTCTGAGAAATATCTGACAATTAGGTAATGTGACATAAGATTTATAGGTATTCTAGTGGGAGAAGAGAGGGAGAGAGGAGCAGGGAGCTAATTCAAAGAAATAATAGCTGAGAACTTTCCAAACCTAAATAAGAAGCTAGAATTACATGAAATGAAGCCTATAGAACTTCTAATTAATTCAATGTAAAAAGACCTTCTCCAAGGCATATAAAGGTATAGTAAAGCAGGAAAAAGTCAATGACAAAGAAAAAATACTAAGGCCAGCAAGGCAGAAGAAAATAACCTACAAAGGAACCCCATATTGGGCTTTCAGTAGATTTCTCAGCAAAAACCTTACAGGCTAGGAGAGAATGGAATGATATATTCAAAATTCTAAAAGACAAAAACTTTTAGCCAAGAATACTATATCCAGTGAAAATATCCTTAAGATATGATAGAGAAATAAAAACTTTCCCAGATAAACAAAAGCTGAGGAAGTTCATCATCACAAGACCCCCCTATGAGATTTGATCAAGAAGGCCCTCGTTCCTGAAACAAAAAGAAGAAAGAGTTTACAAAGCCTTGAGCAAAGAGATAAATAAGCAGACAAAATCAGAAATACAGAACAACCAGAAAACAAGTGATAAAATGGCAGCATTAACCCCTCATATATCAATAATCTCTCTAAATGTAAATGGATTGAATTCCCTGATCAAAAGACACAAAGTGGCTGGATGGATTAAAAAACAAGACCCAACAACATGCTGCCTCCAGGAAACACATCTCAACTCTAAAGACAAACACAGGCTTATAGTGAAGGGATGGAAGATGATACTCCAAGCTAATGGCAAACAAAAGAAAGCAGGTGTTGTTACACTTATATCAGACAAAGTAGACTTCACAATAAAAAAAGACAATGAGAGACAAAAAGGGGCAGTATCTAATGATAAAAAGGACACTCCACAAAGAGGCCATAACACTTATAATAGATATATATGGACACTCCATCCAAAATTAGCAGAATACACATTCTTCTCAAGTGCACAAGGAACATTCTCAAAGATAGGCCATCTGTTGGGAAACAAGGCATGCCTCTATAATGCTATGAAACTAGAAATTAACTGCAAGAAAAAGCTGGAAAAGGGACAAACATATGGAGACTAAACAACATGCTACCGAACAACCAATGGATCATTGAAGAAATTAAAGGAGAAATCAAAGAATACCTGGAGACAAATGAAAATGAAAATACACCATACCAACTCAAATGGGATGCAACAAAAGCAGTTCTAAGAGGGAAATTCATATCAATACAGGCACATCTTAACAAACAAGAAAAATCTCAAATAAGCAATCTTAATCTACACCTAAAAGAACGAGAAAAAGAAGAACAAACAAAACCCAAAATCAACAGGAGGGAAATAACAAAAATTAGAGAAGAAATAAATGCAATTTAAACCAAAACAATAGTAGAAAGGATCAATGTAATTAAGAGCTGGTTCTTTGAGAAGATAAACAAAACTGACAAGCCTTTAGCCAGACTCACTAAGAAAAAAAGAGAGAAAGCTCAAATAAGGAAAATCAGAAATGAAAGAGGAGAAATTACAACATATACCACAGAAATATAAACGATTATAAGAAAATACTATGAAAAACTATATGCCAAAAAATTGGAAATCTAGAAGAAATGGATGAATTCTTAGATTCATACAACATCCCAGAACTGACTCAAAAAGAAATAGAGAATCTGAATAGACCAATCACAAGTAAAAAGATTGAAACAGTAATAAAAAACCTCCCCCAAAATAAAAGTCCTGGACCAGATAGCTTCTCTGGAGAATCTACCAAACATTCAACAAAGATTTAGTACCTATCTTCCTCAAATTATTGCAAAAAATTGAAGAAGGTGGAACACTTCCTAACACATTTTGTGAGGGCAAAATCACCGTGATCTGAAAGCAGGACAAGGACAACACAAAGAAAGAAAACTACAGACCAATATCACTGATGAGCACAGATGCAAAAATCCTCAACAAAATATTGGCAAACTGAATACAGCAATAGATCAAAAGGATCATACACTGTGATCAAGTGGGATTTATAGCAGAGACACACGAATGGTTCCATATCTGCAAATCAATCACTGTGATATACATTATCAAAATGAGGAATAAAAACCACATGATCATCTCAATAGACACTAGGAAAGCATTTTACAAGATTAAACATCCATTTATGATAAAAACTCTCAATAAAATGGGTATAGAAGGAAAGGACCTCAACATAATAAAGGTCATATATGACAAACCCACAGCCAACATCTTATTCAATGTGGTAAAACTGAACACCATCCCTCTGAGAACAGGAACAAGACAAGGGTGCCCACTCTCACCACTCTTATTCAACATAGTACTGGAGATTTTGGCCAGAGCAGTTAAGCAAGAAAAAGAAATAAAACGTATCCAAACTGGCAAGGAAGAAGTGAACCTCTCGCTGTTTGCAGATGGCATGACTTTATACAGAAAGCCCTAGAGAATCCATTGGAAATCTATTAGAAACAATCAACAACTACAACAAAGTTTCAGGGGCTGGCCTGCTGGTGTAGTGGTTAAGTTTGTGTGCTCTGCTTTGGTGGTCTGGGGTTTGCCAGTTTGGATCCTGGGTGCAGACCTACACACTGCTCAACAAGCCATGCTGTGGAGGCATCCCACATAGAAGAACTGGAAGGACTTACAACTAGGATATACAACTATGTACTGGGGCTTTGGGGAGAAAAAAAGAGGAAGATTGGCAACAGATGTTAGCTCAGGGCCAATCTTCCTTACCAGAAGAAGCCCATCTTTAAAAAAAAAAAAACCCACAAAGTTGCAGGGTAGAAAATATAAATCAGTTGCTTTTCTATACTCTGATAACAAACTAACAGAAAGAGATCTCAAGAACACAATCCCATTTACAATCACAACAAGAAGAATAAAATATCTAGGAATAAATTTAACCAAGGAGGTAAAAGACATGTACAATAAAAACTATAAAACGTTATTAAAAGAAATTGATGATGACATAAAGAAATGTAAAGATATTCCATGTACATGGATTGGGAAAATAAACATAGTTAAAATGTCCATGCTACCTACAGCAATCTGCAGATTTAACGCAATCCCAATCAGCATCCCAATGACGTTATTCATGGAAATAAAACAAAGAGTCCTAAAATTCATATGCGGCAACAAAATACCGTGAATAGCTAAAGCAATCCTGAGAAAAAAGAACAAAGCTAGAGGCATCACTGACTTCAAAATATACTACAAAGCTATAGTAATCAAAACAGCATCGTACTGGTACAAAAACAGCCACCTAGATCAATGGAACAGAATTGAAAGCACAGAAATAAAATTACACATCTCCAGACAGCTAATCTTTGACAAACGAGCTAAGAACCTGCAATGGAGAAAGTAAAGTCTCTTCAATAAACGGTATTGGGAAAATTGGGCAGCCACATGCAAAAGAATGAAGGTAGACCATTATCTTTCACCGTAAAGAAAAATAAACTCAAAATAGATTAAAGACTTGAAGGTAAGATGTGAAACCATACAACTCCTAGAAGAAAATATAGGCAGTACACTCTTTCACGTAGGTCTTAGAAGCATCTTTTTGAATACCATGTCTACTCAGGCAAGGGAAACAAAAGAAACAATAAACAAATGTGACTTCATCAGACTAAAGAGCTTCTTCAAAGACAAAGGAAACCATGAACAAAATGAAAGACAATCCAACAACTGTGAGAAAATATCTGCACATAATATATCCAACAAGGGGTTAATCTCCAAAATGTATAAAAAACTCATGCAACTAAACAACTAAAAACCAAACAACCTGATCAAAAAATGGGGTGGATATCAACAGATATTTTGCCAAAGAAGATATACAGATGGCCAATAGGCACAAGAAAAGATGTTCAACATTACTAATCATCAAGGAAATGCAATGAGATATTACCTTACACCTGTTAGAATAGCTATAATTACCAAGACAAAAGACAACAAATGTTGGAGAGGATGTGGACGAAAGGGAACCCTCATACACTACTGGTGGGAATGCAAACTAGTGCAGCCACTATGGAAACCAGTATGGAGATTTCTCAAAAAATTAAAAATGGAAATATCATTCGACCCAGCTATTCCACTACTGGGTATTTATTCAAAGAACTTGAAATCAATAATTCAAAGAGACTTAACGCACCCTTATGTTCATTGAAGCATTATTCACGATAGTCAAGATGTGGAAGCAATCCAAGTGACCATTGACTAACAAACGGATAAAGAAGATGTGGTATACATACATATATATATAACGGAATACTGCTCAGCCATAAAAAAGACAAAATCACCTTGTTTGCAACAACATGGATGCGACTTGAGGATATTGTTAAGTGAGATAAGCCAGTATGATTTCACTCATATGTTGGAGATAAACAAATGCATGGACAAAGAGAACAGATTAATGGTTACCAGAGGGGAAGGGGGTTGTGGGGTGGGCAGAGGGGTAAAGGGGAATGTATGTGGTGACTGACAAATAATAACGTACAACTGAAATTTCACAATGTTATAAACTATTATGACATCAATAAAAAAAAACACAAAGGTTTCTAGTTTTCTGAAAACCTTCTCAATCTTTTAAAAAGTTTCCCTAGCCATATTAATCATAACTTTTAAAAAGTACATATTTGATTGTTCATCGTCTGCGTCTCCTGTGGGTCTGTTTTTCTTATTTGGTGTTTCTTTGTCTTGCCTCATTACATAGGCTTGTTACTTTTGATTGAGTATTGGACATGCAAATTGTATTATTAAATTACAGAGATTGTTAGAGGTTTAGGATGATGTCACCTTCTTCTCAAGAGGATTTATGTTTGCAAACCCAGATATCTAATCAGAAACTGATGTATTCAAAGTTGAATGTCAGTCTTTGCAAGGCCTGTCCCTTCCTGACATTACCTTACTCCTATTTTAGGGTCCTTTGGGATTCGAACAAAAAGCCTATGGGCTATCAGGATCCCCAATCCTTGACAGATCCCAAACCCCAATTTTGTCTTACTAACAATGTGAATTTGTTTACATCTTGGCTCGGCTTCTCAGCCTCTCACTCCTCTCTACTGGAATTGGCAGATAGCCCGAGGAGAAAACCCGCCCCAACTGCCTGGTTTAACTATCTGGGTTTCTTCTCTCAGAATTTGGCCACCTAATTTTTCTCTACCTTTTTAGTGCTGTGATGCCTTGAGACACGTGTTTGCATATTTCCCCACCTCTTTTAGTTGTTCTCAGTGGGAGCCTTGGTCGGAGTACTTTGTCATTGCTCGAAGTGGAAGACAAGACTAGTGTGCTTTACGCTTTTACTGACTGTCCAAAATATGCTCAAGTAACACAACTTTGTATCTAAACATGCAATTCTGATTTTGAGCAAGAGAAGACTAATGAACAAATTAATGAATTTTGGGGAGTTCCATATTTTATTCCCATGGAAAATTCTTTATTTACTTAACTAAATGCCTCTGCCATGTTTATAACACTTTGTAAATAGATGTATTTTAATTGTACAGATATGTTTGAGTTATTTCTATTCTATTTGGAGTTCCAGGCTTGACACAAATGCCATTTCTACCATGAAATCTTTTCTGATATCTTAAGGCAAAATAGTTGCTTCCTCTTGAGGACCTCCATATTAATTTGTATTGCTGTAAAATTACACTGTAACATTGTATCTTATCTAAATCTATTTTATTTACACTATATGATTTAAACCCTTAGGAAGAAGAAATTGTGTCTCACCAAAATATATACACTTCAAAACACCTAACATAATATTTTGCACATAATAAAAGCTTAATATACATTTGCAAAATAAATGGAGAGATGAATGAATAAATAAGGATGCTGGATTGTAGTGAAAAGAATATTGATTGGAATAAGAAGAGCTAGGTTTATGTGCCATCTCTGCCCTGGGCAAGTGTTTTAAATATTTTCTCAGTGTCCTCATTTGTAAAATCAGAATAAATGCCTACCTCAAGGAATTTTGAGACTTAAAAACATAATTTATCTTAATGTGCATTGTAGAGCAATATACAAATGTAAGGTGGCCATTTATATTTTAGAAACATGTAGGAGGAGGAAAATATATGCTTGTAAAGGTATAAAATATCTTTAGAGGAAAACACTAGACACTATAGCAGGGGAACTGGGTGGTGGGGAGACAGGATGGGAATTTGACTTTTAACAGTTGAATTTTGAACCATATGAACATTTTAGCTGTGAAAAATACAACAAATTAGAATTTAAGAAAATACAATGCATTGTTATCATTTCATTTTGTATCAGAGAACTTGGCTAGGCAAAAGCACTTTTTGTGCTGATAGTAATGGTCAAGATTGAGAGCCTTATCCAGACAATTAACTTTATAAATATTTAAATAATTTGTGAATTAACTACTTTGCTTTTATTTATTCATTAGAAAGTTCTTACTTTTAATATTTGTAGTCTTGCTCAGAGCTTGGAGCATATATTGATTATTTCTTAAATTCATTGTATAGTTTATGTTTCTTAGATTATTGCATAACTAGATTTGGAAGGGTTGAAAAGCTGGAGATTTCTGGAATGTGAGGTTCCCCGTCATTTAGTATAATTTATAAAGGTTTCCTGAATGCCCTGCTACCAATAGAGAGCTCTTTTTTAGGGCATCCAGTAGGGGAAGTACAGCTGCCCGTGTATCCTTGGCGAGGAACATTGTCCTCCTGGACTGACATGGCAGCGTTGGTAGGGATACATGTGACTTAATGAGAGGGGATGGATCCCACAAGCACCTTAATCAACTGTCGACCTTGGTGATAAGTGGAGTGACACATGTGGCAGACAGATGGCCTTTGTCTCTAGAATTTCTGTAGAGATTTGCTGAGTCAACTTTTCAGTCGTTTAAAATATTCCTTCACGTCCAGGAAACTTTCCTAGCCTTTGCTTTTGTCCATGTTCTTGCCATTTCCAATTTCACTAGACGATTCGGGAAGGAAGGTTGGGATCTGAAATCCAGTCCAGGGAAATACTTCTCTCTTTAAACGGTTCTTGTTGAGCTCCCGTGGAGGAGAGGATGAAAGCTGTCTCCATCCTAGCCTGAGGAGGGCGTCGGCTCTGGAGCCCATTAATCGATGTCTTTCCCAGGTGAGCAGGAATTAAAAAATTTCTACTTCGCTTTGAATCCAGCTATTGTTAAATGATTTCTGATTTTTTCCTCCTTTTTTTTACTTTTCTTATTCTCCTTTTCAAACTCTCCAGCTTCACTAAATTCAATTTATGATGTTTTAAACTTTATAAACTCAAAAAGACTTTTGGAGGAATATTTCCTATTTACAATTTGTTTAGGAATCCAAGTTTCTTAATCGTATGTCTCAAAAGACTCAGGTTTTTTATCTTTCAAAATCTGCTATATTACTCTTGAGACGTAATTGGGATGTTTTCTCAGAGCCCTGATATTTCCAAATTTGAACTTCAAAAATATGTCACTACTGACATTACATTAATAAAAGATTTGTGGTTACCACTAAGCTGCAAGTAATACGAACGGATTGTTTAGCTTCAGCTTGATTAAAAAACTGAGCAAGTCATTATACATTCATGACTTTTGGTTCTGTTGCTCAATATAAAATATAGTATGAACCAATTTTCGAGGTGTTTCAGTTACTCATGCTTATGATTTGGGGTGGTTTGTTACAGAGCAATAGGTTACTAAAACAGCAGGCCATAATCACTAGTAAGTTTCTCCTGACCCTCCCATTTAGGCGGGGCTCAGCAGAGATGACTTGCCTTTGCTCCATATGGTGCTGGCTGGAGTGGTTTAATTAGAGCTGGAAGATCTACCAGCTTCACTTGCATGTCTGGTGCCTCACCTGGTGTAGCTGGATCAGCTAGTGGCTGGCTGGGCATCTTTCTTTTCCTTCAAAATCTCTTACTATGCAGTTTATTAATTCATGATCAAAGTGAACTACAATGCTACTCAAAGAAATTCACCAAGAGATAAATCTATCATTAAAAAAAGGATTTTAAAAAGCTGTTCTTTTGGCTAGTTATTAATAAGATTTTTGAAATTAAAGTTATTCCAATTATAGCTACCTAATACTTAACATATCAGGTTGAGAAACTATTTTGACTAGGATATTGTCTTTATTCATAAACTCTTATGTAGTTAGCTATACAGAAAAATCACACTAAAGAGACCTTTTTCTCCCTTCAGCAGCTGACATCCATGGTACAAAGGTGGAATAAAGTGACTGGGTCTATTTTTTCTTCCATAGTCATTTAAAAATGTAAATCTAGCTTCTAGCCAACAAAGACTGACTTGAGACAGAGTGGGAGGTTATTAACGTTAAGCAAATGTAGATTCAATAATGATTCTCAGAATGTGCTTTCATAAAGCAGGGAATTACATTCGATATGAAAGTAGCATGCTGGGGGCCAGCCCCGTGGCTGAGTGGTTAAGTTCGTGCTTCAGCGGCCCCGGGTTTCACCAGATGGCACCGCTCATCAAGCCATGCTGAGGTGGCACCCCACATGTCACAACTAGAAGGACCTACAACTATACAATTATGTACCAGGGGACTTTGGGGAGAAAAAAGAAAAATAAAATCTTTAAAAAAAAAAAAAAGTACCATGCTGGATTTTTTCAACAGACCAGGAATGTGCCCAGCATTTTAGAGAGCAAAAAATAAACCCAGAGACCGTCACTCAAATTAAGGAAGCATATACTGTTTGTCATTGCAAAGAAGAGTTCAAAATATTTTCTAATAATTCTCATTGTTACTTCTTTTTGACCTATGGGTTATTTAAAATATAAGAATTTTTTTTAGTTGCTTTTCATTTTGATCACTAGCTTAGTTATTGTAGCCTTAGAAATATTATATCTTTTTCATGGATTAAAACATTTGCCACTGTGAAATGACACTCTTCATCTCCTTTCTTTTCTCCTGCCTTATCTTCTCCCCTCCTGTTTCTCCTTTCCTCCCCTCTCTTCCCTCTACTCCTTCCACATACTAGACTATACCGCTTAAGACACAGCAAAAGAAGTTGCTTCTTTACTTAGAAAAAAATTAATACAATTGCACTGGAAGAAAATACAATGATTTACAAGAACCCAGGTCAATCTCATGAAAAAAAAGCTAGCTTATATCTCATGAGTCCACGTGATGAATATATTCACGTAGTAGGAACTTGCTCATAGGACTGGTTTGCCATGACATGCAGCTCTTTCTTTGTAGTTGAGAATACGTCCGCTAACCAACTAATATCTTCATTTACCAATAAGGCAGGCCATAACACAACAATTTTTCTGTTCTTTCGGTCGAGGTTTTTCCATCCCACAGCAGATTCGGTATTATACTGAATGTTATTCTTGGCGAATGGATTCTTCTCTAGCACTGACATGCGGTGACATGGAATTGTGGTTTCACTACCAGCTAATGGACTGGCTACTGCCCTAGATGCTGTTATTGATGATCTGAGCATTTGCTAGGATTGTCCTTCTGAGCAGCTCTGATTAAAAGTTCTTCTCTTACTAACGATAGCAAACACACATTTATTGAGCCCTCAGCCTGTGCCAGGCATTATAAAATTATATTTCATAGGGGTAGTTCCTGGCTCGTTATGATAGTTCTGTCTAAACTTTCAATAAAGGAGCTAAATTAGATGACACAAATGGTCATTGCTCATGGGAAGCTACACAGTCCTGTCATTTGTATGTTCTTAAAAGCTTGCAAAACACTTTCACAGACTTATTTAATCCTCACGAGGGCTTTGGGGGTAGGTATTATAATTGAGATCTTACAGTAGAGGGAACTGAAGTTTACAGATGTTAAGTGACTTACCCAAGGACCCTTTAGTGGTGGCAGAGTGGGGTACTGGGGCATAGGGAAAGAGCAAGGTGTCAGAGAGACTCGATTCAAGTTCCACCATCTCTACCATTTCCTAGGTCTGTGACCTTGGAGAGGTTCTTTTGGTATATTTGAGCCAATTTCTCATCTGCCTTGGCTTTGTTGCAGGGTTGCTATTAGGATTGAATGAACTAAAGGGTGTAGAAGGGTCTATAACCTGAAAAGTGTGTGTGAATATTAGTCACATTATTTAACCTTTGGAGAGGAGATGGCAGATGGCACGGTGTTGTAGATCACAACATGTCAAGTCAGACGGAACTGGTTCTAACTAATGTGTGCTGCATGAACTTGAGTGTGTTACTTGAGCTTTCTGGGTCTCTGTCTCCTTAGTTTTAAAATATGTATCATAATTCAACCTTGTGGTGCTGTAAGCACTGACCACAAGACAGAGGTGAAGGATGGAGCACAGTACCAAACTCTTGGGAGGCACTCGGTGAACATCAGGGCTCCTCTCTCTGGCTCCCAGCCTGGTGCCGGTGTTGGGACCACACTGTCTCTTTAGAGAGCACTGAATGATTTAGCTTGGCATGGCTGAACTGTAATGGACTATGCAGATCATTCAATGGATGAGGAATCTGAGACCCAGACAGGTGAACTAACTTACCCAGGTCACAGATCTAACGGCAGAGTTGGAAGTTTAACCCAATTCTGATATCAATTCCAATAGTCTTTTTTTTTTTTTCAATGTTACATTAACCTCCATAATAGCATTATTTGTACCTGTCCTCACTTGTGAAAGTGATTCTTATTAAGAGCACATTAGTCTATGTAGATAGCATTGCTAGAGCAGTTGAATCAAACATAAATTGTTCTAGATCACATGGGAGGATTTCTCTGTGCATCTTGGGCTATTCTCTGTAACAGAACCCCAGGGACTATTTGGTCTCTGTGCCTGGTATTTAGACCTGTGCTCCCTTGGAAACAAGTCACATACTTTTAATGTCTACATTTTACTTGATTTCAAATTCCCTGTTGCTGTTACTCCAGAGACTTAGATGTGCTGACTGAAAGATGTAGTGGCAAGAGCCTTGCACTGAGGCATCAAGAGACCCAGATTCTAGTTCCACATTTGGTATTAACCAGCTGTTAGACCTTGTTGGAAACATGTCTACTATCTCTCTGACAGCTGCAAAGATCTTGAAGTGAGTGAAATATTTCTATTTGTATTGCTTTCTTATTGCTGCTGTAACAAATTACCACAAACTTAGTGGCTTTAAACAACACGAATTTATTTTCTTATAGTTCTGGAGGTCATAAGTCCAAAATGGGTCTTAAGGGGCTAGAATCAAGGTGTTCGTCCCTTCTGGAAGTTCACAGGAGAATCCTTTTCCTTGACCTTTCAGCTTCCGGAGGCTGCCTATATTCCTTGGCTCATGGCCCCTTCCTGGCATCACTGCCACCTCTCACTTCCATTATCACATCTCCTAGTCCTCTCTCTGACTCTTCCAATGTTTCTCTTGAAAGTACCCTTGTGATTACATTAGACCTACCTGAATAATCTGGGATAATCTTTTCATCTCAAAATCCTGGACTAGGTCACATCTGCAAAGTCCCTTTTGCCATATGAGGAAACATTCAGAGGTTTTAGAAACTAGGACATAGACATATTTGGGGGGCCATTATTCAGCTTACCTCAATAACCAAAGTGGTCAGTGATAGAGGACTGGGGAATGGGGTAGGAAAGAATGAACTTGTTTTTGGTAACTTCACTAATTTCTTCCAATTGTGAGCAGATGGCTGGGAAAATAGTGCACGAACGTCAGAGTCATATAGACCTAGATTAAACTCCCCAGCTGTGCAAGTTGCTGTCTGTTTGGCCTTAGGCAAATAACATAGCCTCTCTGAGTCTCTGCTTCCTCATCTGTAAAATGGGAAAAATAATATGGATTTTTTTGTGTGAGGATTAAATGCGATAATGTATGTCAAGCCATTAGCACAATGACTAGTACAGGTGAAGCTCTGAGTAAATGAGGCTATCAACACTTCTAAAGCCAAGGCCTTGCTTCTAATTCACTGTGTGACCTCAGGCAAGTTCTGCATTTCTTTTCTTTTTAAAAATTGGACCTTGAGTGCAGACTTAAGTTCTCTGTACCCCTCAGTATTAGCCTGTGCAAGGTATCACTTTTGTTTAACTTAATTTAGTTAAATTTTAATATTCCTGTCTCTTTTCCTCTGGTTCTCATTCCCATTTCCTTCACTGCCTTCTCAACAAACGCTCTCTACCGTGCTTGCTATGTGTCTTTGGATTCATACACATTCTTTTGAAATATGCACTATTGTGTAAGACATGTATATGTTTTTAGTTAAATGTTATGTATCATGCTACAGATGTGTCTGTTTCTTACTTTTTTTTCACTCCTGGTTGCATTGTTCAAGATTTGCCCTTCCCAGCAAATGTTAGTTAATTACTCTGGTGATGGGCATCTGCCCCCTACTCCAGGTGAGTATCCGTTTACAGGCACCATTACAGACTTGGGTGAGTTTCTCTGGGATACACATATGATAATCAGAAGAAGGTCATAGGATAAGTATTGACAGACTGCTCTCTAGGGAGACCATATCATTTCTTCTTCCACCAGTAGAATGAGTGTTCCTGTTCACTACTGTTTTGCTAACGCTTGGTGTTTTCTGACTCTGATTTTGCCATCTGATGGATATAAAGTGGTACCATTTATTTTTTAATTTCTTTGAGCGCTAGTGGGGTTAAGCATAGCTTTATCTGCTTGCTAGTTTTCAGGTTTCTTCATTCTGTGGATACATATATATAATTTATATGGATATAAATCCTTTGCTCATTTCTTTATCATCTTAACTAGCTTTCAGTTGCTTTTGTTTGTTAGTTTATTGGTGTCCTCTGAAGGTTCTAGGTGTTAATTCTTTGTTGGGGTTAGATATTTCCAATTTCTTGTCCAAATCTGTCATTCTGTTGTTAATATTATCTGTGGCATGTATTCTAGATATGCCTAGATATAGATATCATGTCAATTATAGGTGCTATAACTATCTTCGCCCAATCACCTATGCTTTAAAGTTAAGAGGTTTCTTTGATAAAAAGGAATTCAACAATTTTCCTCCCTATTGTGTGATTTGAGGATCTTATTAAAAATTTCCTTCCCACCCCAAGATAGCAAAGATGCCTTCCTATATTTTCTTCTATAGGCTTTATATATTCCTTTGTACTTTCAGTTCCTTAATCCTTCTAAGCTCACCTTTGTGTATGGTACGAAGTAGAGATCCAACTTAATAATTACCCATGTAATGGCCAGTTTCCCTAATACCATATCACAAGCAATACATCCTTTCTATACTTATTTGTGGCAAGTTTCCATATGCACATAAGCCTATTTCTGAACTCAGGATTTAATTCCATTGGTTTATTTGTCTGTCCCTGTATCAGTATTGTAGGCGAGGAAGACAATTCCTCTACCCTCTAGGTCCTTCTAGCTGGCCTTAAAATTAAATTGACGTGAGACAGAATAACAGGAGAAAATCCAACAAAACTTGACAACATGTATACATGGGAGAAACCCAGAAAAACTGAGTAAACTCACCAGAATGGCCAAAGCTTCCACCTTAAATCTCATCTTCAGTTGAAGACAAAGGAGTATGTTGGGGGTAGTGGTTTGGGATTTCAAAGGGGAGGAAGTCAATTTACATGGAGATGGAAAAGCAAATGTTTGTTAAACAAGTGTTTGCTGTAGACACTGGCACCCAAAAGAGATCTTTTGATAAAAATGGGCTTAGCAAGGACCCTCAGAGTCTACTCATACCCAGAGTTATCTATGGTGATGACCTGTCCTGGAGACAGGCCATCTATCTTAAATTCTTTTAGACAGTTATAGAGAAGGTTAAAGTTTCTTTCAGAGTCTTTTGTTCTTAAAGATAATCAAGCCAAAGAGATAAATTTTGAGGTGGCCAATTCTGATCCTTCAGAGCACCATCTATTTTAAAAAATGACTATGGATATCTACTATGTCTTAGCTGCTCACTCTCCCATTCCTCACGTTCTTGGTCTTTCCTGCCCTTGTGAGTTGGATCTCAGGAAGTAGTCTGAAACTCACCTAGACGAAGGTGCACATGATCCGTAAGGCGTAATGGCTTGCTATCCCAGTGATATTTGCATTAGAACAGAAATCTCAGTCTCAGACTAAAGATATGGATCTGCAAGGTGGGCAGTGATCCCTCTGAAACCCCTAAAATTGTAATTCACATTCCATTAATGCACAATCTCAGCTTTAGAACTAAGGAAAGGATGCCAGTAAAAACAAAAAACCTGACTGGCTATACTTGCCATTAATTAAAAAAGTGTACCGTTACCAGGTTGCCTCTAATGACTGCAAACTCAGTGTAATTGCTGTCCTTTTTCTCCAGCCCCTACCGGCTAGTTGTGCTGTGAGACTCTCCGTGAATGGTGTGAGGGTAGTCACCAGTCTCCACTCTCTTGTCCTCCAAGCCTTCTGCAGGAAAGTGAGGAGCACAGAGGAGAGTTCCAGGAAGGCTGTGTGACCCACCAGACCACATCCTGGCCTTGCTAGCTCAGAGCCCACCTAAGATATGGGAACTCTGATCATCCTGTCCTTGGATTTGCTAGGTAATCACCACTGCCTATAAAAATACTTCATCTGAAAGGAAGCTAGCATTCTCAAAGAGAAATATGGTTTTACTCAGCCTTTCTGAAAGTAACCCACAGAGCAGGTTTATTCCAGCTAAATTAATAAATTCAGAAGAAATGTCACTTCACTCCAATAGCAGTTCAACTGTAAGGAATATGATAGTTGTTTTGGTTGAATTTTACTCAAAATGATTCAACTTAAGCTTTGAAAAATGGCTTGGGTCAACAATTAGTCAGCACCTCGTTTCTGCCAAGTGTGGGCTGAACTTTCCAAAGCCATGCTGGGTTTGGAAAGAACCAATGGGCAAAAAGAAGCAAGGGGTCATGCTGAGTTCAGCGCAGGATTTGGGACGTACTTTCCAAAACTCTGCCGTTCCAGGCTGCTTTTGGACTAAGCAGGGTGAAATGATTAACAAAACTGTATGTATGTGTGTGTATTAGGGACACAGTCAACCATTTCAAAAATGTCCTGACCGACAAGAATGCATTTCTCAACTGCAGATCACGAGGAAAAGGATCACACTTCACAGCGGATTCTGGACGTGTACTGCCTGCCTAAGGTGTAAGTCCCCAAAAGTTAACTGTGGACGTAAATAACTTCTCCCCTGTCCCTTCCTAATTACTTGGAAACCCTTAAAGACAGATACAATGGTTTACTTGTTTTGACTCCCTGATATGCTGCACCACGCCCAGCACATAGTAAATGTTTAATTAACATTTGTTAAATGATGGGATAACATCAGCAGAGTAATGCAGGGGAGCAACTTCAGAATCTGGCTATGCTAGGAGGCTCCTCAGTCTAGAAGGATGTACAGACATAAGTTCATCGAAAAAATGCCTTCTAACTTACAGTCAATCACTTCCGCGCTTAGAAACCAGAGAATGCAAAACATGTAAAGCCATCTTTATCAGACAGGTAGCTATCACCCAACATGGGATCCAAAGGAATGTCATTATTCAGGACAGAGTGGTGAGTGGCAGTTGGGAAGAGGGGGCATTTCTGGGGCCTAAGGGTAGAGGAAAGAGAAGGAGGTACTTTAGAGGAAAAAGGGATTAGAATATGTAAGAAATCACAAGAGATGGTTTTACCCTAGCGGATATTCAGACTTCTGGGCCTGCCAGATTATGTGAACAGGCAGACTTTCTGTGTTTATGGAAATCCAATAGGCAGTAAGCAAATGGTCTTGTTTGTAATCAAACATTTGATAAGATGCAGGCAGATCTCCAGCACTTCATTGGCATTAAGCAATAGAAATGGTATGGGGAAAATGAAACCCACAGACAACACATCAGATTTCACCATGCTAATACTTCACCCCTTTTTCCCAGTAGACATTGACAAATAAGTGCTTGTCTTGAGTGTTCCTGCCCTTCTTTCCTACCCCCTCTGCTCCTGTGATGAGAGAAATGGGTTAAAGGAGTCTGAATTGGAAAGCAAAGGGCTTAGGGGCCTCATACCTGGATAATAGACCTCTGGGGGAAAAGATCAGAATCAGATATGATTGGGGAAGGATGGGATTCTCTATCTCTTTCGTCCTTTTTTCTTCCCACCCTCCAGTCGGCGAGGGTCATTATGACCACTCTGCAGCTATGCGATGAGAGGCGGTCCTCACTCCTGGGGGAATTGGGTGTGGATGAGCCCCGCTTGAACACCGTAAGGACACACCTGTTGCCTTCATACATTTCAGCCAGTCATTGTTGTCTTGGGCCTAATATAGATTTATATATGTCTTTCTGGGCTCTTCCACAAGGCCTTTTGCAACTCTGGTCTTGATCTGATTTGTCTAAAATGGCACTGTCATTGTTTCCCGGGGTCTTGACTCCTCCTTGGTCCCCAGGCTTCAGGAATCCACATGTTTTCTTGTACCCCCCCCTCCCCCCAGGGGAAGCCCTCTTTCTGGGCTGGGGAAAGTCCCTCTATCCTGCTTGCTTCTTCTAAGACACTCTGCTGCTAAATCCCCTCTTCCTTTTTCTCTCCTCTACAAATCTTCTAAATTCTCCAATGGGTTTAGGCTTTGTGAAATAAAACCTGGAAATTGTTACTTTCAGCCCTGTGAAAGACCTTCCCCAAAGCAATGAAACACGGAGCCAGCTTCTTGTTTGAAAGAGGGAGAGGAAAAGAGAAAACGTTGGGAGGAAAAAAAGAAACATAAAGGCTGAAAATATATTTTTTGAAGTATATATGTATTTGTAAGTGCTCTAATCCCAGATAATCATAACAATATAAAGAAATAAAACTTTGGATACTTGAAGGGGAAATATTTGTAGACAGATAGGACTTATGGGCCCCTCAGATGCCACCATTTATGCAGTTCTCCTCGAGTGAATATGAAACCACCCCTGAGTACAATATCCTGGAATATTTGGTTTGCCAATTACATTTTCCTGCCATCTCCTGTAAGGTTGATCTCTACTTATTTTTTTAATTTTTAATTTAATTAATTCATTTTTTTGAGGAAGATTAGCCCTGAGCTAACATCTGCTGCCAATCCTCCTCTTTTTGCTGAGGAAGCCTGGCCCTGAGCTAGCATCTGTGCCCATCTTCCTCCACTTTATACGTGGGACACCTTCCTCTACTTTATATGTGCCAAACTGTGCCGTATCCGCACCTGGGACCCGAACCGGTGAACCCCGGGCCCCCAAAGTGGAACGTGGGAACTTAACCACTGTGCCACCAGGCCGGCCCCTCTATTTATTTTTTACTTCCTCCTATCTTTTTAAAATTTTACTAATAGCAGATTCTGATAGATCAGATTTTTAAATTTTTCCTTCTATCATCTTTGGCTTACTTGCCCTGAATCTCTTCTTACAAACTTTACAAAAAGTTTGTAAGCTTCTTGCAAACTTGCTTCTTTAAAAAAGGGAGGGTCCCTCTCCCCCTGCCTCCATCTCTCTCTCTCTCTCACCCTCCCTGTGTCTTTTGTCCTTTCTTTCAAGTTTTATAAAAGACACCGCAGCTCTTTTTCTGTTGCTGTTGAACCCTCTGCTGCCCTCTTGTGGACGTCTTCTGATGAGCAGGCATGCTCCTCAAAGCTAATGAAACTGGCTGTCAAAATGGTTGAAGGAACTGGAACTATCTATCACCTGGCTCCCAGCAATGGGCTCCTTGTAGGCTGCTTCCTCCTCTAGCCAGGATTCTGACCCGAAGTCACAGCTACATTGGTTTTTTATTTAATTAGATACGTTCAACTACTTTCTTGTTGCCATAGCGTATGAGTAGTTTTTCCTAACTTCCGGGACAGCCTGCCACTTGTTGGATTGCTAATAGGCAGGATCAGAATGGTCCTTCTCTGGTGTCCAGATTGCCCTTCATTCTGGGCACCAGGGAGTTACTGTGGCTTCTGCTGCTGCTGCTTTTCCTTTACCCCAGTGCTGGGCATAAATCTTTTTTTTTTTTTAATTATAAAAGTAACACATTTACTTGTACATACTTTAGGAAAAGCAAATAGTGAAGAAAAGACAATGAAAGTCACCTGTGAATGTCAACATACTGTCGTGCTGTTGACAGTTTGCATCACATCGTCCTACTTGTATCTGTGTGTACATCTCTCTGAAAATTGTGTCCTATTATAGAATGGAAGTGGTTTCATATTATTTTCTCCAGCAACGTATCACAAACCTCTCTCTATGCTGTGGCCTGTAGCTTAAATCATCCTTTTCAGGCCGTGTGGCCTGTCTCCTGCTCCCATTAGTGCCTTTCCACTCGGCTTTCCTTTGTGAGGACATGAAGACTTAGGAGGCGTCCCTCTGGTTGGCTCCTGGTTGTCATTCAAGCTTCAGCTCAAATACTGCCACCTCAATATGGCTTTCCCCAACCCTTCCATCTAGGGAGTTGCCTCTATCATTTGTCATTTCTTTCATGTCACCTGTAACTCACTATCTGAAATGATCTTTTTCGTTTATTTGTTTGCTGGTTTTTGCCTTTTTCCCTAGTAGAATGTAAGCTTTCTGAGAGCTGAGACCTTCCTATCTTCTTTATCACTCTATCCTTAGGGCTTAAGGTAGTATTTGAGGCAAAGAATTTGCTCAGGCAATATTTGTTGACTGACTGACTGACTGAATTCATTCTATGGCTGGACCGACTGTACCAAATACATTTAAGCATTTTTTTTCATTGCCTGGCATTTAGTTGTCGTGAATGTTTTAATATTTTTAACAGACCTTAAGAATGTCTTTGTGCACTTGGGCAGTTCTTTTCTTCCCCCCAATATTGAATTAAAACATTTTAAACATACAGAAAAGTAGAAAGAATAATAGAGTGAACACCCTTATACTTCTTGTCAAGATTAAAAATTTGTTATATTTTCCCCCGTTTACTTTCTCTCTTTGCATATTTTTTCTGATGAACCATTTAGAAGTTACAGACTTCATGACACTCCACCCCTTAACACTTCAGCATCTCCTAAGAATAAGTATATTCTCCTAAATAAAGACAATACTATTAGCACACTTAGGAAAGTTAATAATAATTAATAATTCACTAATGTAATCTGAAGTCAATTTATATTCAAATTTCCCCAATTGCCTCTAAAAATACTTTTATAGTAGCTTTATTTATTTATATTTTTGGTCTAGAATTAAACCAAGTATCATGCCTTGTGTTTATTTGTATGTTATATCCATTTAGAGTCAATCTGGAAGAGTCATCCTGTGTTTTTAATTTGCTATTCATTTTCTTAATGACGTTAACTTTTTGGAGAAACTGGATTACTTTTCTTAGAGAACATCCCACAGGATTTGCCTGCTTATTTCCTCATGGTGTGTTAAGCCTTGTATTTCTCCCTGTCTTGTTTCTTACACACTGGAAGTTAGATCTAGATACTTGCTTAGATTATATGATTATAATCACTTAAAGTCGTGATTCTCCTTGATGTTAAAATTGTCCCAAATTTGTCCATGCGATGCCCTGTTAAACCAGCTTTTCTATCCTTTTTGATATGACCCTGTTCATCTTTGAGTGTGCTTTTGCTTTCTGGCACAGAAATATGTCACAGCCATACCTGTGTTTTCCCTCCATACCTTTAATCTGTGATTTCGCCAAGGAGCTTGGTCTGCTGTTTTTTTTTTAAGTGAGCAAAAAACTATTTGAAGACAAAAATCTGGATGCTGGATTTGCTCATTAGTATTGGAGTGCTATTGCTTCAAGGAGCTTTTAGTAGGCTAAACTACTATATATATACTTTCTAACTTTTCAATTCAAATTTATAACAAAGATTTTTTTTAACTTATTTTATTTTGTATTTTTATTTTAAACACTCACCAACCAAAACACACCAAGGAAAAAGTTAGATTTATTTAGCTTAATGCAGCAAGGGAAAACACATGCCATGGAGACCACAGGACATGTCAAAGTGGGACATTAGGGAGGATTCAGGGGGTGGGAATGAAACACAGCATGGGCTTGGCAAGGATTGCTTAGAATTTGTAAATTAGGTGTGTTGCTGATATAGTGTGTAGTTGTATCTTTGGAACACATGGGTCCCTGATGAATTATAGTTAGATCGGTAGGACCGGGGTCTCTTCTAAAATCTATAGTCTGAGTGAGCTGGTGTTAAAGGATTTCGAGCTTAGATAACTTGACTTGCATGCTGTGGTTTGGTAGAGCTTATCTATTTTATGAGTCATAGTACAGCTTTGTAAGCTGTTTCTGTTTCAATTACAATTTCCCCCCTCTTGACCTAGCTGCCATGGGGTTCTTTTTTTAAACAGCTTTATTGAGGTATAATTTATATACAAAAAATTACATATTTTGCCCATCAACAGATGAATGGATAAAGAAGATGTGATACATAGATATAATGGAATACTACTCAGCCATAAAAAAGACAAAATCATGCCATTTTTGACAATGTTGATGGACCTTGAGTATATTATGCTAAGTGAAATAGGCCAGACGGAGAAAGATGAACACCATGTGATTCCATTCATATGTGGAAGATAAACAAACACGGATAAGGAGAACAGATTAGTGGTTACCAGAGGGGAAGGGGTGGGGAGAGGGTAAAAGGGGTAAAGGGGCATATATGTATGGTGATGGATAAAAACTAGACTATTGATGGTGAACACAATGTAGTCGATATAGAAACATATATAATAAGGTACACCTATTTGCACAATATTGTAAGCCAATATAACCTCAATAAAATGATTTTTAAAAACTGTACATATTTAATGTATGCAATTGATAAGTTTGGATGTCTACAGACAGCTGTGAAACCATCACTACAATCAAGGTAATAGACTTAATTATCACCTTCAAAAGTTTCCTTGTGCCTCTGCTTTTTTTTTCAGCTGTGTTTTGTAAGAACGTTTAACAAGAGCTCTACCCTCTTGAAAGAAATTCAAGCGCTCAATACAGTATTGTTAACTACAGGTTCTATGTTGTACTGCAATTCTCTAGAACTTATTCGTCTTGCATAATTGAAACTTTAAACCCATTGAACAACAACTCTCCATTTTCCCCTCCTTCTAGACCCTGGCAGCCACTATTTTATTCACTGCTTCTGAGAGTTTGGCTATTTTAGATACCTCATATAAGTGGAATGAATCATGCAGTATTTGTCTTTCTGTCACTGGCTTATTTCACTTGCACAATGTCTTCCAGCTTCATCCTTGTCACAAATTGCAGAATTTCCTTTTTCCAAAGCTGAATAATATTTCATTGTATGAATATACCACATTTTCTTTATCTATTCACCTGTCAATGGACATTTGAGTTGTTTCCATGTCTTGGCTATTATGAATAATGCTGTAGTGAACATGGGAGTGCAGATATCTCTTCAAGATCTTGATTTCAATTCTTTTGGATATGTACCCAGAAGTGGAATTGATGGATCATACACTAGTTCTATTTTAAATTTTCTGAGAAGCCTCCATGCTGTTTTCCATAGTGGCTGCTCCATTTTGCTTTCCCACCAACAGTGTAGAAGAGTTTCAATTTCTCCATATCCTAGCCAACACTTATCTTTTTCTTTTTTGTTTTTTTGATAATAGCTATCCTAAGAGGTGTGAGGTGATATCTCATTGTGGTTTTGATTTGTGTTTCCCTGATTATTAGTGGTGTTGAGCATTTTTCATATACTTGTTGGCCACTTTTGTGTCTTTGTTGGAGAAATGTCTATTTAAGTTGTTAGCTCATTTTTAAATGTTGTTAGTATATTTACTATTGAGTTGTAGGAGTTCCTTATATATTTTGGAGATTAACCACTTATTAGATATGTGGTTTGCAAATATTTTCTCTCATTCTTTAGGTTGCCTTTTCATCCTTTCATTGTTTCCTTTGCTGTGCTCTTATGTTGGGTGCATATATAAATGTTACATCTTCCTGATAAATTGATCCTTTTATCATTATATAGTGTCTTTCTTTGTCCTTTGTGATTGTAGTTTTGAGTTAAAGTCTATTTTGTGCGATATAAGCATAACCTCCCCTGCTGTCTTTTGTTTACCATTTGCTTGGAATATCTTTTTCCGTTGTTCACCTTCAGCCTAATTGTGTCCTTAAATCTAAAGTGAATTGCTTGTAGGCAGCATAAAGTTGGACTGTTCTTTTATCCATTTATATAGTTCTTGTTTTTTATTCATTTAGCCACTCTATATCTTTTGATTGGGGAGTTTAATCCATTTATGTTTAAAGCAGGTAGTAGGACTTACTATTGCCATTTTGCTAATTGTTTGGTTAATTGGCTTGTAATTCTTTTGGTCCTCCTTTCCCCTCCTGCTGTCTTCCTTTGTATTTTGTTGATTTTTTCTTGTTGTGATATTCTTTGATTGTTTTCTCTTCTATATCCTCTATTGATATTTTCTTTGTGGTTACCATGAGGCTTACATAAAATATTTTATAGTTGTAACTGTCTATTTTAAGCTGACAATAACTTAACTTCAATCACATGCAAAAACTCTACAGTTTTACTTTTCCCACTCTATGTTATTGATATCACACTTTATCTCTCTCTCTCTTTTTTTAAAAGATTTTATTTTTCCTTTTTCTCCCCGAAGTCCCCTGGTACATAGTTGTATATTTTAATTGTGGGTCCTTCTAGTTGTGGCATGTGGGATGCCGCCTCAACATGGCTTGATGAGTGGTGCCATGTCTGCGCCCAGGATCCGAACCAGCGAAACCCTGGGCTGCCAAAATGGAGCGCATGAACTTAACCACTCAGCCACGGGGCTGGCCCCTGTATCTCTTAATATTGTGCATCCATTAATACATTTTTGCAGTTATATTTATTCTTAATACTTTTTTTTTTAAGATCGGCACCTGCGCTAACATCTGTTGCCAATCTTTTTTTTTTCTTCTTCTTTTTCCCAAAGACCCCCAGTACATAGTTGTATATTCTAGTTGTGAGTGCGCCTCTGGTTGTGCTATGTGGACACCATCTCAGCATGGCCTGATGAGCAATTCCATGTCTGTGCCCAGGATCCAGACCAGCAAAATCCTGGGCTGCCAAAGCAGAGGCCACGGGGCCACTCGGCCACGGGGCCAGTCCTGTATTCTTAATACATTTGTCTTTTATACTAAAATTATAGTTGATTTACACACCATTATTACACACCACTATTAGAGTACTCCTCATTTGTCTGTTTATTTGCCTTTACCAGTGAGTTTTATACTTTGCTATGCTTTCATGTTGCTATTTAGTGTCCTTTCATTTCAACATGAATAACTCCCTTTAGTATGTCTTGTGAGGCAGGTCTAGTGGTGATAAAATCCTTCAGCTTTCATTTGTTTGGAAAAGTCTTTATCTCTTCTTCATTTTTGAAGGACAGTTTTGCTGGGTAAAGTATTCTTGGTTTTTTTCTTCAGCACTTTGAGTGTGTCATTTCACTCCCTTCTAGCTGGTAAGCTTTCTGCTGAGAAATTTGCTGATAGGCTTTTGGGGTTCCCTTGCATATGATGAGTCACTTTTTTTTCCTGCTTTCAAAATTGTCTCTTTGTCTTTGATTTCACAATTCAAGAATAATGTGTTTCAGTGTAGACTTATTTAAATTCATCCTCTTTGGGATTCTTTGTGCTTCATGAATCTGGATGCTCAATTTCTCCCCAGATTTGGAAAGTTTTAAAACCATTATTTCTTTAAGTAAGATTTCTCTTCCTTTATCTCTCTTTCCTCCTTCTAGGACTTTTATACTGCATATACAGATCTTCCTCAACTTCAATGGGGTCACATCCCAATAAACCCAAGTTGAAAATATCATAAGTCAAAAATGCATTCAATACATGTAGCCACCAAACATCATAGCTTAGCCTAACCTAACTTAAACATGCTCAAACACTTCCATTAGCCTACAGTTGGTCAAAACCATCAATCATAAAGCCTATTTTATAATAAAATCTTGAATATATAAGATAATTTTTTGAATACTGTACAGAAAGTGAAAAACAGAATGGTCGTATGGTTGTGGAATAGTCGTATGTGTTTCAATTATTTACTGTCGTGATCATGTGGCTGGCTGGGAGCAGGGTCTTGCTGACACTGCCCAGCACCACAAGAGAGTATTGTGCCACACATTGGTATTATGGGAAAAGATCAAAATTCAAAGTACGTTTATATTGAATATATATTGCTTTTGCACCATTATAAAGTTGAAAAATTCTAAGTTGAACCACTATAAGTCAGGGACCATCTGTTTTGTTTTCTTTTATTTATTTATTTTAGGAAGATTAGCCCTGAGCTGACTGCTGCCAATCCTCCTCTTTTTGCTGAGGAAGACTGGCCCTGAGCTAACATCTGTACCCATCTTCCTTTACTTCATATGTGGGATGCCTACCACAGCATGGCTTACCAACCAGTGCCATGTCCGCACCCGGGATCCGAACCGGTGAACCCCAGGCTGCTGAAGTGGAATGTGTGCACTTAATCACTGTGCCACCGGGCCGGCCCCTGTATTGGTTTCTTAATGCTCTCCCATAAGTCTCATAGGCTTTCTTCACTCTTTTTCATTCTTTTTCTTCTTCTCTTTTGACTCAATTGTATAAATAACTTGTCTTTGAGTTCATTTATTCTTTCTTCTGCTCGATGTTTGTGTTGAAGCTCTCTATTGAATTTTTCAGTTCAGTATTATATTCTTCAGCTTCAGAATTTCTGTTTGATTCTTTTTATATTTCCTGGCTCTGTGTTGGTATTCTCATTTTCTTCATGTCTTATTTTCCAATTTCGTTTAGTTGTTATCTGTGTTCTCTTGTAGCTCACTGAGCTTTGTTGAGATGATTGTTTCGAATTCTTTGTCAGGCAATACATAGATCTCCATTTCTTTAGGATGAGTTCCTGGAGATTTTTTCCTTCCTTTTCTTGTGTCATATTTCCCTGATTCTTTATGTTCCATGTAGCTTTGCATTCATGACTGTGGATTTGAAGAAGTAGCCACTTCTTCCGGTCCTTATGAGCTGGCTTTGGCAGATAAAGACCTTCACCTATCAGTCTGGCTAAAGGTTTTGGGAGCCTCTCAAGCCTTTTCTATGGATGAGCATGTTCCACTCCTCTCCATTTCTCCTGGGAGAGAACTTTCAAGGTTTTGTGCCTTCTCCAAATCTCACAGAGATACGCTGGCCACCATAAGGTAGCCATCCCCTTTTTCCTAGGTCATTGTACTGAAAGGCCAAGATGTTAGATGATTTCCCCATTCCTCTCCCTCCTTTCTGAGGAGAAGTCTCAGGTTGTACTTCTTCTCTCTAACACATAGGGCTGTGTGACTTCTATAAATCACCTGTCCCTTTTCCAGGGCAGTGCATTGAAAGGCCAGGCCACTGAGTGCAAGCTCCACTCCTCTCCCTCCTTTCTGAAGAAGTACTGAGATTGTGAACCATCTCCCAATTGTGCAGAGCCATGCCAACTGCTGAAAGCCACTTATCCCCCTCTTTTTTCTTAGCTTCCCCCATATTTATTCCCCTCTTGAAGGAAGGGAGACTTTTAAAAAAATTTCTCCATGCTAGTTAGTCATTGCTAGAAGTATTACAGCTATAAAATTTCCCTCTAAGCTCTGCTTTTGTCATATCCATACATTTTGATATGTTGTGCTGTGTTTTTGTTTTCACTCACCATAAAGTATTTTCTAATTTCCCTTGTGATTTGTTTTTTGACTAATTCATTATTTAGGAGCATGATGTTTAATTTCTACATATTTGCAAATCCCCGAATTTTCTTCTGTTATTGATTTCTAATTTAATTCCATCGTGGTTTGAGAGAATACTTTATATGATTTCAGTTCTTTTAAATTTTTTGGAGTTTGTTATATGGACTATCTTGTAGAAAATTTCTTGTGTGTTTTAGAAGAGTGTGTGTTCTGCTGTTGTTGGAAAGTGTTCTATAGATGTCTAGTAGGTCTAGTCAGTTGATGGTGACGTCAGGTCCTCTAGATCCATGTTGATTTTATGTTTACTTGTTCTATCCTACTACCTAATTTTAAAATTTCTCTTTGTCCTTCTTGTTCTGCAGCTTCACTCTAATCTGTCTATGTGGGGATTTTGGGGAATTATTTTGTTTGATTAATTGTTTTTTAATCTGTGGTTTGGTTTCCTTTCAACATTTCTGGAAAACATCAGCCAATGTTTCTTTAACATTGCCTCTGCATTACTCTTGCTTTTGTTCTGGAACGTCCATTCAATATAGTTTGGATTGTTTTTGCCTGTGCTCCAAGACTCTTCACTTCTCTTCCATATCTTCTATCTTATCTTTTTTATTTTTTGGCATTGCATTCAAGATATTTTATTCTGAACTATCTTCCAGTACACCAAACTATTTCTTCAGATGTCTCTAATCTGCTTTTAATAATATACTTTGAGTTTTTAATTTCAACTATTCTGTTTTTTTCATTTAAAGAAATTTCCATTTTGCTTGAAATCTGCTGTCACATTTTATAGTTCTTATCACTTGCAAGTATTTTAAAGTTTGTCTTTTATTTTTTCAAAAATGGAAAGCCTATGGGTTTGTGATTTGTATTTAATATTTCCAATATTAAACTTTGTTAGTCGCTTTTTATTCTTTGTGGAGTTTTTTGTATGTTTGCTCATTATTTCCTTTTCAACTGGGTCATTTTTTCTCTTTATTTCTATTCAATTTCTAAAAAAAATTCTTGTGTGGACTGTGTAAGGAATGGGAGAAAATTATCTTCCTTTTGGAGGATTTTAATTTAACTTTTTCAGGTTCCTGTGGATATTACTAGTTAAGAATTACCTTAAACCAAGAACTTGGCTTGAGTTTCTGGACCAATCAAGAGATGCAACCTTGTAATAACTACATTTTCTAGCCTCTGTATTTAATGCTTTGGCATCTTGGACCTTTGCTGATCCTGGAGAGACTGAAAATCCCAGAGCTAGCCAATTTTTAGAGATAGTAAGAGACTCGCCTGCAAGTGTGCCTTTTATACACAAACCAACCAATCCATGGCATATAAGCGAACTACCTCCTCTGTTGGCTCTCACACCGTAGGTCACTATCCCCCTCTCTAGTCACTTGAGGGTCCGATATCAGACAACTCTAGAAATTATTCAAACTAGCAAATCCTAACCTTTATTACCATGCCTCACTTGTTCCTTCTTGCAGAAATCATGATAAAGACTCATGTTTCACCTTGCTCCCTCTGCCTCTTGACTCACCATTGTGCTTCCCTGTGTGGCCCTGCACTGCATGGCACACTTCCTTCTCTTGGGAATTGTGGGTAACAAACTATCTTTTTGATCACAATCATCTCCTGATCTGTTGGCTTTATCATATTTGAATAATGGTAGAATCTACATTTTAATACAAACCCCAGGCTGCAAATATATGTGATAGTCAGCTTGACATTATAATGTCTCACGGATCTTTCTCCCCCCTTTACTTTTTCTCCTTTTTGTATTGCACCAACTCAAACTTGGGCATGGTCCTTTGGAAGTGAAGGATGGCAGATTTACTTCTAGTTTACACTTTCTTTGAATGTTTAGTCCAGTCACGCTCAGCACTATCTCTAGACCTATTAAATCAAAGTGTCTAGTGATGGATTCAGAGCTCAAGTATGAGCATTTTTAAAGAGCACCCCAGTTGATGTTTATGTGCAGCAAATTTTAAGAATTACTGGTTTAGTATTTTAACATCTAAAGGAGGTCTCCAACTAGACTTTTTTTTTTGTCCCCTCAACATTATCTACTGACAAAGCTTAACCTTGTGCCATTTTGCAAGAGAAAAATATTTGAAGAGTTCAGCTCTGCTTTTTCAGAACAGGGAATGAAGTGTAGATTTGGGGTTGGGAGGCAACAAATTGATAAATAGTACAATCACACTGAGAATCACATGCAGTATTGTAGTGAACGTGCTTAATATGTTAACATTGGACATGTTTAGCATAGTACCCAGAATATGGTAAGCAATTCGTATATATTATAATATCATTAAGTTTTCTATATAGTGCATTTTTATTTTTTTATTAAATGAGGCTGAAATTCTAATTAGTGACTCTAAGTGATGCAAGACAATGGATAATGTTTGGAAAGATAAGATAGTATTTATTATCTGTAAAGCTAAGAAAAAAATACGGCAATTACTTATTTGTTTCATAGCATTTAGGGAACAGCCTGATCTGTAATTAAGTTTTGAAATAGAAGTGTAAACCCCTAAAATAGCAGCAGACTATTTTGCTCAGACTCTAGTATGGACAATTCCAAGCGGAGAATTTTTAATCTTTAAACTAACCATATTTCCTCATTAATAAAGAGACTTTTCCATTGAAGCTTCATTGCCTTTCTTTTGTATCAAATGGAGTGGTATTGTTGTCTCATTAATCCTTGGTGCTCTTGGGAGGCAAGAGTATAGAATTATCCATCCCATTTTATATTGCCTTTACTTCTCAGAATTGGTTTAATATCATGCTTTTAAAAACAAGGTCCCTACTTTTCATTTTTCCTACAGTAGCAATAGATTAGCAATTTTTGATCCTGAATCATAATATTTTGTTAATTTAGTGCATGTTTTTTTGGTGCTATCTTTTAATTGAGATGTAATTGACATATTACATTATATTATCTCCAGTGTACAACATAATGATTTGATATATGTATATATTGTGAAATGATCACTGCAATAAGTATAGTTAACTCCTATCACCACACATTGTAATAAATTTTTCTTTCTTATAATGAGAACTTTTAAGATCTACCCTCTTAGCTACTTTCAAATATACAATACAGTATTATTAGCTATAGTTACCATGCTGCACATTACATCCCCAGATACTCTTCACTTTAGGCAAGCTCTAGCTTTTAAACTCTGGCCCCTTATCTTATAATGCCTTCAAAACTGATGGTACATGGACTTGGGATCAAGATGGCAGAGTAGGAAGATCCTAGGCTCAGCCACTTCCACAGACACACAAAAACTCCCCTTACCTGTAGAGCAACTACCTCTGAGAATGACCTGAAGAATAGCAGAAAAGTTTTCCACAACTAGGAACATAAAGAAAAAGCTACAGTGAGATCTGTAGGAGGGGTGGAAGTGCCGTCTGGTCAGGACCCACACTCCTGGTGTGGTACACCATAGGCAGGAGAGATATCACAGCCATGGAGGTCCTACTTGAGGAGTGAGGGGTATGAACCCCACATTGGGCTCCCCAGCCTTGGAGACCTGCACTGAGAAGATGACCCCCCGATAAAGCTTAGTGTTAAAAACCAGCAAGGCTACATCTAGGAGATGAGGGCTATAGGAAACTGAGACTCTGCTTTTAAAGAGTGCGTACAAAAACTTACTCACTCTGAGGCCCAGCACAGAGGCAGCAGTTTGAAAAACACCTGCGTCTTATGTGAAGGAGATTCACTGTCTAATTTTAGAGAATGTACCAGAGGGGCACGAATTTGTTGTGACTTTCCCCAGGGATGGAGGTGTTCAAGGCTGCCATTGTTTTTTTGTTCACCTTCTACCTACCCAGTCTGGCTAGCTGGCACCATTTCTGACTCTTCTCATGTACCTTACCAATACCACTCACCCTGCCCTGGTGTTCCCTTGAGGATCTGCCACAGTGGTGCTCCTCCAAAGTGGCCCCTCACTCTGCCACACTGGCAGGTGGCATTGGCCAGCACTGGAGACTCTCCAAAGTCCCTCCAACCTCACCACACCTGGTGGAGACCTTGCTGGCACTAGAGTCCCTCCAAAGTGGTCCCCTGTCCTGGCACACCCAGCAGGTGGCCTTGGCCAGCACCGGCATCCCCCCAAAGTGGCTCTAATCCTGGAGGTCTGGCACCACACAAGAGCCCTTGGAACAGTTGTGGCTGGGTTTCACAGACAGTTGCAGTGGAGGCCTGTCCCACTGACCAGCATGATTGCAGCTTTGTGGCCAAGCCTTGCAGCCATCAGTATCAGGAGTCAGTCCCCACACCAGCACACCCACAGCAATCAAAGCCCAGCCACAACAGGAGGGCACACTCAGCCTACATAGGAGACACCTCTGGAGCATCTGGCTCTGGTGAACAGGGAGACCACACTACTGGTCTCCACAGGACACCTTCTACATAAGGCCACTCCTTCGAGACTGGGAGACATAGCTCATCTATCTAATACATAGAAACAAACACAGAGAATTAGGCAAAATGAGGAGACAAAGGAATATGTTCCAACTGAACATAACAAAACAAAACAAAACCTCAGAAAAATAACTAAATAAAATGGAGATAAGCAATCTACCACATAAAGAATTCAAAGTAATGGTCATAAAGATGCTCACTGATCTCAGGAGAGGAATGGAGGAACACAGTGAGAACTTCAACAAAGAGATAGAAAATTTAAAATATAACGAGTCCAAGCTGAAGAATACAATAACTGAAATGAGAAATACACTGAGGGAATCAAGAGCAGATCAGATGATGTAGAAGAACAGACCAGTGATCTTGAAGACAGGGTAGTGGAAATCACCTATTTGGAACAGCAAAAAGAAAAAATAATAAAGAAAATGAGGATAGTTTAGGGAATCTCTGGGACAACATCAAGCATACTAACATTTGCATTATAGGGGTCCCAGAAGGGAAAGAGACAGAGAAAGGGACAAAGAAACTATTTGAGGAATTAATGGCTGAGAACTTCCCTACCCTGGCAAAGAAAACAGAAATCCAAGTTAGGAAGCACAGAGAGTCTGAAACAAGATGAACCCAAAGAGGCTCACAGTGAGACATATTATAATTAAAATGTCAAAAGTTAAAGATAAAGAGAGAACTTAAAAGCAGTAAGAGAAAAACAGCTAGTTATGTACAAAGGAGCCCCCATAAGACTGTCAACTGACTTTTCAGCAGAAATTTTACATGTCAGAAGGGAGTGGCATGACATATTCAAAGTGCTGAAAGGAAAACAACTTACAACCAATACTCTATGTGGCAGGTTTATCACTCAGCATTGAAGGAGAGAGGAAAAGTTTCCCAGACAAGCAAAAGCTAAAGTAGTTCATCACCACTAAACTGACCTTACAAGAAATGTTGAAAGGACTTCTTTAAACAGAAAAGGAAAGGCCATAACTAGAAATTACTACAAAAACAACCAGAAAACAATTTTTAAAAAGTCAATAAGTAAATACCTGTTGATAATTACTTTATATGTAAATGGAATAAATGCTCCAATCAAAAGACATGGGGTGGCTGAATGGATAAGAAACCAGACCCATATATATGATGCATACAAGAGATTCAGTTCCTATCTAAAGATACACACAGACTGAAAGTAAAGGGATGGAAAAAGATATTATTCCTATACAAATTGAAACAAAGAGAAAGCCAGGGTAGCAATACTTATATCAGACAAGATAGACTTTAAAACAAAGATTGTAACAAGAGACAAAGAAGGGCTTTACATAACGATAAAAATATTGACCCAACAAGAGGATATAACACTTGTAAATATCTATGTACCAACATAGGAGCACCTAAATACAAAAAGCAAATATTAACAGATATAAAGGGAGAATTTGACAGTAATGCAATAATAGTAGGGAACTTTAACAGTTTAATTTAACTGATCCACTTAGATCAATGGATGGATTATCAAGACAGATTATCAGTAAGGAAACATTGGCCTCAAGTGACACATTAGACAAAATGGGCTTAATAGATATACAAGGGCATTCCATCTGTTACCGAACCTGAAGTGAGTTCGCTCACCTGTTGCGCAGCAAGCCAATCTCTGACACTGGGTGTGGTGGAAGAAAGTAGGAATTTTATTTTAGCACAGCGCTGAGCAAGGAGAGAGGGCAGCTATCACTGAAATCCCAAACTCCCCGAAGAGCTAAAAGGGTTTTCATTTGGGGTTTTAGGTAGGGGAGGGGGAGCATATGGCCTTGCTGGTCGGAGCTTTCCCACCAGCCTGTCTTTGGCCTTGAGACACTTGCAGAGAGGAGGGAGCCCATGACCTTGCTGGTCAGCAGCTTTCCCACCAGCCTGTATCTCTTTGTGGGAGGAGATAGTCCAGGTGCTTGTCCTTGACGGTGTCTGTCTCCATGGAGCATAGCGGATTCTGGAGCCAGGAAGCAAGAGAGTAAGCAGGGAATGAGTGTTTTGGTTTTAACCTCATATATGCTGAGTTTAATGTGGGGAAACTGATATCAGGGTCGGTATCACATCCACATACAGCAGAACGCACACTTCTTTCAATGCATATGGAACATTCTCCAGGATAGATCACATGTTAGGCCACGAAACATCTCAACAAGTTAAGATGATTGAAATCATATCAAGCATCTTTTCTGACAACAGAAGTATGAGACTAGAAATCAACTCCAAGAGAAAACAGAAAACACAAATGTGTAGAGTCTAAACAACATGATACTAAACAACCAGCGGGTCATTGAAAATATCAAATAGGAAATAAAAAAATACCTTGAAACAAAGGAAAATGAAAATACAATGTTCCAAAATCTATGGGGCATGGCAAAAGCAGTTCTAAGAGAGAAGTTTATAGTGACACGGGCCTATCTCAGAAAACAAGAAAAAATCTCAAAAAATCTGACCTTATACCCAAAGGAACTAGAAAAAGAAGAACAAAGAAAAACCCAGTTTGTAGAGGGAAGGAAATAATAAAGATAAGAGCAGAAATAGATGAAATATCCACTAAAAACAATGGAAAAAATCAGTGAAACTAAGTGTTGGTTCTTTGAAAAGATAAGCAAAATTGATAAACCTTTAGTCAGACTCATCAAGAAAAAAAGAGAGAGGGCCCAAATAAATAAAATCAGAAATAAAAGTGAAGCAGTTACAATTGACACCACAGAAATACACAGGATCATAAGAGATTACTATGAACAATTATACAGCATGGAAAACCTAGAAGGATTAGATAAACTCCTAGGAATGTATAATCTTCCAAGACTGAATCAACAAGAAATAGCAAATCTGAGTAGATCGATTATCAGTATTGAAATTGAATCAGTACTAAAAAAACTCCCAAGAAACAAAAGTCCAGTACCAGATGGCTTCACAGGTGAATTCTACCAACATTTAAAGAAAAGTTAATACATATCCTTCTCAAACTACACCAAAAAATTGAAGAGGAAGGAATGTTTCCAAACTCATTTTATGAGGCCAGCACTACCCTGATATCAAAACCAAACATAGTACAAAAAAAATTACAGGACAATATCCCTGATGAACATGGATGCAAAAATCCTTAACAAAACATTAGCAAACTGAATTCAGCAATACATTCAAAGGATCATACACCATGATCAAGTGGGATTTATCCGAGAGGTGCAAGGATGTTTCAATATCTGTAAATCAATCAATGTGATACACCACATGAACAAAACTAAGGGTAAAAAAAAATCACATGATCATCTCAACAGATGCAGAAAATGTTTTTGAGAAAATTCAACATCTATTTTTGCTAAAAACTCTTGACAAAGTGGGTACAGAGGGAATATACCTCAACATCATAAAGGCCAGCGATGAAAACCCACAGCTAACATTATACTCAATGGTGAAAACCTGAAAGCATTTCCTCTAATATCAGGAACAATGCAAGGATGCCTGGTGTTCTCACTTTTATTCAACATAGTATTGGAAGTCCTAACCACAGCAATCAGACAAGAAAAAGAAATAAAAGGCATAGAAATTGGAAAAGAGGGAATCAAACTGTCGTTTGCAGATGACATGATACTGTATATAGAGATTCCTAAAGACTCCACCAAAAAAGTATTAGAACTAATAAATGAATTCAGTAAAGTTACAACTTACAAAATTAATATACAAAAATCTGTTACATTTCTCTAAACTAATAAGAATCTATCAGAAAGAGAAATTAAGAAAACAATCCCGGGGCCAGCCTGGTGGCATGGTGGTTAAGTTTGTGTGCTCTGCTTCTGCAGCCCAGGGTTTATTGGTTTGGATCCTGGCCACAGACCTGCACAGCTCATCAAGACATGCTGAGGCAGCATCCCACATACAAAATAGAGGAATATTGGCACAGAAGTTAGCTCAGGGACAATCTTCTTCATAAAAAAAAGAGAAAACAATCCCATTTACAGTTACATCAAAAAGAATAAAATACCTAGGAATAAATTTAACCAGAGAAGTGAGAGACCTGTATTTTGAAAATTATAAGACACTGATGGAAGAAATTGAAGACAACACAAATAAATAGAAAGCTAAAGTGCGCTCATGGACTGGAAGAATTAATATTGTTAAAATGTCCATAGTACCCAAAGCAATCTACAGATTCAATGCAATCTCTATAAAAATACCAATGACATTTTTCACAGAACTAGAACAAATAATCCTAAAATTTATATGGAAACACCAAAGACCCTGAATAGACAAAGAAATCTTGAGAAAGAACAAAACTGGAGATATCAAACACCCTGATTTCAAACTATACTACAAAGCTATAGCAGTCAAAACAGTATAGCACTGGCACAAAAACAGGCACATAGATCAATGGAACAGAATAGAAAGCACCAAAATAAACTAGGCTTATATGGTCAGTTAATTTACAACAATGAAGGCAAGAATATACAACGGGGAAAAACACGGTGTTGGAAAGACTGGCCAGTTACATGCAAAAGAATGAAACCAGACCACTCTCTTACAACACACCTAAAAATAAATTCAAAATGGATTAAAGATTTAAATATAAGACCTGAAACTATAAAACTCCAGGAAGAAAACAGAGGCAGTAAACTATTTGACATCGGTCTTAGCAATAGTTTTTTGGATCTGTCTCCTCAAGCAAGGGCAACAAAAGCAAAAATAAACAAATGGGACTACATCAAAATAAAAAGCTTTTGCACGGGGAAGGATACCATCAACAAAATGAAAAGGCACTCTACTGAATGGAGAAGATATTTGCAAATGATATATCTGATAAAGAGTTCATACCCAAAATATATAAAAAGCTCATACAACTCAATAGCGAAAAACCAAACAATCCATTTAAAAAATGGGCGGAAGATCTGAATAGACATTTCTCCAAAGAAGACATATAGATTGCCAACAGACACATGAAAAGATGATCAACATTACGAATCATCAGGAAATGCAACTCAGAGCCATGATGAGATATCACCTCACACCTGTCAGAATGGCTATCACCAAAAAGACAACAAATAGCAAGTGTTGGCAAGGATGTGGAGAAAAGGGAACTCTGTGCACTTTTGGTGGGAATGTAAATTGGTGCAGCCACTATGCAGAATGGTATGGAGGTTCCTCAAAAAATTAAAAATAGAACTACTATAAGATCCAGCAACTCCACTTTCGAGTATTTACCAGAAGAAAACAAAAATACTAATTAAAAAAGATACGTGCACCCCTATCTTCATTGCAGTGTTATTTACAATGGGTAAGATCTGAAAGTGGTGTGTGCCCATCAATATATGAAGGGATAAAGAAGATGTAGTATGTATATACAATAGAATATTACTCAGCATAAAAAAGAGTGAAATCCTGCCATTTGTGACAACATGGATGGATCTAGAGGGTATTAACTAAGTGAAATTAGTCAGACAGAGAAAGACAAATACCATGTTATTTCACTTATACATAGAATCTAAAAAACCAAAGCAAATAAAACAGAAACAGACTCCTAGATACAGAGAATAAGCTGCTGGCTCCCAGAGGGAAGGGGGTGAGAGGTTGGGCAAAATAGGTGGAAGGGTTATGAGGTACAAATTTCCAATTATAAGATAAATAAACTATGGGGATACACCATAGGAAATATAGTCACTAATATTGTAATGACTTTGTGTGCTGACAGAAAGTTACTAGACTTATCATGGTGATCATTTTGTAATCTATATAACATAATGTATATAACATAAAGTAATGTATATAACCTGAAAATAACGTAATATCATGTGTCAACTATACTTTAATTAAAAAAACTGATGGTATGTTCCATTGTTTGGCAAATGCTATCAGGAAAGAGCAGCTTCAATGCTCCACCTACCTCTTTGGGTTCCCACTTTCCCTTGGAATTTGGCCTAGTAATATCACTCATTACTAGTTTGCCAAAATTATCTTTGCTTTTAAAAAGATTAAATTAAAAAAATTAGTTTATTGAGGTCATATTGGCTTATAAAATTGTGTAATTTCAGGCATTCATTATTATCTATCAGTTTCTGTACAGACTGCATTGTGCTCACTGCCAGTAGGCTAGTTTTTATCCATCACCGTACATATGTGCCCCTTTACCCCTTTCACTCTCCCTCCACCCCTTCCCCTCTGGTAACCACTAATCTGTTCTCCTTATTCCTGTTTGTTTATCTTCCACATTTGAGTGAAATCATGTGGTGTTTGTCTTTCTCCATCTGGCATATTTTGGTTAGCATAATTCCCTCAAGCTCCATCCATGTTGCTGCAAATGGCACGATTTTATCAAAAAGGTTAAACTTTTTCTTTTTTTAAAAATTATTTTATTGAGGGGTCGGCCTGGTGGTCCAGCGGTTAAGTTCGCACGTTTTGCTTCTGTGGCCCAGAGTTCACTGGTTCGGATCCTGGGTGTGGACCTATGCACCACTTGTCAAGCCATGCTGTGGCAGGTGTCCCACATATAAAATAGAGGAAGAAGGGCACGAATGTTAGCTCAGGGCCAGTCTTCCTCAGCAAAAAGAGGAGGATAGGCAGCAAATGTTAGCTCATGGCTAATCTTCCTCAAAAAATATTATTTTATGGAGATCATTAATGGTTTATAACATTGTGTAATTTCAGGTTACATTACAATTTATTAACTTCTGTATAGACTTCATCATGCTCACGACCAGTAATCTAATTTTTATCCATCACCATACATATGTGCCTCTTTACCCCTTTCGCCCACCCGCACAACCCCCTTCTCTTCTGGTAACCACTAATCTATTCACTTTTCCCCATATATTTGTGTATCTTCCATATATGAGTGAAATCATGCAGTATTTGCCTTGCTCTCTTTGGCTTATTTCACTTAACAGCATACCCTCAAAGTCCATCTATGTTGTTGAAAATGAGATGATTTTGTCTTTTTTTATGACCGTTGCATATATACACTGCACCTTCTTTATCCATTCATCTGTAGAAGGGCACTTGGGTTGCTTCCTCATCTTGGCTGTTGTGAATAATGCTTCAATGAACACAGGGGTGCATAAATCTCTTTGAATTGTTGATTTCAAGTTCTTTGGATAAATACCCAGTAGTGGGATAGCTGGATAGTATGGTATTTCTATTTTCAATTTTTTGAGAACTCTCCATACTGTTTTCCAGAGTAGCTGCACCAGTTTGCATTCCCACCAGCTGTGTATGAGGGCTCCTTTTTCTCCACGTCCTCTCCAACACCTACCATTTTTTGTCTTGTTAATTATAGCTATTCTGACAGGTGTAAGGTGATATCGCATTGTAATTTTGATTTGCATTTCGCTGATAATTATTGATGGCGAACATCTTTTCATGGGTCTGTTGGCCATCTGTATATCTTCTTTGGAAAAATGTTTGTTCATATCCTCTGCCCATTGTTTGATCGGATTGTCTGTTTTTTGTTGTTGAGTTGTATGAATTCTTACATATTTTGGATATTAACCCCTTGTAGGATATATGATTTGCAAATACTTTCTCCCAATTGGTGGGCTGTCTTTTCATTTTGTTCATTGTTTCCTTTGCCTTGCAGAAGCTTTTAAGTCTGATGTAGTCCCATTTGTTACTTTTTCTTTAGTTTCCCTTGCCTTGGTAGACATGGTTTCAAAAAGATGCTGCTAAGACCAAGGCCAAAGAGTATACTGCCTGTATTTTCTTCTAGGAGTTTTATGTTTTCAGGTCTTAAATTCAAGTCTTTAATCCATTTTGAGTTAATTTTTGTGAATGGTGCAAGATAATGGTCTACTTTCATTCTTTTGCATGTGGCTCCAGTTTTCCAAACACTGTTTATTGAAGAGATGTCCCTTTCGCCCTCGTATGTTCTTGGCTTCTTTGTAGAAGATTAGCTGACCATAGATATATGGTTTTCTTTCTGTCCTTTCGATTCTGTTCCATTGATCTGTGTGTCTGTTTTCTGCCAGTATCATACTGCTTTGATTTCTAAAGCTTGTAGTATATTTTGAAGTCCCTGATTGTGATGCCTCCAGCTCTGTTGTTTTTTCTCAGGATTGCTTCGGCTATTTGAGGTCTTTTGTTGTTCCATATAAATTTTGGGATTCTTTGTTCTATTTCTGTGAATAATATCATTGGGATTCTGATTGGGATTGCATTGAATCTGTAGATTGCCTTAGGTATTATGGACATTTTTGCCTTTGTTTATTCTTCCAATCCATTAGCATGGCATATCTTTCCATTTCTTTATATCATCTTTAATTACTTTCAATAATATCTTATAGTTTACAGTGTATAGGTCTTTCACTTCTTTGGTTAAATTTATTCCTAGATAGCTTGTTCTTTTTGTTATGATTGTAAATGGGATTGTATTCTTGACTTCTCTTCCTGCTAGTTCATTGTTAGTGTATAGAACTGCAATTGATCTTTGTAGGTGATTTTGTACCCTGCAACTTTGTCCTCATTGTTGATTATTTCTAATGATTTTCTGATGGATTCCTTAGGGTTTTTTATGTTTAGAATCATGTCATCTGCAAACAGCAAGAGTCTAATTTCTTCCTTTCCAATTTGGATTTCTTTTATTTCTTTTTCTTGCCTAATTGCTCTGGTCAAAACCTCTAGTACCATGTTGAATAGGAGTTGTGAGAGTAGGCACATTTGTGTTGTTCCTGTTCTCACAAGGATGGCTTTCAGTTTTTCACTGCTGAGTATGATGTTGACTGTGGGTTTGCCATATGTGGCCTTTATTATGTTGACATACTTTTCTTCTATACCATTTTATCAATGGTTTTTATCATACAGGGATGTTGGATCTTGTCAAATGTTTTCTCTGCATCTTTTGAATTGTTCGTGTGATTTTTATTTCTCATTTTGTTAGTGTGGTGTATCACATTGATTGACTTGTGGATGTTGGACCATCCCTGTGTTACTGGAATAAATCCCACTTGATCACGGTGTATGATCCTTTTAATATATTGCTGTTTTTGGTTTGCCAGTATTTTATTGAGGACTTTTGCATCTATGTTCATCAGGGACATTGGTCTGTAATTTTTCTTCTTTGTGCTGTCTTTATCAGTTTTTGGGGTCAGGGTAATGTTTACCTCATAGAATCACTTAGGAAGCATTCTGTATGTTTCAGTTTTTTGGAATATTTTGAGAAGGATAGGTCTTAAATCTTCTTTGAATGTTTGGTAGAATTCTCCACAGAGGCCAGTGGTCCTGGAGTTTTTTTGTGGGGGAGGTTTTTGACTACTGTTTCAATCTCTTTACTTTGGACTGGTGTATTCAGATTCTCCATTTCTTCTTGATTCAGTTTTGGGACTTTGTATGAGTCTAAGAATGTATTCATTTCTTGTAGGTTATCCAATTTGTGGGCATATAGTTTTTCATGGTATTCTCTTATAAGCCTTTGTATTTCTGTGGTATCCATTGTAATTTCTCCTCTTCATTTCTAATTTTATTAATTTGAGGCTTCTCTCTCTTTTTCTTAGTGAGTCTGCCTAAGGGTTTGTCAATTTTGTTTATCACCTCACAGAACCAGTTCTTAGTTTCATTGATGCTTTCTTCTGGGTTTTTTTTTTTTTTTTTTTAGTCTTTCATTTATTTCTGCTCTAATTTTTATAATTTCCCTCCTTCTACTGACTTTGGGCTTTGTTTGTTCTTCTTTTACTAGTTCTGTTAGCACAGTTTAAGATTATTTATTTGAGATTTTTCACATTTGTTGAGGTGGGCCTGTATTGCTATAGCTTTTCCTCTTATAACCACTTTTGCTGCATTCCATAAGAGTTGGTATGTTGTATTTTTATTTTCATTTGTCTCCAGGTGCTTTTAATTTTCCTTTGATGTCTTCATTGACTCGAGGGTTGTTCGTAGTGTGTTGTTTAGTCTCCACATATTTGTGACTTCCTCAGTTTTTTTCTTGTAGATGATTTCTAGTTTCTTAGTGTTGTGGTCAGAAAAGATGCTTGAGATGATTTCAATCTTCTTAAATTTATTGAAGCTTGCCTTGTTTCACAACATATAGTCTATCTTTGAGAATGTTCCATGTGCACTTGAGAGAAGAATGTGTATTCTGTTTTTGGATCGAATGTTCTCTTACATCTATTATGTCCATCTGATCAAGTGTTTTGTTTAAATTCACGATTTCCTTGTTGACTTTCTGTCTGGATGATCTGTCCATAGATGTAAGTGGGGTGTTGAGGTCCCCTACTATTATTGTGTTGCTTTTAATTTCTCCCTTTATGTCTGTTAATAGCTGCTTTATATACTTTGGTGCTCCTGTGCTGGGTGCATATATATTCACAAATGTTATATCCTCTTTATGGAATGTCCCTTTTATCATTATATACTGCCCCTCTTTGTCTCTCATTGTCTTTTTTATTTTGAAGTCTGCTTTGTCTGATATAAGTATGGCAACATCTGCTTTCTTTTATTTGCCATTTGCTTGAAGTATCATCTTCCATCTCCACTCTGAGTGTATGTTTGTCTTTAGAGCCTAGATGCATTTCCTGGAGGCAGCATATTGCTGGGTCTTGTTTTGTAATCCATCCAGCCACTCTTTGTCTTTTGATTGGAGGATTCAATCCATTGACTTTTAGAGTGTTTAGAGATATCTGAGGGCTTAATACTGACATTTTATTTCTCGTTTTCTGGATGTTCTATATTTCCATTGCTTTTCTTCCTTTGTATTTCTGACAGCCATTTCATTTGGTGGTTTATGTGATGGTTTTTTCAGTTTTCTTTTTATTTATGAATTATAGCTCTGCTCTGATTTTTTTTTTAGTGGTTACCATGAGGTTTGTATAAAAGATCCCATAGATGAGAGAGCTATTGTCTGATAGTCTCTTATCTCCATGAGCCTGATGAGGTTCCATCTCCCAACTTCCCCTTCTGAGTTATTGTTGTCACAAATTATTCTGTATTGTGCTGTGAGTTTATTACTAAGTTGAAGTGTTTTTAGTTACTTTAGTTGCTTTCCTTTCCTTTTTATTTTAAGTTATAATTGAATATTTGCTTCCCTGTTCTGAAAGAGAGTTGCCATTTTCTGATTTTGTTTGTCTTTTTATCTCCTTTCTCAAAGCTTGTCTTTTTGTTTCAGGTGTGAGGTCATCTTTAATCACTTCTTTTAAAGGGAGGTCTAGTGGCAATGAACTCCCTCAGCTTTTGTTTATCTGGGAAAGCTTTTATTTCTCCATCTTACCTAAAGGATAATTTTGCCATGTAGGGTATTCTTGGCTATAAGTTTTTGTCTTTCAGTATTTTGACTATATCATTCCATTCTCTCCTAGCCTGTAAGGTTTCAGCCAAGAAATATGCTGAAAGCCTGATAGGGGTTCCTTTGTAGAGTATTTTCTTCTGCCTTTTTTTCTTTTTCACTGACTTTTGTCAGTTTACTATTATACACCTTGGCGAAGATCTTTTAATATTGATGTAACTAGACATACTATTAGCTTCATGTATTTGTAAGTCTGGTTCTTTCCTCAGGTTTGGGAAATTCTCAGGTACTATTTTCTTTGAGCAAGCTCTCTGCTCCGTTCTCTCTTTGGAATACCTATAATTCTTATGTTACTTTTTCTAATTGAGTCAGATATTTCTCTAAGAATTCCTTCATTTAAAAAAAAATCTTAGGGGCTGGCCCAGTGGCACAACAGTTAAGTTTGCACCATCCACTTTGGTGGCCCGGGGTCTGCTGGTTCAGATCCTGGGTGCGGACATGGCACCACTCATCAAGCCATGCTGTGGCAGGCATCCCACATATAAAGTAGAGGAAGAAGGGCACGAATGTTAGCTCAGGGCCAGTCTTCCTCAGCAAAAAGAGGAGGATAGGCAGCAAATGTTAGCTCATGGCTAATCTTCCTCAAAAAATATTATTTTATGGAGATCATTAATGGTTTATAACATTGTGTAATTTCAGGTTACATTACAATTTATTAACTTCTGTATAGACTTCATCATGCTCACGACCAGTAATCTAATTTTTATCCATCACCATACATATGTGCCTCTTTACCCCTTTCGCCCACCCGCACAACCCCCTTCTCTTCTGGTAACCACTAATCTATTCACTTTTCCCCATATATTTGTGTATCTTCCATATATGAGTGAAATCATGCAGTATTTGCCTTGCTCTCTTTGGCTTATTTCACTTAACAGCATACCCTCAAAGTCCATCTATGTTGTTGAAAATGAGATGATTTTGTCTTTTTTTATGACCGTTGCATATATACACTGCACCTTCTTTATCCATTCATCTGTAGAAGGGCACTTGGGTTGCTTCCTCATCTTGGCTGTTGTGAATAATGCTTCAATGAACACAGGGGTGCATAAATCTCTTTGAATTGTTGATTTCAAGTTCTTTGGATAAATACCCAGTAGTGGGATAGCTGGATAGTATGGTATTTCTATTTTCAATTTTTTGAGAACTCTCCATACTGTTTTCCAGAGTAGCTGCACCAGTTTGCATTCCCACCAGCTGTGTATGAGGGCTCCTTTTTCTCCACGTCCTCTCCAACACCTACCATTTTTTGTCTTGTTAATTATAGCTATTCTGACAGGTGTAAGGTGATATCGCATTGTAATTTTGATTTGCATTTCGCTGATAATTATTGATGGCGAACATCTTTTCATGGGTCTGTTGGCCATCTGTATATCTTCTTTGGAAAAATGTTTGTTCATATCCTCTGCCCATTGTTTGATCGGATTGTCTGTTTTTTGTTGTTGAGTTGTATGAATTCTTACATATTTTGGATATTAACCCCTTGTAGGATATATGATTTGCAAATACTTTCTCCCAATTGGTGGGCTGTCTTTTCATTTTGTTCATTGTTTCCTTTGCCTTGCAGAAGCTTTTAAGTCTGATGTAGTCCCATTTGTTACTTTTTCTTTAGTTTCCCTTGCCTTGGTAGACATGGTTTCAAAAAGATGCTGCTAAGACCAAGGCCAAAGAGTATACTGCCTGTATTTTCTTCTAGGAGTTTTATGTTTTCAGGTCTTAAATTCAAGTCTTTAATCCATTTTGAGTTAATTTTTGTGAATGGTGCAAGATAATGGTCTACTTTCATTCTTTTGCATGTGGCTCCAGTTTTCCAAACACTGTTTATTGAAGAGATGTCCCTTTCGCCCTCGTATGTTCTTGGCTTCTTTGTAGAAGATTAGCTGACCATAGATATATGGTTTTCTTTCTGTCCTTTCGATTCTGTTCCATTGATCTGTGTGTCTGTTTTCTGCCAGTATCATACTGCTTTGATTTCTAAAGCTTGTAGTATATTTTGAAGTCCCTGATTGTGATGCCTCCAGCTCTGTTGTTTTTTCTCAGGATTGCTTCGGCTATTTGAGGTCTTTTGTTGTTCCATATAAATTTTGGGATTCTTTGTTCTATTTCTGTGAATAATATCATTGGGATTCTGATTGGGATTGCATTGAATCTGTAGATTGCCTTAGGTATTATGGACATTTTTGCCTTTGTTTATTCTTCCAATCCATTAGCATGGCATATCTTTCCATTTCTTTATATCATCTTTAATTACTTTCAATAATATCTTATAGTTTACAGTGTATAGGTCTTTCACTTCTTTGGTTAAATTTATTCCTAGATAGCTTGTTCTTTTTGTTATGATTGTAAATGGGATTGTATTCTTGACTTCTCTTCCTGCTAGTTCATTGTTAGTGTATAGAACTGCAATTGATCTTTGTAGGTGATTTTGTACCCTGCAACTTTGTCCTCATTGTTGATTATTTCTAATGATTTTCTGATGGATTCCTTAGGGTTTTTTATGTTTAGAATCATGTCATCTGCAAACAGCAAGAGTCTAATTTCTTCCTTTCCAATTTGGATTTCTTTTATTTCTTTTTCTTGCCTAATTGCTCTGGTCAAAACCTCTAGTACCATGTTGAATAGGAGTTGTGAGAGTAGGCACATTTGTGTTGTTCCTGTTCTCACAAGGATGGCTTTCAGTTTTTCACTGCTGAGTATGATGTTGACTGTGGGTTTGCCATATGTGGCCTTTATTATGTTGACATACTTTTCTTCTATACCATTTTATCAATGGTTTTTATCATACAGGGATGTTGGATCTTGTCAAATGTTTTCTCTGCATCTTTTGAATTGTTCGTGTGATTTTTATTTCTCATTTTGTTAGTGTGGTGTATCACATTGATTGACTTGTGGATGTTGGACCATCCCTGTGTTACTGGAATAAATCCCACTTGATCACGGTGTATGATCCTTTTAATATATTGCTGTTTTTGGTTTGCCAGTATTTTATTGAGGACTTTTGCATCTATGTTCATCAGGGACATTGGTCTGTAATTTTTCTTCTTTGTGCTGTCTTTATCAGTTTTTGGGGTCAGGGTAATGTTTACCTCATAGAATCACTTAGGAAGCATTCTGTATGTTTCAGTTTTTTGGAATATTTTGAGAAGGATAGGTCTTAAATCTTCTTTGAATGTTTGGTAGAATTCTCCACAGAGGCCAGTGGTCCTGGAGTTTTTTTGTGGGGGAGGTTTTTGACTACTGTTTCAATCTCTTTACTTTGGACTGGTGTATTCAGATTCTCCATTTCTTCTTGATTCAGTTTTGGGACTTTGTATGAGTCTAAGAATGTATTCATTTCTTGTAGGTTATCCAATTTGTGGGCATATAGTTTTTCATGGTATTCTCTTATAAGCCTTTGTATTTCTGTGGTATCCATTGTAATTTCTCCTCTTCATTTCTAATTTTATTAATTTGAGGCTTCTCTCTCTTTTTCTTAGTGAGTCTGCCTAAGGGTTTGTCAATTTTGTTTATCACCTCACAGAACCAGTTCTTAGTTTCATTGATGCTTTCTTCTGGGTTTTTTTTTTTTTTTTTTTAGTCTTTCATTTATTTCTGCTCTAATTTTTATAATTTCCCTCCTTCTACTGACTTTGGGCTTTGTTTGTTCTTCTTTTACTAGTTCTGTTAGCACAGTTTAAGATTATTTATTTGAGATTTTTCACATTTGTTGAGGTGGGCCTGTATTGCTATAGCTTTTCCTCTTATAACCACTTTTGCTGCATTCCATAAGAGTTGGTATGTTGTATTTTTATTTTCATTTGTCTCCAGGTGCTTTTAATTTTCCTTTGATGTCTTCATTGACTCGAGGGTTGTTCGTAGTGTGTTGTTTAGTCTCCACATATTTGTGACTTCCTCAGTTTTTTTCTTGTAGATGATTTCTAGTTTCTTAGTGTTGTGGTCAGAAAAGATGCTTGAGATGATTTCAATCTTCTTAAATTTATTGAAGCTTGCCTTGTTTCACAACATATAGTCTATCTTTGAGAATGTTCCATGTGCACTTGAGAGAAGAATGTGTATTCTGTTTTTGGATCGAATGTTCTCTTACATCTATTATGTCCATCTGATCAAGTGTTTTGTTTAAATTCACGATTTCCTTGTTGACTTTCTGTCTGGATGATCTGTCCATAGATGTAAGTGGGGTGTTGAGGTCCCCTACTATTATTGTGTTGCTTTTAATTTCTCCCTTTATGTCTGTTAATAGCTGCTTTATATACTTTGGTGCTCCTGTGCTGGGTGCATATATATTCACAAATGTTATATCCTCTTTATGGAATGTCCCTTTTATCATTATATACTGCCCCTCTTTGTCTCTCATTGTCTTTTTTATTTTGAAGTCTGCTTTGTCTGATATAAGTATGGCAACATCTGCTTTCTTTTATTTGCCATTTGCTTGAAGTATCATCTTCCATCTCCACTCTGAGTGTATGTTTGTCTTTAGAGCCTAGATGCATTTCCTGGAGGCAGCATATTGCTGGGTCTTGTTTTGTAATCCATCCAGCCACTCTTTGTCTTTTGATTGGAGGATTCAATCCATTGACTTTTAGAGTGTTTAGAGATATCTGAGGGCTTAATACTGACATTTTATTTCTCGTTTTCTGGATGTTCTATATTTCCATTGCTTTTCTTCCTTTGTATTTCTGACAGCCATTTCATTTGGTGGTTTATGTGATGGTTTTTTCAGTTTTCTTTTTATTTATGAATTATAGCTCTGCTCTGATTTTTTTTTTAGTGGTTACCATGAGGTTTGTATAAAAGATCCCATAGATGAGAGAGCTATTGTCTGATAGTCTCTTATCTCCATGAGCCTGATGAGGTTCCATCTCCCAACTTCCCCTTCTGAGTTATTGTTGTCACAAATTATTCTGTATTGTGCTGTGAGTTTATTACTAAGTTGAAGTGTTTTTAGTTACTTTAGTTGCTTTCCTTTCCTTTTTATTTTAAGTTATAATTGAATATTTGCTTCCCTGTTCTGAAAGAGAGTTGCCATTTTCTGATTTTGTTTGTCTTTTTATCTCCTTTCTCAAAGCTTGTCTTTTTGTTTCAGGTGTGAGGTCATCTTTAATCACTTCTTTTAAAGGGAGGTCTAGTGGCAATGAACTCCCTCAGCTTTTGTTTATCTGGGAAAGCTTTTATTTCTCCATCTTACCTAAAGGATAATTTTGCCATGTAGGGTATTCTTGGCTATAAGTTTTTGTCTTTCAGTATTTTGACTATATCATTCCATTCTCTCCTAGCCTGTAAGGTTTCAGCCAAGAAATATGCTGAAAGCCTGATAGGGGTTCCTTTGTAGAGTATTTTCTTCTGCCTTTTTTTCTTTTTCACTGACTTTTGTCAGTTTACTATTATACACCTTGGCGAAGATCTTTTAATATTGATGTAACTAGACATACTATTAGCTTCATGTATTTGTAAGTCTGGTTCTTTCCTCAGGTTTGGGAAATTCTCAGGTACTATTTTCTTTGAGCAAGCTCTCTGCTCCGTTCTCTCTTTGGAATACCTATAATTCTTATGTTACTTTTTCTAATTGAGTCAGATATTTCTCTAAGAATTCCTTCATTTAAAAAAAAATCTTAGGGGCTGGCCCAGTGGCACAACAGTTAAGTTTGCACCATCCACTTTGGTGGCCCGGGGTCTGCTGGTTCAGATCCTGGGTGCGGACATGGCACCACTCATCAAGCCATGCTGTGGCAGGCATCCCACATATAAAGTAGAGGAAGAAGGGCACGAATGTTAGCTCAGGGCCAGTCTTCCTCAGCAAAAAGAGGAGGATAGGCAGCAAATGTTAGCTCATGGCTAATCTTCCTCAAAAAATATTATTTTATGGAGATCATTAATGGTTTATAACATTGTGTAATTTCAGGTTACATTACAATTTATTAACTTCTGTATAGACTTCATCATGCTCACGACCAGTAATCTAATTTTTATCCATCACCATACATATGTGCCTCTTTACCCCTTTCGCCCACCCGCACAACCCCCTTCTCTTCTGGTAACCACTAATCTATTCACTTTTCCCCATATATTTGTGTATCTTCCATATATGAGTGAAATCATGCAGTATTTGCCTTGCTCTCTTTGGCTTATTTCACTTAACAGCATACCCTCAAAGTCCATCTATGTTGTTGAAAATGAGATGATTTTGTCTTTTTTTATGACCGTTGCATATATACACTGCACCTTCTTTATCCATTCATCTGTAGAAGGGCACTTGGGTTGCTTCCTCATCTTGGCTGTTGTGAATAATGCTTCAATGAACACAGGGGTGCATAAATCTCTTTGAATTGTTGATTTCAAGTTCTTTGGATAAATACCCAGTAGTGGGATAGCTGGATAGTATGGTATTTCTATTTTCAATTTTTTGAGAACTCTCCATACTGTTTTCCAGAGTAGCTGCACCAGTTTGCATTCCCACCAGCTGTGTATGAGGGCTCCTTTTTCTCCACGTCCTCTCCAACACCTACCATTTTTTGTCTTGTTAATTATAGCTATTCTGACAGGTGTAAGGTGATATCGCATTGTAATTTTGATTTGCATTTCGCTGATAATTATTGATGGCGAACATCTTTTCATGGGTCTGTTGGCCATCTGTATATCTTCTTTGGAAAAATGTTTGTTCATATCCTCTGCCCATTGTTTGATCGGATTGTCTGTTTTTTGTTGTTGAGTTGTATGAATTCTTACATATTTTGGATATTAACCCCTTGTAGGATATATGATTTGCAAATACTTTCTCCCAATTGGTGGGCTGTCTTTTCATTTTGTTCATTGTTTCCTTTGCCTTGCAGAAGCTTTTAAGTCTGATGTAGTCCCATTTGTTACTTTTTCTTTAGTTTCCCTTGCCTTGGTAGACATGGTTTCAAAAAGATGCTGCTAAGACCAAGGCCAAAGAGTATACTGCCTGTATTTTCTTCTAGGAGTTTTATGTTTTCAGGTCTTAAATTCAAGTCTTTAATCCATTTTGAGTTAATTTTTGTGAATGGTGCAAGATAATGGTCTACTTTCATTCTTTTGCATGTGGCTCCAGTTTTCCAAACACTGTTTATTGAAGAGATGTCCCTTTCGCCCTCGTATGTTCTTGGCTTCTTTGTAGAAGATTAGCTGACCATAGATATATGGTTTTCTTTCTGTCCTTTCGATTCTGTTCCATTGATCTGTGTGTCTGTTTTCTGCCAGTATCATACTGCTTTGATTTCTAAAGCTTGTAGTATATTTTGAAGTCCCTGATTGTGATGCCTCCAGCTCTGTTGTTTTTTCTCAGGATTGCTTCGGCTATTTGAGGTCTTTTGTTGTTCCATATAAATTTTGGGATTCTTTGTTCTATTTCTGTGAATAATATCATTGGGATTCTGATTGGGATTGCATTGAATCTGTAGATTGCCTTAGGTATTATGGACATTTTTGCCTTTGTTTATTCTTCCAATCCATTAGCATGGCATATCTTTCCATTTCTTTATATCATCTTTAATTACTTTCAATAATATCTTATAGTTTACAGTGTATAGGTCTTTCACTTCTTTGGTTAAATTTATTCCTAGATAGCTTGTTCTTTTTGTTATGATTGTAAATGGGATTGTATTCTTGACTTCTCTTCCTGCTAGTTCATTGTTAGTGTATAGAACTGCAATTGATCTTTGTAGGTGATTTTGTACCCTGCAACTTTGTCCTCATTGTTGATTATTTCTAATGATTTTCTGATGGATTCCTTAGGGTTTTTTATGTTTAGAATCATGTCATCTGCAAACAGCAAGAGTCTAATTTCTTCCTTTCCAATTTGGATTTCTTTTATTTCTTTTTCTTGCCTAATTGCTCTGGTCAAAACCTCTAGTACCATGTTGAATAGGAGTTGTGAGAGTAGGCACATTTGTGTTGTTCCTGTTCTCACAAGGATGGCTTTCAGTTTTTCACTGCTGAGTATGATGTTGACTGTGGGTTTGCCATATGTGGCCTTTATTATGTTGACATACTTTTCTTCTATACCATTTTATCAATGGTTTTTATCATACAGGGATGTTGGATCTTGTCAAATGTTTTCTCTGCATCTTTTGAATTGTTCGTGTGATTTTTATTTCTCATTTTGTTAGTGTGGTGTATCACATTGATTGACTTGTGGATGTTGGACCATCCCTGTGTTACTGGAATAAATCCCACTTGATCACGGTGTATGATCCTTTTAATATATTGCTGTTTTTGGTTTGCCAGTATTTTATTGAGGACTTTTGCATCTATGTTCATCAGGGACATTGGTCTGTAATTTTTCTTCTTTGTGCTGTCTTTATCAGTTTTTGGGGTCAGGGTAATGTTTACCTCATAGAATCACTTAGGAAGCATTCTGTATGTTTCAGTTTTTTGGAATATTTTGAGAAGGATAGGTCTTAAATCTTCTTTGAATGTTTGGTAGAATTCTCCACAGAGGCCAGTGGTCCTGGAGTTTTTTTGTGGGGGAGGTTTTTGACTACTGTTTCAATCTCTTTACTTTGGACTGGTGTATTCAGATTCTCCATTTCTTCTTGATTCAGTTTTGGGACTTTGTATGAGTCTAAGAATGTATTCATTTCTTGTAGGTTATCCAATTTGTGGGCATATAGTTTTTCATGGTATTCTCTTATAAGCCTTTGTATTTCTGTGGTATCCATTGTAATTTCTCCTCTTCATTTCTAATTTTATTAATTTGAGGCTTCTCTCTCTTTTTCTTAGTGAGTCTGCCTAAGGGTTTGTCAATTTTGTTTATCACCTCACAGAACCAGTTCTTAGTTTCATTGATGCTTTCTTCTGGGTTTTTTTTTTTTTTTTTTTAGTCTTTCATTTATTTCTGCTCTAATTTTTATAATTTCCCTCCTTCTACTGACTTTGGGCTTTGTTTGTTCTTCTTTTACTAGTTCTGTTAGCACAGTTTAAGATTATTTATTTGAGATTTTTCACATTTGTTGAGGTGGGCCTGTATTGCTATAGCTTTTCCTCTTATAACCACTTTTGCTGCATTCCATAAGAGTTGGTATGTTGTATTTTTATTTTCATTTGTCTCCAGGTGCTTTTAATTTTCCTTTGATGTCTTCATTGACTCGAGGGTTGTTCGTAGTGTGTTGTTTAGTCTCCACATATTTGTGACTTCCTCAGTTTTTTTCTTGTAGATGATTTCTAGTTTCTTAGTGTTGTGGTCAGAAAAGATGCTTGAGATGATTTCAATCTTCTTAAATTTATTGAAGCTTGCCTTGTTTCACAACATATAGTCTATCTTTGAGAATGTTCCATGTGCACTTGAGAGAAGAATGTGTATTCTGTTTTTGGATCGAATGTTCTCTTACATCTATTATGTCCATCTGATCAAGTGTTTTGTTTAAATTCACGATTTCCTTGTTGACTTTCTGTCTGGATGATCTGTCCATAGATGTAAGTGGGGTGTTGAGGTCCCCTACTATTATTGTGTTGCTTTTAATTTCTCCCTTTATGTCTGTTAATAGCTGCTTTATATACTTTGGTGCTCCTGTGCTGGGTGCATATATATTCACAAATGTTATATCCTCTTTATGGAATGTCCCTTTTATCATTATATACTGCCCCTCTTTGTCTCTCATTGTCTTTTTTATTTTGAAGTCTGCTTTGTCTGATATAAGTATGGCAACATCTGCTTTCTTTTATTTGCCATTTGCTTGAAGTATCATCTTCCATCTCCACTCTGAGTGTATGTTTGTCTTTAGAGCCTAGATGCATTTCCTGGAGGCAGCATATTGCTGGGTCTTGTTTTGTAATCCATCCAGCCACTCTTTGTCTTTTGATTGGAGGATTCAATCCATTGACTTTTAGAGTGTTTAGAGATATCTGAGGGCTTAATACTGACATTTTATTTCTCGTTTTCTGGATGTTCTATATTTCCATTGCTTTTCTTCCTTTGTATTTCTGACAGCCATTTCATTTGGTGGTTTATGTGATGGTTTTTTCAGTTTTCTTTTTATTTATGAATTATAGCTCTGCTCTGATTTTTTTTTTAGTGGTTACCATGAGGTTTGTATAAAAGATCCCATAGATGAGAGAGCTATTGTCTGATAGTCTCTTATCTCCATGAGCCTGATGAGGTTCCATCTCCCAACTTCCCCTTCTGAGTTATTGTTGTCACAAATTATTCTGTATTGTGCTGTGAGTTTATTACTAAGTTGAAGTGTTTTTAGTTACTTTAGTTGCTTTCCTTTCCTTTTTATTTTAAGTTATAATTGAATATTTGCTTCCCTGTTCTGAAAGAGAGTTGCCATTTTCTGATTTTGTTTGTCTTTTTATCTCCTTTCTCAAAGCTTGTCTTTTTGTTTCAGGTGTGAGGTCATCTTTAATCACTTCTTTTAAAGGGAGGTCTAGTGGCAATGAACTCCCTCAGCTTTTGTTTATCTGGGAAAGCTTTTATTTCTCCATCTTACCTAAAGGATAATTTTGCCATGTAGGGTATTCTTGGCTATAAGTTTTTGTCTTTCAGTATTTTGACTATATCATTCCATTCTCTCCTAGCCTGTAAGGTTTCAGCCAAGAAATATGCTGAAAGCCTGATAGGGGTTCCTTTGTAGAGTATTTTCTTCTGCCTTTTTTTCTTTTTCACTGACTTTTGTCAGTTTACTATTATACACCTTGGCGAAGATCTTTTAATATTGATGTAACTAGACATACTATTAGCTTCATGTATTTGTAAGTCTGGTTCTTTCCTCAGGTTTGGGAAATTCTCAGGTACTATTTTCTTTGAGCAAGCTCTCTGCTCCGTTCTCTCTTTGGAATACCTATAATTCTTATGTTACTTTTTCTAATTGAGTCAGATATTTCTCTAAGAATTCCTTCATTTAAAAAAAAATCTTAGGGGCTGGCCCAGTGGCACAACAGTTAAGTTTGCACCATCCACTTTGGTGGCCCGGGGTCTGCTGGTTCAGATCCTGGGTGCGGACATGGCACCACTCATCAAGCCATGCTGTGGCAGGCATCCCACATATAAAGTAGAGGAAGAAGGGCACGAATGTTAGCTCAGGGCCAGTCTTCCTCAGCAAAAAGAGGAGGATAGGCAGCAAATGTTAGCTCATGGCTAATCTTCCTCAAAAAATATTATTTTATGGAGATCATTAATGGTTTATAACATTGTGTAATTTCAGGTTACATTACAATTTATTAACTTCTGTATAGACTTCATCATGCTCACGACCAGTAATCTAATTTTTATCCATCACCATACATATGTGCCTCTTTACCCCTTTCGCCCACCCGCACAACCCCCTTCTCTTCTGGTAACCACTAATCTATTCACTTTTCCCCATATATTTGTGTATCTTCCATATATGAGTGAAATCATGCAGTATTTGCCTTGCTCTCTTTGGCTTATTTCACTTAACAGCATACCCTCAAAGTCCATCTATGTTGTTGAAAATGAGATGATTTTGTCTTTTTTTATGACCGTTGCATATATACACTGCACCTTCTTTATCCATTCATCTGTAGAAGGGCACTTGGGTTGCTTCCTCATCTTGGCTGTTGTGAATAATGCTTCAATGAACACAGGGGTGCATAAATCTCTTTGAATTGTTGATTTCAAGTTCTTTGGATAAATACCCAGTAGTGGGATAGCTGGATAGTATGGTATTTCTATTTTCAATTTTTTGAGAACTCTCCATACTGTTTTCCAGAGTAGCTGCACCAGTTTGCATTCCCACCAGCTGTGTATGAGGGCTCCTTTTTCTCCACGTCCTCTCCAACACCTACCATTTTTTGTCTTGTTAATTATAGCTATTCTGACAGGTGTAAGGTGATATCGCATTGTAATTTTGATTTGCATTTCGCTGATAATTATTGATGGCGAACATCTTTTCATGGGTCTGTTGGCCATCTGTATATCTTCTTTGGAAAAATGTTTGTTCATATCCTCTGCCCATTGTTTGATCGGATTGTCTGTTTTTTGTTGTTGAGTTGTATGAATTCTTACATATTTTGGATATTAACCCCTTGTAGGATATATGATTTGCAAATACTTTCTCCCAATTGGTGGGCTGTCTTTTCATTTTGTTCATTGTTTCCTTTGCCTTGCAGAAGCTTTTAAGTCTGATGTAGTCCCATTTGTTACTTTTTCTTTAGTTTCCCTTGCCTTGGTAAACATGGTTTCAAAAAGATGCTGCTAAGACCAAGGCCAAAGAGTATACTGCCTGTATTTTCTTCTAGGAGTTTTATGTTTTCAGGTCTTAAATTCAAGTCTTTAATCCATTTTGAGTTAATTTTTGTGAATGGTGCAAGATAATGGTCTACTTTCATTCTTTTGCATGTGGCTCCAGTTTTCCAAACACTGTTTATTGAAGAGATGTCCCTTTCGCCCTCGTATGTTCTTGGCTTCTTTGTAGAAGATTAGCTGACCATAGATATATGGTTTTCTTTCTGTCCTTTCGATTCTGTTCCATTGATCTGTGTGTCTGTTTTCTGCCAGTATCATACTGCTTTGATTTCTAAAGCTTGTAGTATATTTTGAAGTCCCTGATTGTGATGCCTCCAGCTCTGTTGTTTTTTCTCAGGATTGCTTCGGCTATTTGAGGTCTTTTGTTGTTCCATATAAATTTTGGGATTCTTTGTTCTATTTCTGTGAATAATATCATTGGGATTCTGATTGGGATTGCATTGAATCTGTAGATTGCCTTAGGTATTATGGACATTTTTGCCTTTGTTTATTCTTCCAATCCATTAGCATGGCATATCTTTCCATTTCTTTATATCATCTTTAATTACTTTCAATAATATCTTATAGTTTACAGTGTATAGGTCTTTCACTTCTTTGGTTAAATTTATTCCTAGATAGCTTGTTCTTTTTGTTATGATTGTAAATGGGATTGTATTCTTGACTTCTCTTCCTGCTAGTTCATTGTTAGTGTATAGAACTGCAATTGATCTTTGTAGGTGATTTTGTACCCTGCAACTTTGTCCTCATTGTTGATTATTTCTAATGATTTTCTGATGGATTCCTTAGGGTTTTTTATGTTTAGAATCATGTCATCTGCAAACAGCAAGAGTCTAATTTCTTCCTTTCCAATTTGGATTTCTTTTATTTCTTTTTCTTGCCTAATTGCTCTGGTCAAAACCTCTAGTACCATGTTGAATAGGAGTTGTGAGAGTAGGCACATTTGTGTTGTTCCTGTTCTCACAAGGATGGCTTTCAGTTTTTCACTGCTGAGTATGATGTTGACTGTGGGTTTGCCATATGTGGCCTTTATTATGTTGACATACTTTTCTTCTATACCATTTTATCAATGGTTTTTATCATACAGGGATGTTGGATCTTGTCAAATGTTTTCTCTGCATCTTTTGAATTGTTCGTGTGATTTTTATTTCTCATTTTGTTAGTGTGGTGTATCACATTGATTGACTTGTGGATGTTGGACCATCCCTGTGTTACTGGAATAAATCCCACTTGATCACGGTGTATGATCCTTTTAATATATTGCTGTTTTTGGTTTGCCAGTATTTTATTGAGGACTTTTGCATCTATGTTCATCAGGGACATTGGTCTGTAATTTTTCTTCTTTGTGCTGTCTTTATCAGTTTTTGGGGTCAGGGTAATGTTTACCTCATAGAATCACTTAGGAAGCATTCTGTATGTTTCAGTTTTTTGGAATATTTTGAGAAGGATAGGTCTTAAATCTTCTTTGAATGTTTGGTAGAATTCTCCACAGAGGCCAGTGGTCCTGGAGTTTTTTTGTGGGGGAGGTTTTTGACTACTGTTTCAATCTCTTTACTTTGGACTGGTGTATTCAGATTCTCCATTTCTTCTTGATTCAGTTTTGGGACTTTGTATGAGTCTAAGAATGTATTCATTTCTTGTAGGTTATCCAATTTGTGGGCATATAGTTTTTCATGGTATTCTCTTATAAGCCTTTGTATTTCTGTGGTATCCATTGTAATTTCTCCTCTTCATTTCTAATTTTATTAATTTGAGGCTTCTCTCTCTTTTTCTTAGTGAGTCTGCCTAAGGGTTTGTCAATTTTGTTTATCACCTCACAGAACCAGTTCTTAGTTTCATTGATGCTTTCTTCTGGGTTTTTTTTTTTTTTTTTTAGTCTTTCATTTATTTCTGCTCTAATTTTTATAATTTCCCTCCTTCTACTGACTTTGGGCTTTGTTTGTTCTTCTTTTACTAGTTCTGTTAGCACAGTTTAAGATTATTTATTTGAGATTTTTCACATTTGTTGAGGTGGGCCTGTATTGCTATAGCTTTTCCTCTTATAACCACTTTTGCTGCATTCCATAAGAGTTGGTATGTTGTATTTTTATTTTCATTTGTCTCCAGGTGCTTTTAATTTTCCTTTGATGTCTTCATTGACTCGAGGGTTGTTCGTAGTGTGTTGTTTAGTCTCCACATATTTGTGACTTCCTCAGTTTTTTTCTTGTAGATGATTTCTAGTTTCTTAGTGTTGTGGTCAGAAAAGATGCTTGAGATGATTTCAATCTTCTTAAATTTATTGAAGCTTGCCTTGTTTCACAACATATAGTCTATCTTTGAGAATGTTCCATGTGCACTTGAGAGAAGAATGTGTATTCTGTTTTTGGATCGAATGTTCTCTTACATCTATTATGTCCATCTGATCAAGTGTTTTGTTTAAATTCACGATTTCCTTGTTGACTTTCTGTCTGGATGATCTGTCCATAGATGTAAGTGGGGTGTTGAGGTCCCCTACTATTATTGTGTTGCTTTTAATTTCTCCCTTTATGTCTGTTAATAGCTGCTTTATATACTTTGGTGCTCCTGTGCTGGGTGCATATATATTCACAAATGTTATATCCTCTTTATGGAATGTCCCTTTTATCATTATATACTGCCCCTCTTTGTCTCTCATTGTCTTTTTTATTTTGAAGTCTGCTTTGTCTGATATAAGTATGGCAACATCTGCTTTCTTTTATTTGCCATTTGCTTGAAGTATCATCTTCCATCTCCACTCTGAGTGTATGTTTGTCTTTAGAGCCTAGATGCATTTCCTGGAGGCAGCATATTGCTGGGTCTTGTTTTGTAATCCATCCAGCCACTCTTTGTCTTTTGATTGGAGGATTCAATCCATTGACTTTTAGAGTGTTTAGAGATATCTGAGGGCTTAATACTGACATTTTATTTCTCGTTTTCTGGATGTTCTATATTTCCATTGCTTTTCTTCCTTTGTATTTCTGACAGCCATTTCATTTGGTGGTTTATGTGATGGTTTTTTCAGTTTTCTTTTTATTTATGAATTATAGCTCTGCTCTGATTTTTTTTTTAGTGGTTACCATGAGGTTTGTATAAAAGATCCCATAGATGAGAGAGCTATTGTCTGATAGTCTCTTATCTCCATGAGCCTGATGAGGTTCCATCTCCCAACTTCCCCTTCTGAGTTATTGTTGTCACAAATTATTCTGTATTGTGCTGTGAGTTTATTACTAAGTTGAAGTGTTTTTAGTTACTTTAGTTGCTTTCCTTTCCTTTTTATTTTAAGTTATAATTGAATATTTGCTTCCCTGTTCTGAAAGAGAGTTGCCATTTTCTGATTTTGTTTGTCTTTTTATCTCCTTTCTCAAAGCTTGTCTTTTTGTTTCAGGTGTGAGGTCATCTTTAATCACTTCTTTTAAAGGGAGGTCTAGTGGCAATGAACTCCCTCAGCTTTTGTTTATCTGGGAAAGCTTTTATTTCTCCATCTTACCTAAAGGATAATTTTGCCATGTAGGGTATTCTTGGCTATAAGTTTTTGTCTTTCAGTATTTTGACTATATCATTCCATTCTCTCCTAGCCTGTAAGGTTTCAGCCAAGAAATATGCTGAAAGCCTGATAGGGGTTCCTTTGTAGAGTATTTTCTTCTGCCTTTTTTTCTTTTTCACTGACTTTTGTCAGTTTACTATTATACACCTTGGCGAAGATCTTTTAATATTGATGTAACTAGACATACTATTAGCTTCATGTATTTGTAAGTCTGGTTCTTTCCTCAGGTTTGGGAAATTCTCAGGTACTATTTTCTTTGAGCAAGCTCTCTGCTCCGTTCTCTCTTTGGAATACCTATAATTCTTATGTTACTTTTTCTAATTGAGTCAGATATTTCTCTAAGAATTCCTTCATTTAAAAAAAAATCTTAGGGGCTGGCCCAGTGGCACAACAGTTAAGTTTGCACCATCCACTTTGGTGGCCCGGGGTCTGCTGGTTCAGATCCTGGGTGCGGACATGGCACCACTCATCAAGCCATGCTGTGGCAGGCATCCCACATATAAAGTAGAGGAAGAAGGGCACGAATGTTAGCTCAGGGCCAGTCTTCCTCAGCAAAAAGAGGAGGATAGGCAGCAAATGTTAGCTCATGGCTAATCTTCCTCAAAAAATATTATTTTATGGAGATCATTAATGGTTTATAACATTGTGTAATTTCAGGTTACATTACAATTTATTAACTTCTGTATAGACTTCATCATGCTCACGACCAGTAATCTAATTTTTATCCATCACCATACATATGTGCCTCTTTACCCCTTTCGCCCACCCGCACAACCCCCTTCTCTTCTGGTAACCACTAATCTATTCACTTTTCCCCATATATTTGTGTATCTTCCATATATGAGTGAAATCATGCAGTATTTGCCTTGCTCTCTTTGGCTTATTTCACTTAACAGCATACCCTCAAAGTCCATCTATGTTGTTGAAAATGAGATGATTTTGTCTTTTTTTATGACCGTTGCATATATACACTGCACCTTCTTTATCCATTCATCTGTAGAAGGGCACTTGGGTTGCTTCCTCATCTTGGCTGTTGTGAATAATGCTTCAATGAACACAGGGGTGCATAAATCTCTTTGAATTGTTGATTTCAAGTTCTTTGGATAAATACCCAGTAGTGGGATAGCTGGATAGTATGGTATTTCTATTTTCAATTTTTTGAGAACTCTCCATACTGTTTTCCAGAGTAGCTGCACCAGTTTGCATTCCCACCAGCTGTGTATGAGGGCTCCTTTTTCTCCACGTCCTCTCCAACACCTACCATTTTTTGTCTTGTTAATTATAGCTATTCTGACAGGTGTAAGGTGATATCGCATTGTAATTTTGATTTGCATTTCGCTGATAATTATTGATGGCGAACATCTTTTCATGGGTCTGTTGGCCATCTGTATATCTTCTTTGGAAAAATGTTTGTTCATATCCTCTGCCCATTGTTTGATCGGATTGTCTGTTTTTTGTTGTTGAGTTGTATGAATTCTTACATATTTTGGATATTAACCCCTTGTAGGATATATGATTTGCAAATACTTTCTCCCAATTGGTGGGCTGTCTTTTCATTTTGTTCATTGTTTCCTTTGCCTTGCAGAAGCTTTTAAGTCTGATGTAGTCCCATTTGTTACTTTTTCTTTAGTTTCCCTTGCCTTGGTAGACATGGTTTCAAAAAGATGCTGCTAAGACCAAGGCCAAAGAGTATACTGCCTGTATTTTCTTCTAGGAGTTTTATGTTTTCAGGTCTTAAATTCAAGTCTTTAATCCATTTTGAGTTAATTTTTGTGAATGGTGCAAGATAATGGTCTACTTTCATTCTTTTGCATGTGGCTCCAGTTTTCCAAACACTGTTTATTGAAGAGATGTCCCTTTCGCCCTCGTATGTTCTTGGCTTCTTTGTAGAAGATTAGCTGACCATAGATATATGGTTTTCTTTCTGTCCTTTCGATTCTGTTCCATTGATCTGTGTGTCTGTTTTCTGCCAGTATCATACTGCTTTGATTTCTAAAGCTTGTAGTATATTTTGAAGTCCCTGATTGTGATGCCTCCAGCTCTGTTGTTTTTTCTCAGGATTGCTTCGGCTATTTGAGGTCTTTTGTTGTTCCATATAAATTTTGGGATTCTTTGTTCTATTTCTGTGAATAATATCATTGGGATTCTGATTGGGATTGCATTGAATCTGTAGATTGCCTTAGGTATTATGGACATTTTTGCCTTTGTTTATTCTTCCAATCCATTAGCATGGCATATCTTTCCATTTCTTTATATCATCTTTAATTACTTTCAATAATATCTTATAGTTTACAGTGTATAGGTCTTTCACTTCTTTGGTTAAATTTATTCCTAGATAGCTTGTTCTTTTTGTTATGATTGTAAATGGGATTGTATTCTTGACTTCTCTTCCTGCTAGTTCATTGTTAGTGTATAGAACTGCAATTGATCTTTGTAGGTGATTTTGTACCCTGCAACTTTGTCCTCATTGTTGATTATTTCTAATGATTTTCTGATGGATTCCTTAGGGTTTTTTATGTTTAGAATCATGTCATCTGCAAACAGCAAGAGTCTAATTTCTTCCTTTCCAATTTGGATTTCTTTTATTTCTTTTTCTTGCCTAATTGCTCTGGTCAAAACCTCTAGTACCATGTTGAATAGGAGTTGTGAGAGTAGGCACATTTGTGTTGTTCCTGTTCTCACAAGGATGGCTTTCAGTTTTTCACTGCTGAGTATGATGTTGACTGTGGGTTTGCCATATGTGGCCTTTATTATGTTGACATACTTTTCTTCTATACCATTTTATCAATGGTTTTTATCATACAGGGATGTTGGATCTTGTCAAATGTTTTCTCTGCATCTTTTGAATTGTTCGTGTGATTTTTATTTCTCATTTTGTTAGTGTGGTGTATCACATTGATTGACTTGTGGATGTTGGACCATCCCTGTGTTACTGGAATAAATCCCACTTGATCACGGTGTATGATCCTTTTAATATATTGCTGTTTTTGGTTTGCCAGTATTTTATTGAGGACTTTTGCATCTATGTTCATCAGGGACATTGGTCTGTAATTTTTCTTCTTTGTGCTGTCTTTATCAGTTTTTGGGGTCAGGGTAATGTTTACCTCATAGAATCACTTAGGAAGCATTCTGTATGTTTCAGTTTTTTGGAATATTTTGAGAAGGATAGGTCTTAAATCTTCTTTGAATGTTTGGTAGAATTCTCCACAGAGGCCAGTGGTCCTGGAGTTTTTTTGTGGGGGAGGTTTTTGACTACTGTTTCAATCTCTTTACTTTGGACTGGTGTATTCAGATTCTCCATTTCTTCTTGATTCAGTTTTGGGACTTTGTATGAGTCTAAGAATGTATTCATTTCTTGTAGGTTATCCAATTTGTGGGCATATAGTTTTTCATGGTATTCTCTTATAAGCCTTTGTATTTCTGTGGTATCCATTGTAATTTCTCCTCTTCATTTCTAATTTTATTAATTTGAGGCTTCTCTCTCTTTTTCTTAGTGAGTCTGCCTAAGGGTTTGTCAATTTTGTTTATCACCTCACAGAACCAGTTCTTAGTTTCATTGATGCTTTCTTCTGGGTTTTTTTTTTTTTTTTTTTAGTCTTTCATTTATTTCTGCTCTAATTTTTATAATTTCCCTCCTTCTACTGACTTTGGGCTTTGTTTGTTCTTCTTTTACTAGTTCTGTTAGCACAGTTTAAGATTATTTATTTGAGATTTTTCACATTTGTTGAGGTGGGCCTGTATTGCTATAGCTTTTCCTCTTATAACCACTTTTGCTGCATTCCATAAGAGTTGGTATGTTGTATTTTTATTTTCATTTGTCTCCAGGTGCTTTTAATTTTCCTTTGATGTCTTCATTGACTCGAGGGTTGTTCGTAGTGTGTTGTTTAGTCTCCACATATTTGTGACTTCCTCAGTTTTTTTCTTGTAGATGATTTCTAGTTTCTTAGTGTTGTGGTCAGAAAAGATGCTTGAGATGATTTCAATCTTCTTAAATTTATTGAAGCTTGCCTTGTTTCACAACATATAGTCTATCTTTGAGAATGTTCCATGTGCACTTGAGAGAAGAATGTGTATTCTGTTTTTGGATCGAATGTTCTCTTACATCTATTATGTCCATCTGATCAAGTGTTTTGTTTAAATTCACGATTTCCTTGTTGACTTTCTGTCTGGATGATCTGTCCATAGATGTAAGTGGGGTGTTGAGGTCCCCTACTATTATTGTGTTGCTTTTAATTTCTCCCTTTATGTCTGTTAATAGCTGCTTTATATACTTTGGTGCTCCTGTGCTGGGTGCATATATATTCACAAATGTTATATCCTCTTTATGGAATGTCCCTTTTATCATTATATACTGCCCCTCTTTGTCTCTCATTGTCTTTTTTATTTTGAAGTCTGCTTTGTCTGATATAAGTATGGCAACATCTGCTTTCTTTTATTTGCCATTTGCTTGAAGTATCATCTTCCATCTCCACTCTGAGTGTATGTTTGTCTTTAGAGCCTAGATGCATTTCCTGGAGGCAGCATATTGCTGGGTCTTGTTTTGTAATCCATCCAGCCACTCTTTGTCTTTTGATTGGAGGATTCAATCCATTGACTTTTAGAGTGTTTAGAGATATCTGAGGGCTTAATACTGACATTTTATTTCTCGTTTTCTGGATGTTCTATATTTCCATTGCTTTTCTTCCTTTGTATTTCTGACAGCCATTTCATTTGGTGGTTTATGTGATGGTTTTTTCAGTTTTCTTTTTCTTTATGAATTATAGCTCTGCTCTGATTTTTTTTTTAGTGGTTACCATGAGGTTTGTATAAAAGATCCCATAGATGAGAGAGCTATTGTCTGATAGTCTCTTATCTCCATGAGCCTGATGAGGTTCCATCTCCCAACTTCCCCTTCTGAGTTATTGTTGTCACAAATTATTCTGTATTGTGCTGTGAGTTTATTACTAAGTTGAAGTGTTTTTAGTTACTTTAGTTGCTTTCCTTTCCTTTTTATTTTAAGTTATAATTGAATATTTGCTTCCCTGTTCTGAAAGAGAGTTGCCATTTTCTGATTTTGTTTGTCTTTTTATCTCCTTTCTCAAAGCTTGTCTTTTTGTTTCAGGTGTGAGGTCATCTTTAATCACTTCTTTTAAAGGGAGGTCTAGTGGCAATGAACTCCCTCAGCTTTTGTTTATCTGGGAAAGCTTTTATTTCTCCATCTTACCTAAAGGATAATTTTGCCATGTAGGGTATTCTTGGCTATAAGTTTTTGTCTTTCAGTATTTTGACTATATCATTCCATTCTCTCCTAGCCTGTAAGGTTTCAGCCAAGAAATATGCTGAAAGCCTGATAGGGGTTCCTTTGTAGAGTATTTTCTTCTGCCTTTTTTTCTTTTTCACTGACTTTTGTCAGTTTACTATTATACACCTTGGCGAAGATCTTTTAATATTGATGTAACTAGACATACTATTAGCTTCATGTATTTGTAAGTCTGGTTCTTTCCTCAGGTTTGGGAAATTCTCAGGTACTATTTTCTTTGAGCAAGCTCTCTGCTCCGTTCTCTCTTTGGAATACCTATAATTCTTATGTTACTTTTTCTAATTGAGTCAGATATTTCTCTAAGAATTCCTTCATTTAAAAAAAAATCTTAGGGGCTGGCCCAGTGGCACAACAGTTAAGTTTGCACCATCCACTTTGGTGGCCCGGGGTCTGCTGGTTCAGATCCTGGGTGCGGACATGGCACCACTCATCAAGCCATGCTGTGGCAGGCATCCCACATATAAAGTAGAGGAAGAAGGGCACGAATGTTAGCTCAGGGCCAGTCTTCCTCAGCAAAAAGAGGAGGATAGGCAGCAAATGTTAGCTCATGGCTAATCTTCCTCAAAAAATATTATTTTATGGAGATCATTAATGGTTTATAACATTGTGTAATTTCAGGTTACATTACAATTTATTAACTTCTGTATAGACTTCATCATGCTCACGACCAGTAATCTAATTTTTATCCATCACCATACATATGTGCCTCTTTACCCCTTTCGCCCACCCGCACAACCCCCTTCTCTTCTGGTAACCACTAATCTATTCACTTTTCCCCATATATTTGTGTATCTTCCATATATGAGTGAAATCATGCAGTATTTGCCTTGCTCTCTTTGGCTTATTTCACTTAACAGCATACCCTCAAAGTCCATCTATGTTGTTGAAAATGAGATGATTTTGTCTTTTTTTATGACCGTTGCATATATACACTGCACCTTCTTTATCCATTCATCTGTAGAAGGGCACTTGGGTTGCTTCCTCATCTTGGCTGTTGTGAATAATGCTTCAATGAACACAGGGGTGCATAAATCTCTTTGAATTGTTGATTTCAAGTTCTTTGGATAAATACCCAGTAGTGGGATAGCTGGATAGTATGGTATTTCTATTTTCAATTTTTTGAGAACTCTCCATACTGTTTTCCAGAGTAGCTGCACCAGTTTGCATTCCCACCAGCTGTGTATGAGGGCTCCTTTTTCTCCACGTCCTCTCCAACACCTACCATTTTTTGTCTTGTTAATTATAGCTATTCTGACAGGTGTAAGGTGATATCGCATTGTAATTTTGATTTGCATTTCGCTGATAATTATTGATGGCGAACATCTTTTCATGGGTCTGTTGGCCATCTGTATATCTTCTTTGGAAAAATGTTTGTTCATATCCTCTGCCCATTGTTTGATCGGATTGTCTGTTTTTTGTTGTTGAGTTGTATGAATTCTTACATATTTTGGATATTAACCCCTTGTAGGATATATGATTTGCAAATACTTTCTCCCAATTGGTGGGCTGTCTTTTCATTTTGTTCATTGTTTCCTTTGCCTTGCAGAAGCTTTTAAGTCTGATGTAGTCCCATTTGTTACTTTTTCTTTAGTTTCCCTTGCCTTGGTAGACATGGTTTCAAAAAGATGCTGCTAAGACCAAGGCCAAAGAGTATACTGCCTGTATTTTCTTCTAGGAGTTTTATGTTTTCAGGTCTTAAATTCAAGTCTTTAATCCATTTTGAGTTAATTTTTGTGAATGGTGCAAGATAATGGTCTACTTTCATTCTTTTGCATGTGGCTCCAGTTTTCCAAACACTGTTTATTGAAGAGATGTCCCTTTCGCCCTCGTATGTTCTTGGCTTCTTTGTAGAAGATTAGCTGACCATAGATATATGGTTTTCTTTCTGTCCTTTCGATTCTGTTCCATTGATCTGTGTGTCTGTTTTCTGCCAGTATCATACTGCTTTGATTTCTAAAGCTTGTAGTATATTTTGAAGTCCCTGATTGTGATGCCTCCAGCTCTGTTGTTTTTTCTCAGGATTGCTTCGGCTATTTGAGGTCTTTTGTTGTTCCATATAAATTTTGGGATTCTTTGTTCTATTTCTGTGAATAATATCATTGGGATTCTGATTGGGATTGCATTGAATCTGTAGATTGCCTTAGGTATTATGGACATTTTTGCCTTTGTTTATTCTTCCAATCCATTAGCATGGCATATCTTTCCATTTCTTTATATCATCTTTAATTACTTTCAATAATATCTTATAGTTTACAGTGTATAGGTCTTTCACTTCTTTGGTTAAATTTATTCCTAGATAGCTTGTTCTTTTTGTTATGATTGTAAATGGGATTGTATTCTTGACTTCTCTTCCTGCTAGTTCATTGTTAGTGTATAGAACTGCAATTGATCTTTGTAGGTGATTTTGTACCCTGCAACTTTGTCCTCATTGTTGATTATTTCTAATGATTTTCTGATGGATTCCTTAGGGTTTTTTATGTTTAGAATCATGTCATCTGCAAACAGCAAGAGTCTAATTTCTTCCTTTCCAATTTGGATTTCTTTTATTTCTTTTTCTTGCCTAATTGCTCTGGTCAAAACCTCTAGTACCATGTTGAATAGGAGTTGTGAGAGTAGGCACATTTGTGTTGTTCCTGTTCTCACAAGGATGGCTTTCAGTTTTTCACTGCTGAGTATGATGTTGACTGTGGGTTTGCCATATGTGGCCTTTATTATGTTGACATACTTTTCTTCTATACCATTTTATCAATGGTTTTTATCATACAGGGATGTTGGATCTTGTCAAATGTTTTCTCTGCATCTTTTGAATTGTTCGTGTGATTTTTATTTCTCATTTTGTTAGTGTGGTGTATCACATTGATTGACTTGTGGATGTTGGACCATCCCTGTGTTACTGGAATAAATCCCACTTGATCACGGTGTATGATCCTTTTAATATATTGCTGTTTTTGGTTTGCCAGTATTTTATTGAGGACTTTTGCATCTATGTTCATCAGGGACATTGGTCTGTAATTTTTCTTCTTTGTGCTGTCTTTATCAGTTTTTGGGGTCAGGGTAATGTTTACCTCATAGAATCACTTAGGAAGCATTCTGTATGTTTCAGTTTTTTGGAATATTTTGAGAAGGATAGGTCTTAAATCTTCTTTGAATGTTTGGTAGAATTCTCCACAGAGGCCAGTGGTCCTGGAGTTTTTTTGTGGGGGAGGTTTTTGACTACTGTTTCAATCTCTTTACTTTGGACTGGTGTATTCAGATTCTCCATTTCTTCTTGATTCAGTTTTGGGACTTTGTATGAGTCTAAGAATGTATTCATTTCTTGTAGGTTATCCAATTTGTGGGCATATAGTTTTTCATGGTATTCTCTTATAAGCCTTTGTATTTCTGTGGTATCCATTGTAATTTCTCCTCTTCATTTCTAATTTTATTAATTTGAGGCTTCTCTCTCTTTTTCTTAGTGAGTCTGCCTAAGGGTTTGTCAATTTTGTTTATCACCTCACAGAACCAGTTCTTAGTTTCATTGATGCTTTCTTCTGGGTTTTTTTTTTTTTTTTTTAGTCTTTCATTTATTTCTGCTCTAATTTTTATAATTTCCCTCCTTCTACTGACTTTGGGCTTTGTTTGTTCTTCTTTTACTAGTTCTGTTAGCACAGTTTAAGATTATTTATTTGAGATTTTTCACATTTGTTGAGGTGGGCCTGTATTGCTATAGCTTTTCCTCTTATAACCACTTTTGCTGCATTCCATAAGAGTTGGTATGTTGTATTTTTATTTTCATTTGTCTCCAGGTGCTTTTAATTTTCCTTTGATGTCTTCATTGACTCGAGGGTTGTTCGTAGTGTGTTGTTTAGTCTCCACATATTTGTGACTTCCTCAGTTTTTTTCTTGTAGATGATTTCTAGTTTCTTAGTGTTGTGGTCAGAAAAGATGCTTGAGATGATTTCAATCTTCTTAAATTTATTGAAGCTTGCCTTGTTTCACAACATATAGTCTATCTTTGAGAATGTTCCATGTGCACTTGAGAGAAGAATGTGTATTCTGTTTTTGGATCGAATGTTCTCTTACATCTATTATGTCCATCTGATCAAGTGTTTTGTTTAAATTCACGATTTCCTTGTTGACTTTCTGTCTGGATGATCTGTCCATAGATGTAAGTGGGGTGTTGAGGTCCCCTACTATTATTGTGTTGCTTTTAATTTCTCCCTTTATGTCTGTTAATAGCTGCTTTATATACTTTGGTGCTCCTGTGCTGGGTGCATATATATTCACAAATGTTATATCCTCTTTATGGAATGTCCCTTTTATCATTATATACTGCCCCTCTTTGTCTCTCATTGTCTTTTTTATTTTGAAGTCTGCTTTGTCTGATATAAGTATGGCAACATCTGCTTTCTTTTATTTGCCATTTGCTTGAAGTATCATCTTCCATCTCCACTCTGAGTGTATGTTTGTCTTTAGAGCCTAGATGCATTTCCTGGAGGCAGCATATTGCTGGGTCTTGTTTTGTAATCCATCCAGCCACTCTTTGTCTTTTGATTGGAGGATTCAATCCATTGACTTTTAGAGTGTTTAGAGATATCTGAGGGCTTAATACTGACATTTTATTTCTCGTTTTCTGGATGTTCTATATTTCCATTGCTTTTCTTCCTTTGTATTTCTGACAGCCATTTCATTTGGTGGTTTATGTGATGGTTTTTTCAGTTTTCTTTTTATTTATGAATTATAGCTCTGCTCTGATTTTTTTTTTAGTGGTTACCATGAGGTTTGTATAAAAGATCCCATAGATGAGAGAGCTATTGTCTGATAGTCTCTTATCTCCATGAGCCTGATGAGGTTCCATCTCCCAACTTCCCCTTCTGAGTTATTGTTGTCACAAATTATTCTGTATTGTGCTGTGAGTTTATTACTAAGTTGAAGTGTTTTTAGTTACTTTAGTTGCTTTCCTTTCCTTTTTATTTTAAGTTATAATTGAATATTTGCTTCCCTGTTCTGAAAGAGAGTTGCCATTTTCTGATTTTGTTTGTCTTTTTATCTCCTTTCTCAAAGCTTGTCTTTTTGTTTCAGGTGTGAGGTCATCTTTAATCACTTCTTTTAAAGGGAGGTCTAGTGGCAATGAACTCCCTCAGCTTTTGTTTATCTGGGAAAGCTTTTATTTCTCCATCTTACCTAAAGGATAATTTTGCCATGTAGGGTATTCTTGGCTATAAGTTTTTGTCTTTCAGTATTTTGACTATATCATTCCATTCTCTCCTAGCCTGTAAGGTTTCAGCCAAGAAATATGCTGAAAGCCTGATAGGGGTTCCTTTGTAGAGTATTTTCTTCTGCCTTTTTTTCTTTTTCACTGACTTTTGTCAGTTTACTATTATACACCTTGGCGAAGATCTTTTAATATTGATGTAACTAGACATACTATTAGCTTCATGTATTTGTAAGTCTGGTTCTTTCCTCAGGTTTGGGAAATTCTCAGGTACTATTTTCTTTGAGCAAGCTCTCTGCTCCGTTCTCTCTTTGGAATACCTATAATTCTTATGTTACTTTTTCTAATTGAGTCAGATATTTCTCTAAGAATTCCTTCATTTAAAAAAAAATCTTAGGGGCTGGCCCAGTGGCACAACAGTTAAGTTTGCACCATCCACTTTGGTGGCCCGGGGTCTGCTGGTTCAGATCCTGGGTGCGGACATGGCACCACTCATCAAGCCATGCTGTGGCAGGCATCCCACATATAAAGTAGAGGAAGAAGGGCACGAATGTTAGCTCAGGGCCAGTCTTCCTCAGCAAAAAGAGGAGGATAGGCAGCAAATGTTAGCTCATGGCTAATCTTCCTCAAAAAATATTATTTTATGGAGATCATTAATGGTTTATAACATTGTGTAATTTCAGGTTACATTACAATTTATTAACTTCTGTATAGACTTCATCATGCTCACGACCAGTAATCTAATTTTTATCCATCACCATACATATGTGCCTCTTTACCCCTTTCGCCCACCCGCACAACCCCCTTCTCTTCTGGTAACCACTAATCTATTCACTTTTCCCCATATATTTGTGTATCTTCCATATATGAGTGAAATCATGCAGTATTTGCCTTGCTCTCTTTGGCTTATTTCACTTAACAGCATACCCTCAAAGTCCATCTATGTTGTTGAAAATGAGATGATTTTGTCTTTTTTTATGACCGTTGCATATATACACTGCACCTTCTTTATCCATTCATCTGTAGAAGGGCACTTGGGTTGCTTCCTCATCTTGGCTGTTGTGAATAATGCTTCAATGAACACAGGGGTGCATAAATCTCTTTGAATTGTTGATTTCAAGTTCTTTGGATAAATACCCAGTAGTGGGATAGCTGGATAGTATGGTATTTCTATTTTCAATTTTTTGAGAACTCTCCATACTGTTTTCCAGAGTAGCTGCACCAGTTTGCATTCCCACCAGCTGTGTATGAGGGCTCCTTTTTCTCCACGTCCTCTCCAACACCTACCATTTTTTGTCTTGTTAATTATAGCTATTCTGACAGGTGTAAGGTGATATCGCATTGTAATTTTGATTTGCATTTCGCTGATAATTATTGATGGCGAACATCTTTTCATGGGTCTGTTGGCCATCTGTATATCTTCTTTGGAAAAATGTTTGTTCATATCCTCTGCCCATTGTTTGATCGGATTGTCTGTTTTTTGTTGTTGAGTTGTATGAATTCTTACATATTTTGGATATTAACCCCTTGTAGGATATATGATTTGCAAATACTTTCTCCCAATTGGTGGGCTGTCTTTTCATTTTGTTCATTGTTTCCTTTGCCTTGCAGAAGCTTTTAAGTCTGATGTAGTCCCATTTGTTACTTTTTCTTTAGTTTCCCTTGCCTTGGTAGACATGGTTTCAAAAAGATGCTGCTAAGACCAAGGCCAAAGAGTATACTGCCTGTATTTTCTTCTAGGAGTTTTATGTTTTCAGGTCTTAAATTCAAGTCTTTAATCCATTTTGAGTTAATTTTTGTGAATGGTGCAAGATAATGGTCTACTTTCATTCTTTTGCATGTGGCTCCAGTTTTCCAAACACTGTTTATTGAAGAGATGTCCCTTTCGCCCTCGTATGTTCTTGGCTTCTTTGTAGAAGATTAGCTGACCATAGATATATGGTTTTCTTTCTGTCCTTTCGATTCTGTTCCATTGATCTGTGTGTCTGTTTTCTGCCAGTATCATACTGCTTTGATTTCTAAAGCTTGTAGTATATTTTGAAGTCCCTGATTGTGATGCCTCCAGCTCTGTTGTTTTTTCTCAGGATTGCTTCGGCTATTTGAGGTCTTTTGTTGTTCCATATAAATTTTGGGATTCTTTGTTCTATTTCTGTGAATAATATCATTGGGATTCTGATTGGGATTGCATTGAATCTGTAGATTGCCTTAGGTATTATGGACATTTTTGCCTTTGTTTATTCTTCCAATCCATTAGCATGGCATATCTTTCCATTTCTTTATATCATCTTTAATTACTTTCAATAATATCTTATAGTTTACAGTGTATAGGTCTTTCACTTCTTTGGTTAAATTTATTCCTAGATAGCTTGTTCTTTTTGTTATGATTGTAAATGGGATTGTATTCTTGACTTCTCTTCCTGCTAGTTCATTGTTAGTGTATAGAACTGCAATTGATCTTTGTAGGTGATTTTGTACCCTGCAACTTTGTCCTCATTGTTGATTATTTCTAATGATTTTCTGATGGATTCCTTAGGGTTTTTTATGTTTAGAATCATGTCATCTGCAAACAGCAAGAGTCTAATTTCTTCCTTTCCAATTTGGATTTCTTTTATTTCTTTTTCTTGCCTAATTGCTCTGGTCAAAACCTCTAGTACCATGTTGAATAGGAGTTGTGAGAGTAGGCACATTTGTGTTGTTCCTGTTCTCACAAGGATGGCTTTCAGTTTTTCACTGCTGAGTATGATGTTGACTGTGGGTTTGCCATATGTGGCCTTTATTATGTTGACATACTTTTCTTCTATACCATTTTATCAATGGTTTTTATCATACAGGGATGTTGGATCTTGTCAAATGTTTTCTCTGCATCTTTTGAATTGTTCGTGTGATTTTTATTTCTCATTTTGTTAGTGTGGTGTATCACATTGATTGACTTGTGGATGTTGGACCATCCCTGTGTTACTGGAATAAATCCCACTTGATCACGGTGTATGATCCTTTTAATATATTGCTGTTTTTGGTTTGCCAGTATTTTATTGAGGACTTTTGCATCTATGTTCATCAGGGACATTGGTCTGTAATTTTTCTTCTTTGTGCTGTCTTTATCAGTTTTTGGGGTCAGGGTAATGTTTACCTCATAGAATCACTTAGGAAGCATTCTGTATGTTTCAGTTTTTTGGAATATTTTGAGAAGGATAGGTCTTAAATCTTCTTTGAATGTTTGGTAGAATTCTCCACAGAGGCCAGTGGTCCTGGAGTTTTTTTGTGGGGGAGGTTTTTGACTACTGTTTCAATCTCTTTACTTTGGACTGGTGTATTCAGATTCTCCATTTCTTCTTGATTCAGTTTTGGGACTTTGTATGAGTCTAAGAATGTATTCATTTCTTGTAGGTTATCCAATTTGTGGGCATATAGTTTTTCATGGTATTCTCTTATAAGCCTTTGTATTTCTGTGGTATCCATTGTAATTTCTCCTCTTCATTTCTAATTTTATTAATTTGAGGCTTCTCTCTCTTTTTCTTAGTGAGTCTGCCTAAGGGTTTGTCAATTTTGTTTATCACCTCACAGAACCAGTTCTTAGTTTCATTGATGCTTTCTTCTGGGTTTTTTTTTTTTTTTTTTAGTCTTTCATTTATTTCTGCTCTAATTTTTATAATTTCCCTCCTTCTACTGACTTTGGGCTTTGTTTGTTCTTCTTTTACTAGTTCTGTTAGCACAGTTTAAGATTATTTATTTGAGATTTTTCACATTTGTTGAGGTGGGCCTGTATTGCTATAGCTTTTCCTCTTATAACCACTTTTGCTGCATTCCATAAGAGTTGGTATGTTGTATTTTTATTTTCATTTGTCTCCAGGTGCTTTTAATTTTCCTTTGATGTCTTCATTGACTCGAGGGTTGTTCGTAGTGTGTTGTTTAGTCTCCACATATTTGTGACTTCCTCAGTTTTTTTCTTGTAGATGATTTCTAGTTTCTTAGTGTTGTGGTCAGAAAAGATGCTTGAGATGATTTCAATCTTCTTAAATTTATTGAAGCTTGCCTTGTTTCACAACATATAGTCTATCTTTGAGAATGTTCCATGTGCACTTGAGAGAAGAATGTGTATTCTGTTTTTGGATCGAATGTTCTCTTACATCTATTATGTCCATCTGATCAAGTGTTTTGTTTAAATTCACGATTTCCTTGTTGACTTTCTGTCTGGATGATCTGTCCATAGATGTAAGTGGGGTGTTGAGGTCCCCTACTATTATTGTGTTGCTTTTAATTTCTCCCTTTATGTCTGTTAATAGCTGCTTTATATACTTTGGTGCTCCTGTGCTGGGTGCATATATATTCACAAATGTTATATCCTCTTTATGGAATGTCCCTTTTATCATTATATACTGCCCCTCTTTGTCTCTCATTGTCTTTTTTATTTTGAAGTCTGCTTTGTCTGATATAAGTATGGCAACATCTGCTTTCTTTTATTTGCCATTTGCTTGAAGTATCATCTTCCATCTCCACTCTGAGTGTATGTTTGTCTTTAGAGCCTAGATGCATTTCCTGGAGGCAGCATATTGCTGGGTCTTGTTTTGTAATCCATCCAGCCACTCTTTGTCTTTTGATTGGAGGATTCAATCCATTGACTTTTAGAGTGTTTAGAGATATCTGAGGGCTTAATACTGACATTTTATTTCTCGTTTTCTGGATGTTCTATATTTCCATTGCTTTTCTTCCTTTGTATTTCTGACAGCCATTTCATTTGGTGGTTTATGTGATGGTTTTTTCAGTTTTCTTTTTATTTATGAATTATAGCTCTGCTCTGATTTTTTTTTTAGTGGTTACCATGAGGTTTGTATAAAAGATCCCATAGATGAGAGAGCTATTGTCTGATAGTCTCTTATCTCCATGAGCCTGATGAGGTTCCATCTCCCAACTTCCCCTTCTGAGTTATTGTTGTCACAAATTATTCTGTATTGTGCTGTGAGTTTATTACTAAGTTGAAGTGTTTTTAGTTACTTTAGTTGCTTTCCTTTCCTTTTTATTTTAAGTTATAATTGAATATTTGCTTCCCTGTTCTGAAAGAGAGTTGCCATTTTCTGATTTTGTTTGTCTTTTTATCTCCTTTCTCAAAGCTTGTCTTTTTGTTTCAGGTGTGAGGTCATCTTTAATCACTTCTTTTAAAGGGAGGTCTAGTGGCAATGAACTCCCTCAGCTTTTGTTTATCTGGGAAAGCTTTTATTTCTCCATCTTACCTAAAGGATAATTTTGCCATGTAGGGTATTCTTGGCTATAAGTTTTTGTCTTTCAGTATTTTGACTATATCATTCCATTCTCTCCTAGCCTGTAAGGTTTCAGCCAAGAAATATGCTGAAAGCCTGATAGGGGTTCCTTTGTAGAGTATTTTCTTCTGCCTTTTTTTCTTTTTCACTGACTTTTGTCAGTTTACTATTATACACCTTGGCGAAGATCTTTTAATATTGATGTAACTAGACATACTATTAGCTTCATGTATTTGTAAGTCTGGTTCTTTCCTCAGGTTTGGGAAATTCTCAGGTACTATTTTCTTTGAGCAAGCTCTCTGCTCCGTTCTCTCTTTGGAATACCTATAATTCTTATGTTACTTTTTCTAATTGAGTCAGATATTTCTCTAAGAATTCCTTCATTTAAAAAAAAATCTTAGGGGCTGGCCCAGTGGCACAACAGTTAAGTTTGCACCATCCACTTTGGTGGCCCGGGGTCTGCTGGTTCAGATCCTGGGTGCGGACATGGCACCACTCATCAAGCCATGCTGTGGCAGGCATCCCACATATAAAGTAGAGGAAGAAGGGCACAAATGTTAGCTCAGGGCCAGTCTTCCTTAGCAAAAAGAGGAGGATTGGTAGCAGATGTTAGCTCAGGGCTGATCTTCCTCAAAAAAAAAAAATCTTAATTCTCTCTCCTCCTCCACCTGTAGCATGTCTGTATTTCTATCCTTCAAGTCACTAATTCTTTCCTTCATAACATCAGAACTATTTTAAGGATTCTAGATTATTTTTTTATTTCATTAATTATGTTTTTTTTCCAGAATTTCTCCTTGTTTTTTAAAAAATAGTTTCTATCTCTTTGGTGAAGTATTCCTTCGTCTCATTAATTTTATTCCTGAGCTCACTGAGCTGTCTTTCTGAATTTTCTTGTAACTTGTTGAGTTTCTTCATGACAGCTATTTTGAATTCTCTGTCATTTAGATTATAAATTTCTGTGCCTTCAGGGTTTGTTTTTAGAGAATTGTTATTTTCCTTCTGGTCTGAATTGTTGCTGTAGTTTCTCATGGTGTTTGATAAACCGATCTTTTGTCAATGCATCTGTGGTAATATTAGGTTGCAGCTTCTATCTGCTACTGCTAGGGGGAAGCAGGAGCTGTGATTCTGATCTCACCCCATCTGCTGGAAGTTTTCAGGGTACCATGGGCATTTGCACAAGCTGGGAGAGTGTCCAGGTGCACATGTCAATCTGCTGCTGCCTCTTCTTAGGGTTATGCCAGCTGCTGTGCTTGATGGGTGGGCTTCTCCCTGGGTCCAAGCCTGGGCCACTCCTTGGGGACACAGGGGCATGGTGGAATCTCCCCCTGCTGGGAAAGTAATCATGAGTGGGCTAAGGGATACTGTCACTCTTCCTACAGTCACTTCAAGCATGTTACCACTTTCTGGGTACAGTGGTATTATGAGAACTCATGCCAGCCAGGAAATATTTCGTGAATGTGTACAGGGCTGCTGGGGAAGGATAGGGGAGCTCTGACCTATCTCCGCCACTTCCTGGAGAGCCAGTCCATCCAACTTGAGATGTATAGCTGTGTGGGTCTCTCAGGTGTCCTGTTATGCTGTGTGGGTTTCCTCCATTGGTCAATGATTGCCCATTTAGTTGTAGTTCAAAGGGGGGGGGGGAAGATAAAGAAAACAGCTCACTGTGTCATGTTCCTGACATCACTTCCTGAACTTTTTCTTAATCTAGAATTTTAAATTGTTTTCAGGACAAGGCTTTGCCTGAAAAGATTATTCAGGTTAGGTCACCATATTTCCCAATTCTGAGGCTTTAGTTACTTCCAATACTTATTGTCTGCTCATTTTGTCTCTTGCTTCTATTTTTAAACCCATTGTAGCAGTGCAGTCATGGTAGACAGTCAGCATACTGCTCTGTCCTACCTCAAGTCTCTTTCTCCTATCCTCTCTCAGGCTTTCTTCAAGCTGTGAAAAGCAGCCCATTATTTCACAAGCACAGGGTGTAAGTTTAGGGGGGTTTAAGAGCCATTTGGTAAGTCTCAATCAATGGGAAATATGGGTTGTTGGATTAATCCCTACATTGCCCTTCAGAAGATAATTCAGACATGCGTTCTAAATAGTTCTTCTGACTTTCCCTATTGGGATTGATCTCCAGTTTCCCACAATGGTAACCAACTCAATAATTCACCTTTTTGAATTTTCTGTTTCCCCTGTTTTACTCTCCCTTTTCCCCTTCTCCCTTTCTCTGGCTTCCTGTTATCACTCCCCAAATAAACTACATGTATTCAAGTCTCTTTTCCTGGGAGGAAGAATCCAAGTAGAAACACATTCTTTCTATAAGAGCTTAAGACTTTACTACTTCTCTCATCATTGAAATTAACCTTTAAAGAAAGTACGTTGTATCAATGTTTATGTTAGGAAACATATAGAGGCAAAATGATCATTGCAAACATATGATGTATTTGTATATGTGGATTTCTATCCTATTATAATCAAATTTCTATAAATTCTATAGTGATATCAATAAAGCACTTTTCACAGGAAAATTTACTCATTCACGTATTACTGGATATATTATGAATTTGACCACATGATGGCAGTACCTACAGGCCTTTATATCTTAGGTGTAGCCTTGTGTTGCATTCATAAGGAACAAGGAACTGTGTTGCTCCTTAATCTGTGCTTGGGATGGAAAGGCTATGTCTAGCACACGCAGGTGGAAATACCCCTGAAAAGTCTGTATAACCTTCACCAATGCCCAGCTCATGCAGTCTAGCTGACATCACCTTGCCATGTACCCAAATATTAGGCTTGCTCACACACTCACAGAATACCTGAGCAAATATCCCCTCCCCTCCAACCAAACCAGCCTCTTCTTCATTCCCACTGACTATACTCCATCAACACTTATTTCTCTTTGGCATATCTAGGAGCTACTGGTGGTGCTATGTTGTTGGGAGTTAGACAATTAGTTGTGCAGACATGTGGATGCATGGCCCAGGCACCTAGGCAGGAATTCACTTGGATGATGCTCAGACAGATGGAGTAAACACACTCCTTTCCCGCATCTATGTACCACAACAATAAGGTTTTTATATATTGTTTGACCCAAACGGCTCTAGAAGCAGACACTCAGATTGAGATTCTGGAATTGACCATTGACCTGTAAAACAATGATACATGGGGTGGTGATAACCCCTAGCATGTAGTAGCATCACATTTTTTTTTAAAGATTTAATTTTTTTCCTTTTTCTCCCCAAAGCCCCCCAGTACATAGTTGTATATTCTTCGTTGTGGGTCCTTCTAGTTGTGGCATGTGGGACGCTGCCTCAGCGTGGTTTGATGAGCGGTGCCATGTCTGCACCCAGGATTCGAACCAATGAAACACTGGGCTGCCTGCAGCAGTGCGCGCGAAATTAACCACTCAGCCACGGGGCCAGCCCAGTAGCATCACATTTACTTAAACCAGAGGTGAGCAAACTATGGCCCATGGCCACCTCTGTCCCATTGTCAGCTTTTGTAAATGAAGTCTTATTGGAATGCAGCCACAGACATTGGTTTCCCTATTGTTTGTGGATGCTATTACTAATAGTTGTGACAGAGATCCTGTGGCCTGAAAATCCTGAAATATTTACTCTCCGGCCCTTTATGAAAAAGTTTCCACAGACAAGGAGGATGGTGTGGTAAGTGGAGGAGCAGAGGTGGGAGGAGAACTCGCTTCATCCTCACACAGCCCAGCTTCCTCAGGCCTCTCTCTGCTGCACCTCTCCTTTTCCTATTACACACTTGCTCCATTTCTTTCCTCACAACAAACGTGCACACCCAGTCACTTTCTTAGCCAATTGAATAAATTCCTTTCAAACTGGGCCAATTGGCTAAATTTCTAAAGGGGGTACCTACGGTCGGAGATGGTCTGTGTGTTGGGGAAGTACAAGAATGCCGTGCAAGGTGTCCATAGTGAGCATCTTTGCATAATGCAGTTAAGGGTTATTCATTTTTATCTTCACTTATCTTTAGTTAATTTATCTTTAATTAACTTATCTTTAGCTAATTATTTATTGTAAAGTATGCTTGTTTAAACACACACATATATATATAATATAATATTACATATATAATATATTTTATATATATATATATATATATCAGGGAACATATTTAAAATGGTAAAAGCTTTGCACTAACAAAAGTACCCAGGAATCCTACTAAGAGAAAAATGCTTGAAATATTCTTGGTTTATAGAGCTTCCCTTACATTTGTGCCATGGGTTTTCCGGTTATTTTGTGCCAAGGACACTTCAGCCAACTAGGACAGATGTATCAAGAAGAGAAGCCGTGAAGCCTTCCAAGATGGGAGGACCAAGGAAAGCCACTGGAATGTGTTTCCTATGCTGCAACTGTTGAGTAACAGCTGACTTGTGCAACTTCCTCTCACCCTGCACCAAACACCCATATTCACGCTTTAAACTGCTGGTTTAGTACACTTCTGCTAACTAAAAATACTATGAAGTACTTTTACTTTCAAGTTCAGTTTTATCGTACCATTTTCTGTAGAAATTACTCACTTCCTCAGTCTGTTTTAGCTTTTATAAGGGAGGGATAGAGGTGGTAGGAGCAAGAGAGCAAGGAGTGAGAGGCAACTCAGAACTGCCTCGGACCCGTGGTGCTGTGGAGCAGGTACGTCCATCTTCTTTTACAGTCAGCTTTGTCTTGGACTCAACTCCTGATTTCTGATTCAAAGTGACAGCTGAGGAATGGGCTGGAAGGGCATGTTGCCTATTGTCTGGCCTGCAGGGGTCTGTGGCTGGCTTTAGTTCTGGGGAATCTCAGCTTCTCCATTTGGACCAGCAGCAGCTTGTTAATGTTCTTCCCTGATCCCATGATGGGAGAACCAAACTCCTCTCAATAAACCAAACTTCTAATTAATTCTCACCTCTAAGTTACTACTTTACTGCAATTCTTTATATTACTCCTGTTAAGGAAAATCTTTCCTACTAATGCTCAGGATCCTAGCTTATTTTACCTGCTCAAGCACTGGGCTCTTGCAATTGCATCTCCTCTTCTCAAAACACATTGTTTTTCTATTCTCATCAACGTATAAAATGTTTGAATATCTATCATCATAAAAATCTTTCCTGGATTTCACTTCCTTGGTTACCCTCCCTCATTTTTTTTTTGTTTGGGAAAAATATGGTTTCAATTTTGTTTTTCCTTGACTACTATTGCTGGTAGCATATTTGAAGTCAGGGATTGTGATGCCTCCAGCTTTGTTCTTTTTTCTCAGGTTACGTGGCTATTTGGGGTCTTTTGTTGTTCCATATAAATTTTAGGATTCTTTGTTCTATTTCTGTGAAGAAAGTCATTGGGATTCTGATTGGAATTGCATTGAATCTGTAGATTTCTTTAAGTATTATAAACATTTTAACTATGCTTAGTCTTCCAATCCATGAGCATGGAATATCTTTCCATTACTTTATTTCTTCAATTTCTTTCAATAATGTCTTATAGTTTGCATTATGCGGGTCTTTTACCTCCTTGGTTAAATTTATTCGTAGATATTTCATTCTTTTTGCAGTGATTGTCAACAGGATTTTATTCTTGAGTTCTCTTTCTGCTAGTTCATTATTAGTGTATAGAAATGCAACTGATTTTTGTAGGTGATTTTGTGCTCTGCAACTTTGCTGTAGTTGTTGATTATTTCTAATGATTTTTTTGGATTCTTTAGGGTTTCAAATATATAGAACTATGTCGTCTGCAAACAGTGAGAGTTTCAATTCTTCCTTTTCAGTTTTTGTTTTTTTGTTGTTAATATTGTTAATATTGCAATATTGTTAATATTGTTTCTTTATTTTGTGTTCTGCAACATTCCTGGATTTTCTTATTTGTTCTGATAGTTTTTATGTAATCTTTTCCATTCTTTGCAAATGGCTTTCTGCCAAGGAAGACTTTTACTAATTAGCTGGGCCTTTGTTTTGAGCCTTGGGCTTAACCTAAGGAGAAAACTTAAAGTCTTTTCAGGTGTTTTCTGAGCATGCATCTTCCCTGGCACTGTGTGTGTTTTTTTTCTCTTTTCCCATATACATGCTCTCAACCTTCGTTTATCTGGGAATGTCTTAATCTCTACCTCATTTTTGAAGGGCGGTTTTTGTGGAGATGGTATTCTATGACATGCTTTCCCCTCCTTTCAGCATTTTAAATACACCATTCCACTGCCTTCTGGCCTCCAAGGTTTTTGCTGATAAATTGGCTGATAATCCTATTGCATGTGATGAGTCACTTCTTTCTTGTTGCTTTCAAGATTCTCTCTTTGCCTTTTGACAGTGACATGTCTCAGCATGGGTCTCTAGAAATTTACCCTACTTAGAGTTTGTTGAGCTTCTTGCATTTGTTGATTCATGTCTTTAACTGCACTGTCACCACTTTGGAAACTAGAAGTGTTTCAGGAGCTGTGTGCCAGCAACAGGAACAAAGGCAACATATGTGTATTTTTTAAGATAAATCACAATATCAAACAACCATAATATCTTGCTGCAGGCATCTACAGGTCAGTCTCCCCGCAGCTTTACCAGGCAATGCCCACTGCTTTTTCCTGCCTGAGGTCCAAATTAGGTAAAACAGAGACCCGTCCCTTAGGCAGCTCATGACAGTTTAGAACTTTGTAAACAAAGTCTTCTCTGCTCCATCCAGTTTGAAGGAGGAAATTTGAAACTGGGCTTCTGCAGTAGATGATCTGTTTTGTCTTCACTGGTATTCTCTTGCCCTAAGCATCAGTGGATCCATCTCTCTGTAGTTTTCCTGAGCAATGCCCAGTGCTTCTTTCCACCTGATATTCAAGTTATGCCACTACCTACCCTCCCCAACCCCTGCTTGAGATCCATGTGAGGTATGAAGAGGTAGGCCCCAGACAGAATAGAACATTGTAAATAAGGTCTGCTCTATTCCCTCTGGATCAAGGGAGGGAATTAGGAACAGGGTTGCCATCTACTCCAGACAAAGACCACACCACACTGGGGAGTATGTGGGCCAGGAACAAGCAGAAACACCACAGAATTTTGTACCATTTTGAATGTGGCTTTTTCTTTTTTTTTAATTTTTAAATTTTTTTTTACTTTTCCTTTTTCTCCCAAGAGCCCCGGTACAAAGTTGTGTATTTTCAGTTGTGGGTCTTTCTAGTTGTGGCATGTGGAATGCCGCCTCAGCATGGCTTGATGAGCGGTGCCATGTCTTCACCCAGGATCCAAACTGGCGAAACACTGGGCCACCACGGCAGAACCCACCAACCTAACCACTCGGCCACAGGGTCGGCCCTGAATGTGGCTTTTTCTTGAATGGGTGTTTGCTTGGTTGTTTTAGACCTTTGAGTGTTTTATAGAACTACTGTAGGGTTATTCTAGCCAATATTTTGGTTGCTTTTGATGTCTCCTTGGGGAAACAAGAGCTTAAAGCTTTCTAGTCTGCCATTTTGCTAACTTGTCTAGGTTTTTAATCCTGGCTCTATGACTTATTCACTCAGCCTGTGTGAGATTGATTTATCTTATTTGCAAAGTGCGTATAGTAATTTCTAACTTGCAGGTTCTTGTAAGTATCAGTGCAGGTGGAAATGTAAAGTGTGTATCATAAGGCTTCATATATCGCAGGCCCTCAGTATGTAATAATGATTATTTGAGGTATTTGTTCCAGTACCTGAACAATTACTTGAGGTAAAGTTTATTACTATTATTACTATTGAAGTAAAACTTTTGAGAATGATAATACTCTATGTTTCATCACTAACATCATCAGACCCTTGAGGGAATGATGAAAGAAGCCCTCTGCATTATGCTAATTCTAGCTTACATTTTGTCTCCTAGAAGGTACAGAAGTCCCACCCGGTTCTAGGTTGATAGGTGCTTTGAGTAACTCTGGGTCAGAGAATGACTTTGTAATCTTATTTCTACAGGGAGGCTCCTCTAGGTTGGTAGGTTGCCATGGCATCTGGACCCAACATGATGGCCCCCATTTGTCTGGTGGAAAACAACAATGAACAGCTGTCAGTGAACCAGAAAGCTATAGAGATTCTTGGCAAGATTTCTCAACCAGTGGTGGTGGTGGCCATTGTAGGACTGTATCGTACAGGCAAATCCTACTTGATGAACCGTCTTGCAGGACAGAACCACGGTGAGTGTTGCACTGGGTCAGGAACAAATTTCTTGACTCTAGTTATATCCCCCCTTGTTAATGTTCTTCCCTGATCCCATGATGGGAGAACCAAACTCCTCTCAATAAACCAAACTTCTAATTAGTTCTCACCTCTAAATTACTACTTTACTGTAATTCTTCATATTACTCCTGTTAAGGAAAATCTTTCCTCCTAATGCTCAGGATCCTAGCTTATTTTACCTGCTCAAGCACTGGGCTCTTGCAATTGCATCTCCTCTTCTCAAAACACATTTATTTTTTTCTATTCTCATCAACATATAAAATGTTTGAATATCTATCATCATAAAAATCTTTCCTGGATTTCACTTCCTTGGTTACCCTCCCTCATTTTTTTCTTTGTTTGGCAAAAAACAGGACTTCAATTTTGTTTTTCCACTTGTCCCTTTCCATGTCTCTCTTCAATTCACTTCTTTCTTTGAACCTCACCATTCTTTTGATATGCTCTTGTTATGGTTATCAGTGACCTATGGTTCCTCTTTGTATCCATCTTGGGCCCTTGCTTGGCATCATTCTAACTGTTAACATCCCTTCTTTCTTGAAGTAGGTGACACACAAAGTAGGACATTCTTGAAGAAATTAGAGAAAGCATCATATTGTATGCTGGGCTACTTACATTCCATCACATCTGACTTTGTAGCCCCTTGACTGCTTAGATCATCTGCTGTCACTGTATGTTGCTTTCTCCTGTTCCCTTGCAGGTTTCCCTCTGGGCTCTACTGTGCAGTCTGAAACCAAGGGCATCTGGATGTGGTGTGTGCCTCACCCCTCCAAGCTGAACCACACCCTGGTTCTTCTGGACACAGAGGGCCTGGGGGATGTGGAAAAGGTAAAGCAGAGAATCACAGACAGATCCTTTTTATTCTAGATTGTCTCCTTATCTCTTCATGATCCTTTGTAATTTAACTGCTGTGATCTGTTTGTAAAAGCTAGAAATTCAACTACAGTAAATGAGACACACTTTTGATTTGTTTGAGTCTCACTTCTAGGTAAGATAAGATACCATGGCATATTAGATAAAGTCTTTTGTTTCTTTGTACTGTGTGAATAATTTGACTCATTTTAATAAATAGTTATTGAACAGCTGAGTTCCAGGCCTCTGAGCTTAGTACTCTAGATGTTAGTGACCAGAGTAAAGGTCCTGCTCTCAAAGAGTCTTCAGTCCAGTTAAGAAGACCATACACGTGTAGTGAGATTTAATAAAGAGTGATTGGGAAAAAAAGCAGGTTGCAGAGAGGAAGAAGTTGCACTGCACTGCAATCCTTGACGTCTGTCATTTACATGGGCGCTCTGTGGCTGGAGAGGCCCTTTTGAGTTACCCTGAGTTGGGACAAACATGCTGATATATCATTGAAAGGCTGCTCTGGAAGCCTTTCCAATTAAGAGGGATGATCCCCTAGGGCTGTCTTCCATCAGCACTCCCAACAACTGGAGAAACAAGCCCTTCAATCTTGAAAGGTGATCCAGGCAGTACATCACAGTTTTTACCACGTACAGTTAAGCATAAGGCGCCTTGGTAGGAGCGAGGAGAAACATCAACTCCAGCCATGGGTGAGGAAATATTTCTGATTCACCTTCTGAGCTATCAGATGAAGTGTGTATTTGAGGGTGGGAGTTAAGATTTGGGTTTACATTTCTTATGCTGAAGCTCATCAACCATCCACAGAGCATTCTGGAAGGCTTTGAGACACCTCTGAATGTACTAGTTCTAGAAAAGCACATGTCTTTGTCCTACAAGAAACATTTTAAGATGGATTTTTGGTATTTTAGCTTTCCACTAATGGTTGAAATAAATGAATTCTCCTTTTTTCACCTACTTTCAGACTTATTTGGAAATTGTATCCCAAATTTCTGTAGCTCTTCATTTCTTCCCAAAGAGTAGTTACAAATTGTGTTTATTTTTAAAGCTGTATACCAAACAATGATATAGTCTTGTCTAAATAATTTATTGTTTGTCATAAGTGCCACTTCTTCTCCTAATTGATTACTTTAAAAAATTGAGGTTTGGGGAAATTAAGGAATAGACTATTTTTCCTCCAAACTCCAAGTTGGAGTGTTCTAAACACAAATCCAAGTTTTTAGATTTACTCTAAGGAACAGCTTTACACACTTTTTATAGTAGAAATAATTTCTGGATTGTGCTGTTGTATAAACAATGATGTAATTTGCACAAACAAATGAGCCTGGCCTTTAGGGCTGTTCATCAGGCTGCGCTAGAGGTTACCACCCAGACTTCACTTCTGCACCTACCCTCTGCTCCAGTCAAATCTAATAACTCTATTTTTATTGCAAAGACTCTTGTATGCTACCATCTCTAATTTTGCTTCTGTGGGTCTGTCAGGCTCACATTCAACTAATTCTTTAACACTCAGCTCAAGACCAACTTTCATAGCTCTGTTCTTCCTTGATAGACTTATAAAATTTTCATTTAATACTATAACTAAATGTTACACTGCTTATATACATTACTAAGATGTAAACTCTTTATAGATAATGTCATCTTTGTTGCAATCATGGTTGTGGATGTTTGTCATTGCTTTGAAATACTCATCTTGAAAGTAACAGCTGTCTTTTTTTAAGATTTTATTTTTCCTTTTTCTCCCCAAAGCCCTCCAGTACATAGTTGTATATTTTTAGTTGTGGGTCCTTCTAGTTGTGGCACGTGGGACGCTGCCTCAGCATGGCCTGATGAGTGGTGCCATGTCCATGCCCAGGATCTGAACCGGCGAAACCCTGGGCCGCCCAGGCGGAGCTCTCAAAGTTAACCACTCAGTTACGGGGCCGGCCCCAGACAGCTGTCATTTTTAACTTTGCTTTTTTAAATCTAAGAACAGTGGGAAACATTTAGTAGCTTCCTATGAATACTTATTGATTGGCTATAATTTGAATACTCAGTTATGCCAACTATAGTATATTTTATATGGCCTATGATTAATAAAGATGTGAAGAATGAATAAGTGCTTACACTCATCATTAAATAGGTAATTACACCCCAGGTATGGTACTAGTTTTTCTATACTATTCTCCTCTATCCAATTAAGGAAAGAGAAGGCCCTATGAAGATTAGAATTTTTTTATATATGAAAAAATAACAATCACAAGAAATGTCTTTGTAATTGTCAGAGCTGATATCTGCATTTATGTCTGTCTTCAAATATTTCTTTGCTTGGTGAGTATGTTAAGTGAAATAATAAAGGAAAAACTGATAGAATAAGTGTCTGAATGAAGTGATAAAGAGTAAACTCCTAAATCTCTTGCTCAAATGTGCTTTCTAGGGCGACCCTAAGAATGACTCGTGGATCTTCGCCCTGGCTGTGCTTCTGTGCAGCAGCTTTGTCTACAACAGTATGAGCACCATCAACCACCAGGCCCTCGAGCAGCTGCAGTATCCTGCCAGGAAGCCAAACACCCAGTTTCATTGAGATTATGGGAACGGAGATGGAGTCAGTTTCTTTTCCCCTGTCACTTAGTTGGCTTTGGTGGAGTAGAAGGGACCCAGGGCAAAAGAGAGTGTTTATAATAATTTTTTATTAGAGAAATGTGGGAATTGTAGGCAGGGAGTTTCTTTTCCTTAACTACATCCTAGTTATGTGACAGAGCTCACAGAGCTCATCAGGGCAAAGTCTTCCCCAAGACCTGATGAAGTACAAGATTCCACAGAGTTTGTGAGTTTCTTTCCAGACTTTATCTGGACTGTACGGGATTTCACCCTGGAGCTGAAGTTAGACGGTCACCCTATCACAGAAGATGAGTACTTGGAGAATGCCTTGAAGCTGATTCCAGGTATCAGAGGATGGGCTGGGCAATTGATAGTCCAATAAAGGGTGGGATGTCCTAAATACTGGCCATCATCTTTGGGGTTGCATTTGTATTTGAGACTAGGTCAAAATCTGTAGAAATGGTGACTGGAAGGTGGGTTGAAAAGCTCTAGAGACAGGAGTTTAAGTTCACTTAAGAAAATTAGAGCCTAAAGTAGAGTAAAATGATTCAAAACCAATTTCTCCTGCTCACAATAGGTAACTTAGCATCCGGATTACAATGGGTGCTAAAACTTTCTAAAGGCAAGACACTTGTACTCCCTAACTTGGCTTCTGCTTTTCTATGTTGAGGAAAACAACAACTTGCTAGACATGAAATTATAATGAAAAGCTTATCAAAAGAAAAAAATATCTTTCATGCAGTTAGGTACTATTCTTCCAAAATAGGGATATAACTTTCTAATGCCTGCATGGAGATATCATCTACAAAAATGACAGTGTTCTAAATAAACCTGAAGAAGTATGTGTCTTTTCAATCTGCGCCTTTGCAATATTCCCGATAATTATCAGAACATTCATTTTACTTTCAATATTATAGCTTTCTCTTAATTCCCACATATTTACCCATGCTATAATTTCAAAATGATACATTATTTTAAGGGTTATATTTACATGGATGTGTATTTGATGAACCTTGAGAGAAACATCAATTCTGATTTATTCATTCCTGCTTTCATGTTTCTATCTATGCTTTCTCAAAACTTTTATTGAGAATTTGGCTAGGCAGAAGAGCAACAATGTCAAATCAAATATAGTCATTTACCTCAAAGAGTTTACAGATTAGTGGTGACATCTGAAAATTGCGTTTTAGTTACATTTACTCTTCAGAGGTTTTTGCTAAAAGTAGCTAACACTGTACACGTTATTTTTAGCATCAAAATAGTTTTCTTTAAATAATCAGGGTTTCATTCCTAATATTCTTAATATCATGCATTGTCCCTTGTTTGTGGATCCTCTTTTTGGACCCACAGCTCAATTTCAACATGGGATCAAGTAGATTAAAAAGTTACATTTGACCTTTCATCCTTTTAGCCATTTATTCAGTAAACATCTAATAGACAACTATTTTACCATATTCAAGTCTGGGGACACCAGCCATTGGTTCTTTTGCGTGGATCAGGTGTCTCCCCAAATTCCTCTCCAGAATTGTATAAGTCTGCTGTGCAAAGAATTATTGAATGTCTACGTTAAGGGAGTTAGAAGAGTAGAAGATGGCAAAGATTAAAAAATCTCTGTTATTTAAACCTTTAGTTCCCTTGACCCAAGACTCTTCTCACTGTAATCTCTGTCTTGTTCTATACTACAGGCAAGAATCCCAAAGTCCAAGCGTCCAATCTACCCAGAGAGTGCATCAGGCTATTCTTTCCAAAACGGAAATGTTTTGTATTTGACCGGCCAATAAACGACAAAGCACTCCTAGCTGACATTGAGAATGTGTCTGAAAACGAACTGGATTCTAAATTCCAAGAACAAATAAACAAGTTCTGTTCTTACATCTTCACCCATGCAAGACCTAAGACTCTTAGAGAGGGAATCATGGTCACTGGGAATCGTGAGTCTCCTTTTCGCATTTTTGTAGGGCCAAACATATGGTGAATATATTATACGATGTGTTTTCCAAAATTTTTGTTTGATTCTATATGGAATTCTGAGTATACACATATCCATACTGCAAGAAAAAAATATGTATATTCTATAGTTATTTCACTTTTGGGGGTTTACAAATCCTTCTTCAAAGTTGCAAACTTTGTCACTGATATCGGTGGCTTCCACTTATCTGAAGAATTTCTCCACTGAAAATAAAACCACTAACTGGGTGTGAAAACAGAATATACTATTTTCTCAGGGGACATCCTATATGATAAGTGTTCTTTGCAAGGAGAATATGAAAGATATTTTTGGAGTTTAGGGTAGTCTCAAAATAAAGATTAGCCCATAAATCCCTGAAAATCCATTCAAAGCATCAGAATTAGAAATAAGTATAAATCTGATTTACTCTGCCTCATCTGTCTACCTATGCAATCTATGTTTTCTTTAATTTTGTTAATGGGAAACTATGTTTTCCAGATACCACTTTGTATATTAGATAAAGGTAGATTTTTAATTTTTTAGCCCTGTGGTCTGAGAACCATAAGAATGAAAAGTCAGTAGGAAAACGGAAGTGATAATAGTAGAAGGAGGTGGGGGCGTGTGTGTGACTTTAGAAATGTACTCTCAGAACCTTGGATCCTGTTGAGTGACGACTTGGTACTTATCCCTTCAATTTTGTGGCTTATTCAGGGCTGAGGACTCTGGTGGTGACCTATGTGGATACCATCAATACTGGAGCAGTGCCTTGTTTGGAGAATGCAGTGAGAACTCTGGCCCAACTTGAGAACTCAGTGGCCATGCAGAAGGCAGCAGACCATTATAGTGAGCAGATGGCCCAGAAATTGAAGTTGCCCACAGACACACTCCAGGAGCTGCTGGACGTGCACACAGCCTGTGAGAGAGAGGCCATTGCAGTTTTCATGGAGCACTCCTTCAAGGATGAAAATCAAGAGTTCCAAAAGAACCTTGTGGTAATTTGTCTTAGTATTTACTCTTTGTGACCCTCCCCCTTGAAGAATGAAGCCTAGAAGTGCCTTTATTGACCCTGTAGCTTGTCTCTTACTCAAGGATAAAGTAGTCTGGATTCTTATAGGGGATAGAGTTTCAAAGGATTACATTTTTCTCCTCCCAAACCTCAGATATTTTGTCTAGAAATCTGTGTGATGCAAGGAAGCAAAATCAGTATAGATAGCCTCCTGAAGTGAATATTTCTGTGGATTCCACGCCTGCCCAGAACACCCAAAAGTCATTCCTGAGGTGGTTGTTTTTTCTGAGAACACTCTTGCATTCCTGGGAACCAAAATTTCTCTTATGGGACCCTCAATCTAGGCCATTTTCACCTTATATTGCTCCTTGTTGTATCATTGTAGTTAGAATCACTGAACGCTACAGCTGCAAGGAACCATAGAGATTAGGTAATGCAACGCCAACATTTCATACGCAGAACTGGAGACGCAGGGAGGTTAAGAAGCTTCCCCATAGTCTTGCAGAGAGTTTTCAAGGTTGTGAGTAAATCAAGCCTCGTGATTCTTGTTTTATTCCATGTCCTTCTCCAACAGAATGCTTTTCTCATGAGGACTACAGTTAGACCAATCCTTCTCCCAGATTCTTTGGAATTTTATCTCTTCGGTACCTTTCTTCTGGTGACATCCCTCCACATTTCCCTTGCAGGAAATCATAAAGGATAAGAAGGAGGATTTCATACTGCAGAATGAAGAGGAATCTGTTAACTACTGCCAGGCTAAACTTGATCAGCTTTCAACGGTCCTAATGGAAAGCATTTCAGCAGGGACTTTCTCTGTTCCTGGAGGGCACAAGCTCTACATGGAAGCAAAAGAAAGGATTGAACGGGATTACTGGCGAGTGCCCAGGAAAGGAGTGAAGGTGAGGAAGAAGGGGAGCATCGGGAACCTGCAGAATAGGGTCAAGGGAGTCTCCTGTCAACCCGAGAGCACAGCCCCAGTTGTGGGTAATAAGAGAGCTTGGGGATATCATGACAGCTGTAGCTTTTAAGGTCCACTATTCGCTATTTATTCCTGAGGAGACTAGAAATGTTCATTTCCCAAAAGTGAGTACGGATATCTGAAATCTATTGAAAACAGAATAGAAATTATTCATTTCTTCTTACGACAACATGGCATTCAATGTGCCAAGTGCTGACAAGTTACAATTAAAGTCAGAGTCTTTGCACTCAAGGCTGATCAAAAGTGAGAATGAAGTCAAATACATAGACAGTTGCACACAGGGTGATAACACTTATGAACCTGCAGAAATGGGCTACATAGGTGGTAGTAACATGTAATAATGATAAAAAAATTAATGACAATAATGCAATGAATATGTATTGAACTGCTATTACCTGCAGGCATAGTATAAGCTCTTTTCCTAGACTTCTTAATTTAATCCTTCAAATAGCATTAAGAAGTATCTACACTTATTGTCAACATTTTACAGATCTGAACTGAGAGTCCCAGACAAGTTAAAATAACTTGCCTTAAGTAATAGCCATCAAGTGGCAGAGGAGAGAAGCAGCACAGATTAAAAGCAAAATTTCTCATTGGGAAGGAAAACTATAAAAGCACCAGAGATGGTGTGTTTGTAGAACTGAACGTAATTCTGACGGGCTGGGACCCAGAGTGGGTAGAATGAAGCAGACTGGCTGAGAGGCTGGAGGGAGACAGGAAGCAGGAGATTTGGAGAATCCGGTCAATCTAAGGAGCCTGGGCTCTGGGGAGGGAGCCACTGTAGAATTTTAAGCATGAAGCTAAAATTACATGGACATACTTGTTTTTGCAGCGTTAATCTCCCCAGTGGAAATCTAAGTTCTTTGCCTCTTCTTGGTTCCTCAGGCGAACGAGGTCCTCCAGAGATTCCTGCAGTCGCAGGCAGCAATAGAGAACTCCATCCTGCAGGCAGATAAAGCTCTCACTGAAGGAGAGAAGGCTGCAGCAGGTATGTGGCAGGGCTTAACTCACAACAGGGAGGGTCAGTTCCTGCAGTGTCGTTTGACAGGTGTGAGAGCAAAGCTTTCCTGAAACCAGGTGCTTCCTGTCCTTCTGTGGAACAAACTCCTAAATCTGAAAACAACAAGGAGCGTTGTGGGTGCACATCAGGCAGACAGGGCCTTTCTCATTCTGAAATGTGGTGTGGACACAGGGAAATTCTGAGGTTTCCCCCCTCCTCTTTCAAATTTGGTTCTCTCTCTGAACTCAGGAGGGTAGAGACCAGTCCTCACTTAATTTTCTTCCTTCTCTCAAACCTTCCTGGGGCAGTGGAGCGGGCCAAGAAGGAGGCAGCTGAGAAGGAACAGGAGATGCTAAGACAGAGACTACAGGAGCAGCAGCAGCAGATGGAGGCGCAAAAGAAGAGTCTCCAGGAAAACATAGATCAATTGGAAAAGAAGCTGGCGTGGGAAAGAGAAAACCTACTGAGAGAGCAGAATATGATATTGGAGCATAAACTGAAGGTAAGTACAGCCATGGCCTCAGGAGTGCTGGATGGTCATCAGTGTGCTACCCCGGAAAGGTTTGGGTGCAGGTCACAGCAAGACGTGGAAGGAAGCATCATTGCCCTTTACTGCTTGTGATTTATTAAAACTCCGAATCCTTTGAATTCTCCTTTTTTTCATTTTTTAAAGAAGATTTTGAAATCTCCATTTTACATAGACTCTGGAGATTTCAGGACAAGCATTGGCCGCTCCAATGTAAATGGGGTTTGAGCTGCAGTTTTGGGGGATTTTAGAATAATCTCACGAGGCCTGATGAAACAGATATCCCAACCATATGTATTTAACATGAGCAGCAACTGGTTTGCTTTACCAAGACCACTGCCAATTATTAGGAACCCTACCACCACCCAAAGATGCTGAGGTAGATCTATGCTGACATAAAACTATCAGAGATGTCCAGACTTAAAACACGGGGAAGAGACAGCTTCTAAACTTGCTGCATTGTCTCCAGAGGTAGACAATCTACTCACTTGATCATATGGCATAGGAGGAATTTTCTCAGTATCCGTCTGGACATGTTTATACAGATTTCTGGAACAGCTCATAAGTTCCCGTTATTCCTACAATTTGGATGACTGTACTATCCCAAGTGGGACTGAGAATTGGTGCAATCTGACCAATGCTACCTCTTAATTGGCATTTTTTGACTGGAACCTAATACATTTGTCCTCATGTCAGCCTTAGCATCCTAGAAAAACCCTAATGGTGTGTAAATATTAGGAAGTCTTTAAACTCTGCTTCCTCTCAATGTTGAGGTCCAAACCAGGAGTATTCCTAGTTTCAAAATCCTCCTTTCATGTCTGAGTAAGAGAGAGTAATTTTAGGATAAAACAAAGAGAGTTTGACAAAGCTCTTAAATACAGATGTAATTCTTGAAAAAATATGGATTTTAAAAATTTTACTTCCCTCCTCACTTTTTTTTTTTTTAGGTCCAAAGAGATCTCCTTAATGAAGGATTTAGAAAGAAAGCTGATGAGATGAATGCAGAGATAAATGGCTTGAAAAATATGATTGATACTTCTAAAAATGATGATACTCCCTGGGTCGCACAAATCTTGGACAGATTTGGCAATGAGGTCACTTCAGTATTATCTGCTCCTGCCAAACTTCTTGGTAATCTTGTGAAAGGCGTAGGCTCACTATTTAAAAAGAATTAACTTTCCTTTTGAAGAAATTATAGAATGTGGGTATATGCACTGGTTTATTTTGATTGTATGTTTTTCACTTTCATTCAGCAAAGTTTTAAAAAAGTGGCTATTAGAGGGTATCAGTGCCTGGCCCATGTTACATAGAATAAAGGCATGTACACTTTGATATAGCAGGTTCACCTTAGGCAATACACATACGCACAATCATATGTATACAAAAAGTTCAGGCATTGCTTTAAACGATGAAAGATTGGAAAGTACTTAAATATCCATTTATATAAATTGGTAATATGAATTTAACATATCCATATACTGGAAGACTATGTAGCCAGCAAGTAAATTGACAGTGGAGCTCCATTTTACAAATGTAGAACGATCTTGAAATTATATTTTAAATCGGAAAAAGTGAAGTACAAAAGAGGGTGTATAATGTGTTCACCGTAAAAAAAAATGTAATTATTATGTGCAGTCTTACATGTGTACACATAGAATACGTCTGGAATGATCCATTAGATGCTAGTAACATTGTTTTTGTCAGGGGAGAACTGAGTAGCATCAGGGGTGGGGGGGAGGACATGTTTTTCATTATATATTCTATCTTTTGAATTTTATGAAAAAAGCTTATGTTACTATTTCATAAATAAATAACAAAGAAGATGTAAAGTATAATGCCAATAATGATAATAATAAAAGGAATGTGAAATTCACTGTTAGATGATTACATTGCTCGTCGCTTCTAGAAATGACAGCTTGGTTAATGCTGGGTCTAAGGCTTACATCAGAATACTAGAAAGCATAAAATTTTCATTCCAATTTTTTCATTTTGGCCTTGATTTTTAATCACTTATATTTACTTCAAAACTTTCCCATTGCCCTTTGAAATCTCAGCTGGAGGAGCCTCTACTTCCTGTCTTTGAATTACACTTTTAAGTTGTTAGAACCAAATTACCACACATTAAGAATATGCATCAGTAAGAGGGATCCCATTGTCCTTAAAAGTGCAGTGGTGGCCTCTCTGCTGTAGGCAAGAGTGGAAGGGACAGTGTGCCATTGCAGAACTAGACAACCTCATGGTGTTGGGAATGATGAGCCCTGACACACGGATGCCTGGTGTTGGCACTTAAATATCAGAAGCCCAGTAAGTCCCACTTCCAAATACCATCACAATGGGACATTGAGGGTTAGGGTTTCATCACATGAATTTTGGGGGAACACAAACATTTAGTTTATAACATGGTTAGAGTGGCAGCCAGCTGTGCCTGATCAGAAAGAATTCTGAAGATGATAAATAAAACAGGGCATCTCTAGGTTCAAAAAAGACGGGAAGAAAACAAACGGAATCAAGGATGTTTATCAGAAGGCTGAGAGGTAGCCTCGGCAAAATGTCACAATCCCTAGCCTTGACCTAAGCCAATTTCAGACCATCAATCTGTCACCTGGAGGGGAGGGCAGGATCCCAAGGCAAAGAACCCTGCATCTCTGGGACAAGGATAAAGAATGATGATTTTCCAAGTTCTCCACCTAGAGGACCTCTGGCCGTTTACTTGATACCTGTGTACTGAGGAATGGGAATGCCCAAACATTTCAAGGACTCATGGAATCAGAATCCAAGTTGGCAGTGATGCCAGATAAGGGAAAGGCATCTCAGTCTCCCTGCTAAAGTAGGGGCACACGGCATCCAGGCAATCAATGCAGTCCTGGCCCAAGTGCGACTAAGTGGGGTCTAATAGCGTTTTCAACTAGAAGTATGGTTCATCTAAGGACAGGAACGTGGCATATTTTTCTGTACCTCTCCTCAGAGTATGTTTTGGCACAGAATGTACTAAATAAGCATTTGCTGGAAAAACAAGAAGTTGACATGTGTGATTGTTTTTAATTGCCAGAATTCCATGAACACTCCAATGATCTGAAGTAATAGTTTGGATTTTTGACACCAGATTAAGCTCTTTAAGGTAATTTAAAGGCTAGCAGAATAAAAGAAACTTTTCTGGTGAAGTCTCCTCTCTGTGACCTCGTGCATCAGTCTCTGCGCCTTGTGAGGCTGTTAACACATCTGCACTGGAGACTTTAAACAGCTCCATCCAGCTATGGCTTCAAGTGTTTAGAAAGAAGAGGGGCTTTGCCTTTTTTTTTTTTTTAAATGAATGAAAATTTTTTTTTTTTAATATCACACTCAGGATGTTGACATTGATCCAGTCAAGATACAGAACAATTGTATCACCACACAGATTCCTCTTTTTGCCTTTTATAGGCACACCCACTTCTTTCCCTCCCTCCTACACCCCTGCCCAGAAAGCCTAGAAACCAATAACCTCTTCTCCATTTCTGTGCTTTCATCATCTCAGGAATGTTATATAAATGGACTCATACAGTATATAACATTTTGGGATTTTTTTTTTTTGACTCAGCATGATTCCCTCGAGGTTCATTCAGGTTGTTGTGTGTATCACTAGTTCATTCCTTTTTATTCCTGAGTGATATTTCATGGTATGGATGTACGACAGTTTGTTGAACCATTCATCTGCTGATGGACATTTAGGCTGTTTCCAGTTTGGGGCCATTACTAATAAAGTTTCTATGAGCAACCATGTATGCACTTTTGTGGGAACCTGTTTCATTTCCCTGGGATAAACACCCAAGAGTACAATTGCTGGGTCATATGGTATTTGCATGTTTAGTTACAAGAAACTGCCAAACCGTTTGCTAGAGAGGAGTACCATTTACATCCTACTGACAATATATGAGTGATTCAAATTCTCACATTCTTGTCAGAGTTTGGTGTCACTATTTTTTATTTTTTTCTGTTCCAAGAGGTGGGTATTGATATCTCACCATGGTCTTAATTTGTATCTTTCATGGCTAGTGAGGTTAAGCATCTTTCAGGTGCTCTTTTGTTGAACATGTGGTTGCAAATATTTTCTCCCAGTCTGTAGCTTGTCTGTTCATCCTTTTCACAGGATCTTTTGCAGAGGAACTTTCAAATTTTTTTCAAATTATTTTATTGAAGTCATATTGGCTTATAACTGTGTAAATTTCAGATGTACATTATTATATATTGTTTTCTGTATAGACTGCATTGTGTTCACCGTTAATAGTCTAGTTTTTATCAGTCACCATACATATGTGCCTCTTTACCCCTTTTGCCTTCCCCTTATTTCCCTTCCCTTCTGGTAACCACTAATTTGTTCACCTATCCATGTGTTTGTTTATCTTCCACATGAGTGAAATCATACAGTGTTTGTCTTTCTTTGTCTGGCTTATTTCACTTAGCATAACACCCTCAAAGTCCATCAATGTTGTCACAAATAGCACGATTTTGTCTTTTTTTTATGGCTGAGTAGTATTCCATTGTGTGTGTGTGTGTATATACATGCATATCTTCTTTTTCCATTCACTCATTGATGGAGACTTGGGTCACTTCCGCATCTTGGCTATTGTGAATAATGCTGCGATGCGCATGAGGGTGCATGACTCTCCTTGAATTGTTGATTTCATTTTCTTTGGATAAATACCTGGTAGTGGGATGGCTGGATCATATAGTATTACTATTTTTAATATTCTGAGAAATCTGTATACTGTTTTCCATAGTGGCTGCACCAGTTTGCATTCCCACCAGCAGTGTGTGAGGATTCCCGTTACTCCGCATCCTCTCCAACACTTGTTATTTCTTGTCTTGTTAATTATAGCCATTCTGAAGGGTGTAAGGTGAAATCTCATTGTAATTTTGATTTGCATTTCCCTAACAATTAGTGATGTTGAATATCTTTTTATGTGCCTGTTGGCCATCTGTATATCTTCTTTGGAAAAAATGTCTGTTTATATCCTCTGCCCATTTTTTGATTGGGTTGTCCTTTTTTTGTTGTTGAGTTGTACAAGTTCTTTACGTATTTTGGAAATTAACCCCTTGTAGAATATATGATTTGGGAATACTTTCTCCCAGTTTGTGGGTTATCTTTTCATTTTGTGATGTTTCCTTTGCTTTGCAGAAGCTGTTTAATCTGAAGTAGTCACATTTGTTTATTGTTTCTTTTGTTTCCCTTGCCTGAGTAGACACGGTATTCGAGATACTGCTAAGACCATTGTCAAAGAGCCTACTGCCTACATTTTCTCCTAGGAGTTTTATGTTTTCAGGTCTTACATTCAGCCTTTAATCCATCTTGAGGTAATTTTTGTATAGTGTATAGTGTAAGATAGTGGTCTAATTTCATTCTTCTTCATGTGGCTGTCCAGTTTTACCAACATCATTTATTGAAGAGACTTTCCTTTCTCCATTGTATGTTCTTGGCTCTTTGGTCAAAGATTAGCTGTTTATAGATGTGTCGTTTTGTTTCTGGTGTTTCAATTCTGTTCCATTGATCTGTGTGTCTTTTTTCCTGCCAATACTATGCTGTTTTGATTACTATAGCTTTGTAGTATATTTTGAAGTCAGGGACTGTGTTGCCTCCAGCTTTGTTCTTTTTTCTCAGGATTGCTTTGGCTATTTGGGGTCTTTTGTTGTTTCATCTAAATTTTAGGATTCTTTGTTCTATTTCTGTGAAGAGTTTCATTGGGATTGGATTGAAGCTGTAGATTGCTTTACGTAGTATGGACATTTTATCTTTATTCTTCTGATTCATGAGCATGGGTTATCATCCATGTCTTTATGTCTTATTTTATTTCTTTCAATAATGTATTATAATAGTCAACGTAAAGCTCCTCACCTCCTCGGTTAAATTTATTCCTAGGTATTTCATTCTTTTTGTTGTCATTGTAAGTGGGATTATATTCTACTTCTCCTTCTACTAGTTTGTTATTAGTGTATAGAAATTTTTGTGGTATATAAAGATTTTTGTAAGTTGATTTTGTACCCTGAAACTTTGCTGTAGTTGTTGATTATCTCCAATAATTTTTTGTTGGATCCCTTAGGGTTTTCTATATATAGAATAATATCATCCACAAAAAGTGAGAGTTTTACTTCTTCCTTTCCTATTTGGATCCCTTTTATTTCTTTTTTTGCCTAAATGCTCTGGCTAAAACTTCTAGTATTATGTTGAATAAGAGTGGTCAGAGTGAGCATCCTTGTCTTGTTCCTATTCTCAGAAGATGGCTTTCAGTTTTTCACTGTTGAGTATGATGTTGGCTGTGGCTTTTTCATATACGGCCTTTATTATGTTGAAGTACTTTCCTTCTATATCCATTTTATTGGGAGTTTTCATCATAAATGGATGTTGGATCTTGTCAAATTCTTTCTCTGCATCTATTGAGATGATCATGTTTTCTTATTTCTAATTTTGTTAATGTGGTATATCACTTTGATTGATTTGTCGACATCGAACCAAGCCTGCATCCCTGGAATAATTCTCACTTGATCATGGATTATGATCCTTTTGATGTATTGCTGTACTTGGGTTGCCAAAGTTTTGTTGGGGACTTTTGCATCTATGGTCAACAGTGATATTGACCTGCTATTTTCCTTCTTTGTGCTGTCCTTGTCTGGTTTTGGTATCAGGGTAATGTTGGCCTTATAGAATGAGTTAGGCAGCATCCTGTCTTCTTCAATATTTCAGAATAGTTTGAGAAGGATAGGTATTAAATCTTCTTTGAATGTTTGGTAGAATTCACCAGAGAAGCCATCTGATCCTGAACTATTGGTTTTGGGAGGTTTTTCATAACTGTTTCAATCTCTTTACTTTTGACCAGTCTATTCAGATTGTTTATTTCTTCTTGATTCAGTTTTGGGAGGTTGTATGATTCTAAGAATTTATCAATTTCTTCTAGGTTATCCAATTTGTTAGCATATAGCTTCTCATAGTAGTCTCTTATAATCCTTTGTATTTCTGTGATATCTGTTGCAATTTCCCCTCTTTCACTTCTAATTTTATTTATTTGAGTCTTCTCTCTTTTTTTCTTCATGAGTCTGGCTATGGGTTTGCCAATTTTCTTTATCTTCTCAAAGAATCAGATCTTCATTTCATTGATCCTTTCTATTTTTTTTTTAGCTTCTATTTCATCTATTTTTGCTCTGATTTTTATTATTTCCCTCCTTCTACTGACTTTGGGCTTTGTTTTTTCTTTGTTTTCTATTTCTTTTAGGTGTAGTTTAAGATTACTTACTTGAAATTTTTCTTGTTTGTTGAGGTAGGCCTGTATTGTTATAAATTTCTCTCTTAGTACTGCTTTTGCTGTATCCTGTAAGAGTTGGTAGGTTGTGTTTTCATTTTCCTTTGTACCCAGGTATTTTTTGATTTCTCCTTTGATTTCTTCATTGATCCAATAGTTGTTCAGTAACATGTTGTTTAATCTCTACGTATCTGTGACTTTCCCAGCTTTTGTCTTGGAATTTATTTCTGGTTTCATAGCATTGTGGTCAGAAAAGATGCTTGATACCAGTTCCATCTTAAATTTCTTGAGGCTTGCCTGGTTTCCCAACGTATGGTCTATCTTTGAGAATGTTTCATGTGCACTTGAGAAGAACGTGTATTCTGCTGTTTTTGAATGGAATGTTCTCTATATGTCTATTAAGTCCATCTGGTCCAGTGTTTCATTTAAAGCCACTGTTTCGTTGTTGACTTTCTCTCTGGATGCTCTATCTGTTGATGTAAGTGAGGTGTTGCAGTCCCCTGCTGTTATTCTGTTGCTGTCAATTTATCCCTTTATGTCTATTAATAGTTGCTTTATATACTTTGGTGCTCCTGTGTTAGGTGCATATGTATTAATATCTGTTATGTCTTCTTGGAATGTCCCTTTTATTACTAGATAATGTCCATCTTTGTCTCTTATTGCCTTTTTTATCTTGAAGTTTGCTTTGTCTAAGTATTGCAACATGAGCTTTCTTTTGTTTGCTATTTGCTTAGAGTATCATCTTCCATTGCTTCACTCTGAGCCTATTTTTTTTTTTAGGTTGGCACCTGAGCTAATAACTGTTGCCAATCTTCTTTTTTTTTCCTGCTTTTTCTCCCCAAGTTCCCCCCGTGCATAGTTGTATATTTTTTAGTTGTGGGCCTTTCTAGCTGTGCTATGTGGGACACCACCTCAGCATAGCCTCATGAGCAGTGCCATGTCCACACCCCAGGATCCGAACCAGCAAAACCCTGGGTCGCCGAAGTGGAGGGCGTGAACTTAACCACTCAGCCATGGGGCTGGCCCCTGAGCCTATTTTTGTCTTTAGAGCTGAGATGTGTTTTCTGGAGGCAGCGTATTGTTGGTTTTTGTTTTTTAATCCCTCCAGCCACTCTGTATCTTTTGATTTGTGAATTCAGTCTGTATACATTTGTAGTGATAATTGATGTATGAGGGCTTAATACTTCCATTTTATCTCTTGTTTTCCAGTTGTTCTATATTTCCATTGTTTCTTTTCCCTTGTATTTCTGACGTCCCTTTCAATTTAGTGGTTTTCTGTGGTGATTTTCTCTTTATTTATTATTTGTCACTGTGCTCCAACTTTTTGTGTTGTGGTTACCATGAGGTTTGTATAAAAGATCTCATAGATGAGATTGTCCATTTTCTGGTTGCCTCTTACCTCCATTAGCCTAAGCAGGTTCCATCCCTGTCCTCTTCACCTCCTAAATTGTTAATGTCACAAATTATCCTTTTTTGTGTTGTGAATTTGTGACTAAATTGAAGTGTTTGTAGTTATTTTTGGTGCTTTCTTTCCTTTTATCTTTTATTTTATAATTAAGTGTTTGCTAACCTATTCTGATACGAAGCTGAAATTTTCTGATTTTGTCCGTCTGTTTCCCTCCTTGCTCAAAGCTTTGTAGACCTTTACCTTTTTGTTACAGGTAGTAGGACTCCCTCCATGGTTTCTTGTAAGGCAGATATAGTGGCAATGAACTCTCTCCTCTTTGATTTACCTGGGAAAACTTTTATTTCTCTGTCATATCTGAAGGAGAATTTCTCTAGATAGAGTGTTCTTGGCTGACTGTTTTTGCCTTTCAGTATTTGGAATATTTCATTCCCTTCTCTTCTAGCTTGTAAGGTTTCTGATGAGAAATCCTCTGAGAACCTAATGGAGGTTCCTTTGTAGGTTATTTTCTTCTCTTTTGCTGCTGTTAATATTTTTTTTGTCATTGACTTTTGACAATATTATCTAACAAATATATATCAGGACTATACACTGAAAGCTGTAAAACATTACAGGGAGATTTAAAAAGGCCTAATTAATGGAGGAAGATACAAAGATAATAGAATGGAAGACTCATTATTTGAAAAATGCCATTTATCCCCAAATTTATCTATAACTTCAATGTAATTGCAAACAAAATCCCAAAGGGTATATTTGTGAAAAAAGGCAAGCACATTCTAAAATTTATATGGAAATGCAAAAAGCCGAGGACTGCCAAGACAATTTTGAAGAACGATGAGAGGACTTGCTCTATCAGACATCAAAACTTATGATAAAACTGGAGGAATTATGATAGCAGGGTGTTGGTGTAAGCATAAAGGAATGGATAGATGCAACAAACTAGAGAGTTCAGAAATAGATTGACACATGTACGGAGAGTTGATTTATGGCAACTATAGGAAAACTATCGTCTTTTTAATAAACAGTGCTAAGCCAATGTTATATGCATACAAACAAAACAAAACAAGGCTTGATTCCTATATCTCACCGTCCACAGAAATCAACTCCACATGGATTGTAGATCGAAATGTGAAAGGCAAAACAATCAAGTTTTTAGGAAATATCAAAAATATTATTTTCACTGTTTTTAGGTTTGGAAAAATTACACAAAAGCGCTAATCGTAAATAAAGCATTGAAGAATTTAACTACTTAAAATTAAAATCTCTTATTCATCCCAAGACACCATGAAAGAATGAAAAGGCAAACCAAGATTAACAGTATACATATGTATGTATATATGCATATGTGTGTATATATACACACAGGTATCACGTATGTAGTTACGTATGCATATGTATATACACAAACTCAACTTCAGAATGTATAATGCAGTCATCAAGTCAAGAAAAAAAAAAGGCAGACAACCTTTTTTTGAGGTAGAGATACATGCCAGAGTCTTGAGTAGGCAAGACAAAAAAGAGGACATCCATACAAGCAATAAACGTAAAAACATGTTCAACCTCCTTATTTACCACTCTTTATAAAAAAAAAAAAGCAAATTAAACCTGCAATTAAAACTACACCTCAACAAAACGACTAAAAATTTAAAGTCTGGTGTTTCTACATGAGGATGAGAATATGAAGCATTAGAAATTTTATACATTGCTAGTGAGAATATAAATTGGGACATTCACATTGGAAAATTGTTGTATGTTATCTACCATAAAATGAACAAATGTAAACTATAGGATCAACTAATTTCAGTCCTATATATATGCCTGACTGAAATGCTTACATATATGCTGAATGTCATAAATGATATCTGAAGTTCTCATCAACAGAATGAATAACACAATTGTGTATATTGATAAAATAGAATATTACACAGCAATACATATGAATAAGTTATCACTGAAACCAACAACTTGAATAAATTAAAAATCATAATGTTGAGCAAAAGAGGCCAACATAAAACAAAACATGCTCTATAATTCAATTTATACAAAGACACAAAACAGAAAATAGTAATCTGTGGTGTTAGAAATCAGATAAAAGTTTCTGTATTAGTTATCTGTTACTGCATAACAAATTTACCCCGAACAACAACATTTATCATCTCAGAGTTTCTGTAGTCCAGGATTCTGGGTGTGGTTTGGCTGGGGCCTCTGCTTCAAGGCCTCTCACAGGGTGCAATCAGGGTACTGACTGGGACTGTAGTCATCTCCAAGCTCAACTGGGGAAGGACCCACTTCCCAAGCTCTTTCAGGTGATTATTGATAAGACCTATTTCATCATGAGTTATTGGACTGAAGACCTCAATTCTATGCTTACTGTTGCCGTGAGACTAACCTGGATACCTTGCCATTTGGCCTCTACACCATGGCAACCTATTTCATCAAAATGAGCAAGTCAAGAAGGCAACAGAGAGAGAGAGAGTACTAACAATATGGAAATCAGTCTCTTGTAATCTAATCATGGAAGTGACATTGAATCACTTTTACTATATTCTATTTGTTAAAGGCAAGTTGCTAAATTAAGCCCAAACTTAGGAGGAAAGGATTATATAAGGGTCTGAATACTAGGAGGCAGGAGTCATTGCCAAAAACTGCCTGTCAGTTTTCTTGTGGGAGAAGGGAAGTAGTTGAAATTTGGAAGGTGCTATGAGAAAGCTTCTTGGGGTATTTGGTAATAATCTCTTGCTTGACTTTGGTTACGGCAGAAGGGTATATCTACTTTTTGAAAATCATCTCCTGTAAGAGTATTATTCAGTTACTTCTCTTTAAGTATGTGATATATAAATTATTACTACTTTTAAAATAGAAAATTTTTAGGCCTGGAGTAGAAATTAGGAAGGCAAGAGTGAATACTCTTGGCAACTTTGAAGTCTAGTATCAAGACATAAAGACATGAAAACAATAATTTTAGAAAATATAGGGTGAATTGGAACTCCTTTATGGGACTAGCCATGCAATTAAAGATCCTGTTCTGGAAATTGCTGAGTTTGTAGGGTGAGGGCCTGACTCTTCAGAAATAAAAGGAACCCATTTAGTCACACTATTGATGACAGAGCATGTTGTTGCTATAGGACAATAAACAAAAAGTCTTTGCAGCATATTGATCAAGGAACACAGGGAGTAGTCAAAGTATTAGAGAATCCTTCTACCAGTTAAGTGATTGCAAAGCATGACAGTGAAACAGAGCACCCAGATTTCACATTCTGGCTCTTCCACTTGCTCACTAGACACCTTTGGGGAAAGCCTCAGCCCTCTGAACTTCATCTACATTTGTAAAGTGGGCATAATATACCCTAAGTTGCAAAGTTCTTGCAAATATCAATGAGTGAAGGTATGTTAGGAATGTATTGTAGAGCTCAGCACATAGTCGATACTCAAAGCATTCTTTGAATTTTGTTTTTATTATAGAGGTCAATCTGTGGAGACTGATAATGCCCTGCATTTCACCACTGACATCATCAGAGAAGTGGGGAATGATGGAAGAAGTGCTCTGCTGTTTGCCAATACTAGCCTATATTTTGTGCCACAGAAAAGTATAGAAGTCCCACCAGACTTCAGCTGATGTACATGTGCTTTGAGTAACCCTGAGACATAGAATGGATTTGTGATTTTATTTCTATAGACAGGTTGTTCTGAGGGTGCAGCTTATCATGGCATCTAAGCCCACTATTTGGCCCCCCATGTCGGGTGCAAAAGAAGACTGAGCATCTGTTGTGAACTAGAATGCCTTAAAGACTATTTACAAGATTTCTCAGCCTGTGGTGGTTGTAAGTATTGTAGGGTTGTATCACACAGGATAATTCACTTGATGAACTGCTTGGAGAGATCCTTGGTGAGTGAAGTCCTGAGCTAGGGGCCATTGGCTCAACGGCAGTTGTGTTTCAGATTCTCACCACTCCTCCAGGAACACATGGAAAGAGACTCCAAATTTCTTATTAAATAAACTTTCTAATTCTAATTCTCATCGCAAAATTGCAACCTTAACTACTTCGGTCCCCAAATAGAATGACTACCACCCTATTCTTTTCTTTTTACCCATCTTCAAGGCAAAAATATATTGTCTCAATTTCTTTTTTTTTTTTACTTTTTTCTTCCCATCTCTTTAACTGATTGCTCTCTGGTTTTAAAACTCAACATTCCCCTTAACTGCTTTTGTTATATTTACCAATGACCTTCAGTTTGTTTGATTCAACCAGTGTTTCCTTGTATCCATCTTAGTCCCCTGCTTAGCATCATATCTCACAGTTGACTTATCCCTGCTCCTTCAGGTACTTTCCTTCCTGGGCTTCTGTGGCACCACACTCTTCTGGGTTTCTTTCTATCTTCTCTTCAGCTTCTTCCCAGTCTCCAACTTCTCTTCCAGGCATCTTAATTGTGGACCCTTCCAGGACTTGGCTCTGGGATCTTTTCTCTCCTCTATTTATACCCCCTCGAAGTGATTTCATCCAATCCCAGGACCTCAAATGCTACGTTTATTCTGATATCTCTGAAATTCATATTTCTTGCCTTAATACACTTCTGAAATTCAGACTCATAAATCATATAACTACCTGAATTTTTCTGTTGACAGTTGTCTCCTTAAAGTTACTGTGTTCACAATAAGAGTCTTGATCAATCCCCCTCCTCTGTCTGCGATGCCTGCTGCTTCTTCACCCAGCTAGCTCCTTTTCTCCTTCAAGGCTCTGCACGATGTCAGTGCTCAAAGAGGTCTTCCCTGACTATCTTGTCTCCTGTTGCCCCTCCTCTTTTGATCTCACCTTTTTTTGTTGTTTGATTCCTGAATAGAATATTAAATATTTTGTTCATCTATATTTTTACTTGTTATTGCCTTCTTATATTAAAATAGAAACCTGTAGAGTAGGAAAGCTTATCTAGCATTTTTGCTGCCAAATTTCCAGCAACAAGAACAGATGTGAAACATAGTAGGCACTTAACAAATACTTCTTAATTTCATTAACAGAAAAAAATTAACAAAATGCTTATTTGTTTATATATATAAGCTTATATACATACATACATATATATATATATCTTGGCCCAGTGTTATCATTACATGGCTTTAGCTAGCCTTTATGAAAATTCTGATTAGGTCACTGTGTCTTGGTGTTGCAGATTGTCTTATAAGCTGGCATATCTAAATTTTACCAAGCCCATGTGTATTGTTCAACATAAAGAATGGGTGATATCAGTTACATAAAAAAAAGGTCTTAAGAAAAATAGAGACAATTTACCGGGACTCATGGGCAGAAGAGGTGAACATAGAAGCAGCATCACCAACCACTAGCACTCTTTCTATGCTGATCCTCAGGCAGGGTTCTTAGACTTCTGTTTTACTTCAATGTAGATGAGATTGCTAGTAGATAGAAAGTAATATTCCTCTCAGAACATATTTAACTGATGAGATCACTTGAATTAGTTGTGATTCAAGCACCTTCAGAATAAATAAGTGAGATGCAGAAGCCATAGCCTTTTTAGCAGGCTCATAAAACTATACTTAAAAAAATCTATTCACTCCTCCCCATACTTGTATCCAACAAGGTGTCCAGGCTGGAGTAAGTGTCCTGGAGGAAATAACACCTAAACTAACCTGTGGGATCCACGGGAACTACCAGTTAAAGCACATGGGCGTGTTGGGATTGGAAGTAGGAGCCTTGAAAATATGGTTTTAGTTAAGTAATTTATTTAAATAATCTCCTGAAAAGCTTCAGTTATACCAGGAACATTCATAAAAGTTTTAGTCCAAGTTTCTGGGCTTTTGAGATGAACTCTTCACTGACTTCTATAAAGCATGAAATAGAAGCATCAAAAACATCATAAAGGAGATAGTTTTTGGTGTTTTGTCTTCATAGTACCTGGAGTGATGAATCATTGCTCCTTCTTATTTTATATTACTCTGAATAAATTGAAATTAGCAAGAGAATATTTTTGGTTTCCATTACTTCTAAGGAAACGGATTTACTCAGTTGTAAAGTTTTAAATAATAATCCCAGTATAACAGCAATATGGACTCTAGATGTTAAAATAAATTTTGGGGACCTAACTCCCATTTCTTTTCATCTAAATTAGGTACTTTAGGAATTACATAAAAGAGATTGGGAAAATAGTTTTTTGCCAGGAAATATAAAGATGTTTCAAATCTTTCAGATAGAGTCTGTTAAACACTTGCTCAAGCAATCACAATTACACCAAATTGTAAACTGATGGCAGCAGAACTGCTCATGACTCTAGAATTGTGGGAGTGTCTAATTCCATTTGCCTGGCCTACAAGGCCCTTCTTGTCTTGCCCTGAATCTCATTTCCAGTCTCATTTTCCATTCCCACACATCTACCCACTGGTTTAGTCAATTGCAATACTTCTACAACACCTTTAGAAGACGCGAACTGTCTAAGATTTCTAACTTGGCCTGTACAGGTCTTTCCACCTGCATGATCCCTTCACCTCTACAAGTCCACAGACTATAACTTCTTTAAGTACCAACTTTTTTCATCCTACCACTATTTTTCACAGTGGAACATAGTCTCTTCTTGCTCTGATGTTGCAGGGTACTTGAGCCCATTTATTGGACTTACCGCATTTTCTTTTATGTTATGGCTTTTGGTTTCACTCCTAGCAGAGATTATCATCTTGGTTGCATTTATATTTTTACATGTTTTTGTGCCCCTCCAGAAAGTCATCTTCTTGAGGGCAGGGATTGTTATATTGAACTCTGCATCAACAAACAAAATACAGTATCTGACATTTAGTAGATTCCCAATAAATCTATGTTGGATTTAATTCATAGCATTTGTGTCCCTAAGATAGCCCAGGACTGATAAAAATTTGCTAAAGAAATAATTGTCCACTTATTACGTGCTCCAACTCTCTTCTAAGCATTGTATTAGATATTTTACACACATTGACAGCATCATTCACTCTTTTAATAGCTAAAGAAATGGAGGTCCTGAGAGGGGTTAATGTAAATACCAAAGCTGAGGTTTGAATTTAGGATTGTCTTCAAACCTTGTGTTTTTTGCTCTAATATTTAGCTATGTATAGTGTAGCTGAAATAGTGAATGAACAAATGAATGAATGAAAAGCAGACACCAAAATCATTCTTTGTAATACACTTTCTAGGTTGACTGTAAAAATGACTTGTGGATCTTTGCACTTACTGAGCTTCTGAGCAGCACTGTTGCCCTCTACAGCATGAGCTCCATCAATCACCAGTTCTGAAGCAGCTACAGTGTCCTTCCAGGCACTAAACCATCATGTTCCATTGCATTAAAGGAAATGGTAACTAAGACTGTTTCTCTTTCCTGTGATTCAAAATCATGGTTGTGGATAAGAAGATAGGAGGCCAAAGAGAATGTTCATAAAACTCGTTTCTAAGTGAGATCTGGAATTCGTCTTGTAGAGTGCTTCTCCTTCATTAGATAAGATCCAATAATGTCTTGTTGTTTTCAGTGTATAGGTCTTTCATCTCCTAGGTTAAATTATTCCTAGGTGTTTTATTCTTTTTGTTGTGATTGTAAATGGGGTTGCATTCTTGACTTCTCTTTTTGCTGGTTCATTATTGGTGTATAGAAATGCAACTAATTTTTGTATGTTGATTTTGTACCCTTCAGTTTTCTGTCATTGTTGATTATTTATAATAGTTTTCAGGTCGATTAGTTAGGGTTTTCTGTATATAGAATCATTTCATCCACAGACAGTGAGAGTTTTATTTCTTCCTTTCCAACTTAGATACCATTTCTTTCTTTTTCTTGCCTAATTACTCTGGTTAAACTTTCAGTACTCTATTGAATAAAAGTGGTGAGAGCAGGCACCCTTGTCTTGTTTCTGTTCTCAAGGAATGGCTTTCAGTTTTCCCAATTAAGTTTGATGTTGGCTGTGGATTTGTCATATATGGCCTTTTTTATGTTGAGGTACTTTCCTTCTATACCAATTTTATTTGTTATCATAAATAGATATTGTATGTTGTCAAATTCTTTCTCTGCATCTATTGAGATCATTATGAGATTTTTATTCCTGATTTTGTTAATATGATTTATCACATAGATTGATTTGCAGATACTGAACATCCCTGCATACCTGGCATAAATCCCACTTGATCATGGTGTATGATCCTTTTAATGTATTGTTGTATTTGATTGACAAATATTTTGTTGAGAATTATTGCACCATGTTTATCAGTGATGTTGGCCTGTAATTTTTTTTCTTGGTGTATTGCTTGTGTGGTTTTGGTATCAGGGTAATGTTCACCTCATCGAATGAGTTTGTCAACATCCCATCCTCTTCAATGTTTTGGAATAATCTGAGAAGGATAGGAATTAAAACTTCTTTGAATGTTTGGCAGAACTAACCAGAGAAGCCATCTGGTCCTGAGTTTTTGTTTTTTGGGAAGTTTTTGATTACTGTTTCAATCTCTTTCCTTGTGATTGTTTTATTTGGATTCTTTATTTCTTCTTGATTCAGTTTTGGGACATTGTATGATTCTAAGAATTTATCCATTTCTTCCAGTTTATCCAGTTTGTTGGCATATAACTTTTCATAGTATTCTCTTATAATCCTTTTACCTCTGCAGTATCAGTTGTAATTTCTCCTCTTTCATTTCTGATTTTATTTATTTGAGTCTTCTCTCTTTTTTCTTAGTGAGTCTAGCTATTTGCCAATTTTGTTTATCTTCTCAAAGAACCAGCTTAGTTTCATTGACCCTTTCTACTGATTTTTTAGTCTCTACTTCATTTATTTCTCCTCTGATTTTTATTATTTCCTTCCTTCTACTGACTTTGGGCTTTGTTTTTTTCTTCTTTTTCTCGTTCTTTTAGGTGTAATTTGACTACTTATTTGAGATTTTCCTTGTTTGTTGAGGTACGTCTGTTTTTCTATAGATTTCCATCTTAGTACTGCTTTTGCTGTATCCCATACATTTTGGTATGTTGTGTTTTCATTTTCATTTGTCTCCAGCTATCTTTTGATTTCTTCATTGATCCAATAGTTGTTCAATAGCATGTTGTTTAGTTTCCACATATTTGTGACTTTCCCGCCTTTTTTCTTGTAGTTGATTTCTATTTTCATAACATTGTGATTGGAAAATAAACTTGATATGATTTCTATTGTCTTAAATTTATTGAAGCTTGCTTTGTTTCCCAACATGTAATCTGTGTCTGGATGATCTATGCATTGATGTAAATGGAGTGTTAAGGTCCCCTACTATGATTGTGTTGCTGTCATTTTCTCACTTTAGGTCTGTTATGGTTGCTTTACCTACTTTGGTGCTCCTATGTTAGGTGCGTATATATTTATGAGTGTTATATCCTCTTGGTGGAATGTCCCTTTTTATCATTACATACTGCTGCTCTTTGTCTCTCATTTTCTTTTTCATCTTGAAGAATGCTTTGTCTAATGTCAGTATGGCAGCACTTACTTTTCTTTTGTTTGCCATTTGCTTGGATTATCATCTTCAATCCTATCACTCTGAGACTATGTTTGTCTTTAAAGCTGAGATGTGTTTCCTGGAGGCAGCGTATTGTTGGGTCTTGTTTTTTAATCCATCCTGTCTCTTGATTGGAGAATTTAGTCCATTTACACTTAGAGTGATTATTGACATATGAGGGCTTAATATTGTCATTTTATCTCTTGTTTTCCAGTTCTATATTTCCACTGTTTCTTTTCCCTTTTATTTCTCACTGCTATTTCAATTTGGTGTTTTTTTGTGACGGTTTCCTCAGTTTTCTCTTTATTTATGATTTGTGGCTTTATTCTGATTTTTTGTTTAGTGGTTACCATGAGGTTTGTATAAAATATCTCATAGATGAGACAGTCCATTTTCTTATAGCCTCTTATCTCCATGAGCCTATACAGATTCCATCTCCTTCCTCTTCCCCTTCTATGTTTTTGTTGTCACAAATTATTATTTTTTGTGTTGTGAGTTTGTGACCAAATTGTAGTGCTTATAGTTAATTTTGATGTTTTCTTTTCCTTTATATTTTATTTTATAATTAAATGTTTGCTAACCTATTCTGATAGAAAGCAGCAATTGTCTGATTTTGTCTGTCTATTTATCTCTTTTCTCAAAGCTTTGTAAGCCTTTGCTTTTTTGTTTCAGGTAGGAGGGCTCCCTTCAGCATTGCTTATAGGGCAGATCTAGTGGCAGGGAACTCCCTCAACTTCTGTTTGTCTTGGAAAGCTCTTATTTCTTTCTTGTCTGAAAGATAATTTCACTGGATAGAGTATTCTTGGCTGAAAGGTTTTGTCTTTCAGTATTTTGAACATATCATTTTATTCTCTCCTAGCCAGTAATGTTTCTGCTGACAAATCCACTGAAAGCCTGAAGGGGGTTCATTTGCAAGATATTTTCTTCTCTTTTACTGTGCTTAGTATTTTTTCTTTGCCATTTTTTGCCAGTTTTAATAAATGCCTTGGAGAAGGTCTTTTTGCATTGATGTAATTAGGAGTTCTGTTAGCTTCATGTTCTTGCATGTCAAGTTTCTTCCCCAGGTTTGCAAAGTTTTCAGCTTTTATTTCTTCGAATAATCTCTCTGCTCCTTTCCTCCTTCTGAGATACGTGGAATCCTTATGTCTCTTTTCCTAATTGAGTTGGATGCTTCTTGAAGAATTTCTTCATTTTTTATAAACATTAGTTCTCTCTCCTCACCCACCGAAATCATTTTTCTGTTTCCATCTTTGAGTTTATTAATTCTCTCCTCCATAAGGTCTACTCTATTTTAATGCTTTCTACATTATGTTTTTATCTCATTAATTGTGTTTTTCATATCCAGAATCTGTTCAGGTTTTTTTTAGGGGCTTCAACCTCTTTGGTGACGTATTCCTTCTCTTCATTAATTTATTCTTGAGCTCACTGAACTCTCTTTCTGAATTTTCTTGTAATTTGTTGAATTTCTTTATGACAGCTATTTTGAATTCTCTGTCAGACTGTAATTGTCTATGAATTCAGGTTTGATTTCTGGAGAGTTGTCATTTTCTTTCTGTTCTGCTGTGTTATGTAGTTCTTCATGGTGTTTGATGAATTGATCCTCGGTTGGCATATTTGTAGTAGTAATTATCTTTTGTTATTTGGGTACTGCTTTGGTTACTTTGGTTCTGGTCATCTGAGTCTCATCGTCCTCCACTGACTCACTACTGACTCAGATGCTGTTGTCCTATGCACCAACTGCATTGCTGTTTCTGAGTTGTCCAGGGTGCTGGTGGCATTGCTGCCAGGGGCCCAGGGTTTACAGGAGTCACTGTCACTACTGGAGGCCCCAGGACCTGGGACTTTTATACAGCCCCTGCTGCTGATGGAGTTGGTGTCAGGAGTAGTACCACGGGTGTCTGGTGCTTGCTCTTGTGCAAGTCAGGTGGCCACTGCTGCCCCCACTGCAGTGACCATCTTGGGGGGTGTTGCTGCTGTCTGCTGCTGCTGCCTGTTGCATGTTTGCAAGCATGCAGGGCTACCACTGGCTGCTGACACTGCTCTGCATATACGGTCATACAGGTCAGCATTCCATTATTTTTTAGATGTGGGATGTACCTCAGTTGCACTTGAGAAGTAACTGGCATCAAATCTATATTACCTCTTAAAGGGCATCATTGGACTGGAACACTATGGGAATAGTTCTCAGGTCTGGACTACTGTCAACCTCCCTCCAACCTCAGTGAGATGGTGCTGAGGGAATCTTAGAAAGGTTTAAAAGTATGGGTATTCTAAGTATCCAAGTCCAAATGTATGGAAATATTGGACAACCCCATCTAAGATTACTCTAAGGTGGTGGAGAAATAGACACATGCTTAGCTGTTAAAGTTGTTAAATACAAAATCTCTACTTATTGACATTTAGGGATTTTCAGAAGTGAACGCTTTCTCTTTTATAAATCTGAGAAGAACTGCTTAGTGAAAGATTTAAAAAGAAATCTGAGGAGTAAATAAAGAGATAACTAAAGGAGAAGAGATTGTAACAACTAAAAACAATAAAAGTTCAGGGTTTGCACAGTTCCTTAACGTAGCTGGCAATGTGTTCATTGTGGGAATATATGGTGCTGCTAAGCTAGTTAGTGTAGGGGAGAAAATTCTGAATTAGAATTGAAATAGGCTTCAAAATTCTTGGTATGAAATTATGAAATGAGGCTTCTTTTGCTTTATTAGTGTAATGCTGTGGCTCACTTTTGAAGCATGTTTCATGCTTTTTTCATTTAATAAAAGTTTTAAACATAAAAGGTAATTTCAAAAGGATATCAGGACATGTAATATAGAAAAAAAATTGCAGGTTGATAGGAATAATTAACCAAATGGGAAACAAGTTAGAAGATGTCATGGAAGAGAGATAAAGTTTACAATATCGTCAAAACAAATAAAATACTTTCAAATAAAATTATCAAGAAGTACATAGTATTTATATAAACAAATGTTAAAATGTTCTGAAAGAGACAAAAATTTGTAAAAACGAATAGAAAAACTGTCAATCCTTATAAGTCAGTGTATACATTTAATATGATTCAAATAATTAAGGCAAAAAGATTTTTTGATGGTAGAAAAACTTAATTTGATGTAGATATGCAAAAAGCAAAGTAAGGATATCCAATGCAATTTTGAATAAAAGATAATAAATGAGGGGGGACTTGTTATAATTGTATGATAAAATATCCCAACAATTAGCACACTGTTAGTGGCACTTGAGTATTCAAAATGCAATAAAAAAGACTTAAAAGTTAAGAAATAGAATTAAATTCACATTAAAATTTAGTATATGATGAATTTGGTGTTTTATATTAGTGAAAGAATACGGAATATTGTTAATTGTATTTGGACTGTAGGCACCTACATGAAAAAAAAAGTTGAAACTTTCCTCATACCTTTTATGAAAATAAATTTCAGATGGATTGAATTGAAAATTTAAAAATTCAACCAAAAACTTAGATAATATATCTGAGCTATAAGAAATAGTATTGTAGTAAAGAGACCTTTTTAAAGCGTGACATGGAAGAAAGACATAAAATAAAAGATTAATAAATTTATCTGCATACAATAATGAAATTCTTCATTAAAAATACATATGCAGATACAAAATGGCAAGATGAAGAAAATATTTGCAGTTTATATCAGACAAGAGATAATTTCCTTATGGTAGAAGGAGCTCTTTACTTATTGTGAGAAAAAAACAATGACCCCATGAAAAAATGGGCAAAAATAGTAGAAGAAAGTAAAGATGTTCACATTTACTGATAATAAGGAGAATGCCAATTAAAACCACGAATTACCTGGTTCACTCCTAAAATTAGCAAGAAACAACACATTTGTTGGCATACTGGGTTGGCAAGGGTTTGGGGAAACAAGCAATTTCTCATATTTGCTAGGGATAGTGCAAATTGGTAAAATTATATATCAAAATTATAAATGCACAAAACACTCTGACCCAACAAGTCCACATTTAGAGCTCTATCTTATAGATATTATTTGTCCTAGTGGAAAATGACACATCTACTAGGATATTTGTTGCAGCATTGTTGTAATGACAAAAGTTTGGAGCAACTCTGAAGTCCGTCTATCGGGGACTGGTAATGCAAATCGTGGGATATGTGTATAAAGGAAGACTCTACAGTCACTGAAAGAAAACAGAAACACTATCTTAACTCATATGAGAAAATCTCCAAGATTCATCGTGAAGTTAAAGAAGCAGAAACTGTATAATTTAATTTATCACAGGGATAAAATAGTAATTTACCACAGTTCCAACCTGCTTTGTTATGAAACTCTGCCTCCTTATTTGCTTACCAGCATAAAATGCCTTTGTTTGGTCTCTGCAGCTCTATCACATGCCCGGTTTCTGTTGAACCCTGGAGGCCAGTACAATCCTGCATTCCATGCAGACCTTCCTATCTGATCTAACTTAACATAAACAACTTACATGTGCCCAGTTGAGCACTAATGTGACAGAGTTTTAGATGTAGTCCCCTACTAAATACTTGTCTAATAAATAAACGACCTATTGATTTGCAAAACCTGATACATAGAAATTATTCAGAAAATAGTACATGAAATAAATATTTTTTCAAAATAAAAATATTTTAATATCATTTATATGTACTTCTCTGATCAAAAAATAATTCTCACTTATTGAAAGTAATTTCATAAAGCCCATAAAACTATGAAAATACCAAAATTACTTTTAAAGACCGGACACTGTTGCTTTGGAAACTCTGTGGTAAAATTTAGCATAGGAGGAAAGAGGCATGCATCTGAAATTGAACTACACATTTTGCATGACACCACTAGGGTTTTAGTGAAGTTTACAGCCAAGCAGCAGTTGGCCATTCCATGAAGTTTTTCTGGCCCATGAAATACAAGTGTTCCCCGGTGGGAAAATGTGGTGTCTAAAGAGAGTCTGCAGAAGCATGTGAGGGACAGTGGTTTAATTGTCTGGACCTTTTTCACACATTCTGCTAGGGATTTAGATTTTTAAAATCAGGCTATTTTTCTCATACAGAAAGGCAGCTGATTTCCTGGAAATGAGGCTGTTATCAAAGTAACTCTTCATTGCTTTCAGTTTCAATCTGAATTGAAATTTCAATCTGAGACTATCAAAAATAATGATCATAAGTCACGATATCAGCCCTGGCAAGAGTCCCACCCGCAGCTTCCCACATTGACCAGCCTGTTTGTAGAAAGATTTAACGGAGCTGAATGCTGTATCCCTGTTCTTGAAAAACAACAACAAAACGGAGGTGCTGGAACTCTCTTAGCCCCTCCAAAGTGCATGCATTTCCAGATAGCCTGTTTTAAAATAATGTAAGGTTTAAAGTAATGTAATAATATGTTTTAAAAGAAGATATCATGTTTTAAAATAATGTAAGGACCTAGTGTAAGACATTCCAGCCAGAAAAACAATCTCTTAGGTCAATTCAAGGCTATGTGAAATGGCATCTGCTGAAATATAATCCAGACTGAAACTGGAAGCAGTGAAGTCCTATTTAGATAACAGGCTCAATTCTAGGAAATCAGCTGCTTTTCTGTTCTAGCAAAACAAGAACATGATTTTTTTTTTTTAAGATTTTATTTTTTTTCCTTTTTCTCCCCAAAGCCCCCCAGTACATAGCTGTATAGTCTTCGTTGTGGGTCCTTCTAGTTGTGGAATGTGGGATGCCACCTCAGCGTGGTCTGATGAGCAGTGCCATGTCCGTGCCCAGGATTCGAACCAACGAAACTCTGGGCCGCCTGCAGCGGAGCGCGCAAACTTTAACCACTCGGCCACGGGGCCAGCCCCCAAAAACATGATTTTTTAAATATTAAAACTTGCAGCAGACTACTTAAAAAGTGTCAGAGGACAACTAAACCACTGTCCCTGAGAGTGCCTGTGCATAGGGTTTATAGATACTTCCTTCCTCCTCTGTCGCCACCTATGTTTCACTGACTAGAAAATTTAATGGCATGTGCAGCTGCTGCTTCGCTGCAAACTCCACCAAAGACCCAGAGCCCTCAACTGTGTGACACAACTGAAGCTGCGTGCCTCTGTCTTTCTGTTACGCCTACCACAGCATGGCTTGATGAGTGGTGCCATGTCCTCGCCCAGGATCCGAACGATTCGGCCCCAGGCTGCTGAAGCTAAATGCGTGCACTTAACTGCTGCGCCACCGGGCCGGCCCTGCAAATGTTTATTATTTGAACATCTCACCCCAAAATTCTTCATAGAAAGGGAAATGTGCATGTTTGTAAAAATTTATTGACATGATAATTAGAGCAGAGCGGGAGAATAAGGACATAAGTCTCAGCAGAAACCTAAGCAATGAAAAATGACTTCAAAATTACTTTGTTGGAGTAATTGTGTTTGTTCCAAAAGTATGGTAGTGGGTAGAGGAAAGCAGACAGAATAGAGGAGAGGAGAGAGTGGAGCCATCAAGGCAGAAAGAGGATGATGTTCAGTGGAGTGGAAGGCTCGTGTTCCCGTCAAAGTGCTGACAGGCAAAGAGGTCTCAGGATCCACTTCCCAACCTCACTCCTGTGGTTGTTGCCAGGATTAATCATCATGAGTTATTCGACTAAAGCCTCATTTCCTCACTAGCTGTTGCCTGGAGACCAGACTCAATTCCTTGCCATCTGAGGAATTTTTTACCATGGCAACTTCTATCAATGTGGCCAAACCAAGAACACAAGGAAGAGTGAGAGAGAGGGAAAACAGTCTTTTATAGCCTAAGCAAGGAAGTAAAAACAACTCATAAATTTTGCCATTTTCTTAGAAGCAATTCACTCAATTCAGCCCACGTTCAGAGGGAGAGGATTGCACAAGGATGCGAATGCTAGGAATGAAATGATACTAGAATCTTTGGGAGTATGTCGGAAGCTGTCTACCAGAGTTTCCCTGTGGGAGGAGTGAGGCAGATGAAATTGCAAAGTGTTAGGACTGAGCTTCTGGGAGTATTTGTAGAAATTTATTCCTTGACTTACATGATAGTACAAGGATAAATCTACTTTTTGAAAATCATCGAATGTAAATGTACAATTTGATTATTTTTCTTTAGGTATATGATTTTTAAGTTAATTTTTTTAAAGTGAATATTTCTAGGCCTGGAATAGAGCCTTGGGTGGGGGTGGGGGGGGCGTGAGTAAACACGATCATTGAGTTAGAAGTCTAGAATTCCAGGTGAGTGGTGATATGGAGTTGGAATAGAAATGATGAGATTTTGTCTGACTCTAGATGTGCTTAAAATTTAGAGCTGAAAGGACATGTTGTTGCATTGAACTGAAGACTGGAGAGAGAAATAGAAATCAAAGATATGTTAAAAGAGTTATTATTTCTTGACATAGGGGGACTGTGGGAAGATCAGGTTTCGGATCACGGGGGAAATCCAGAGTTTCAGTCTGGACATGCTAAGCTTGAGATATTTATTGGACACAGATTGAGATGTCAAACAGGTCGTTGAATTTAAAAGCTTGAAGCTCAGGAGTGAAGACAGAGCTTAAAATATAATTTTGGACGTTATTTATATACATTTACTCTAGCCATGTGCCTGGATTAAGAAAAACAAATCTTGGAACTGAGAAGCTACAATACTCAGCAGAATAAAAAGCACAGAACATGGAGAATTGGAAACTGAAAATATTGCCAGTGAAATAAAGAAAAACAAGGAGTGTATGACAGAGAAGCAGCCAGAAAAATAAAACGCTTCAGAAAGGAAGGGGCAATTTTCCTTATAAAATGTTGCTGAAATATAGAATAATTTGAGGACAGACGGTTGAACACTTGCCATGGTAATGTGGAGAAGATCTTGAGAAGGACTGATTGTGGGGAGGCTGGAAATTGAGATGACGGAGGAGATTGAGTTACCAGTAGGAAAATGTCCTACTGAGGTGAGGAGGCTGAAGTGAGATGATTGAGAGGGTTTTGGATATGAGGAAGTCAGGGAACCAAGAGGTTTCGGGTGTTGGACAGTTGTCTACCAGACGCTAAAGCCCCATAATTGACAACAAGAGCAGTGGTAAAGTGGGGAAGAATCAGGTGCTAAAATCTGCGGCAAATGAAAGGATTGGGAGGTCTAGGACCCCTGGAATAAGAGGCAACAATGAGTAGGGTGTAGACCTTACAGGCTACATGTGGAGACTGGACTTTACATTAACTGCAATGAGAAGCTTTTAAAACATTGTGCAAAAAAGTGACATGACTTAATTTGTGGTTTAAAAACATTCACTGTGACTACTGCATGGATAATAAACTGGAGATAGCCAAAAATGATGATCCCTGGCCATGTCATCAGCCCTCACAAGAGATCAACCTGCAATTTCCTAAAATGACCAGTCTGTTTGCAGAAAGATTGAAAACGCTAAGTGCTATATGTTTGCTCTTGACTAACAACAAAGGAAAGCACTGTAACTCTCAGATACAGTGTTTTTCCTCTTACCCTCAAATTGCACACACTTCCAGTCATTTTTTTGGTTTTTTTCCTTATCAACTTACGCATTTTTAAGTTGCAGGTCAGTAGTGTTGAGAATAGGCATATTGTATACCATTTTCCAGAACTTCTTTCATCTTGAAACACTGAAACGCCACACCCATTAAACAATTCCCCACTTTCCCCTCTCCACAACCGGTGGTAACCACCACTCTACTTTCTTTTTCCTGAATTTGACTGGCTATTATGTTTTACAATGACCTCCTATAAAATTTTTCAGGCCAGAAAAACAATCTCATAAGCCATCCAAGTTCACTGGAAATGGTGTTCCCCATAATTTCAGATGCAACCTGAAAACAGTGGAGAGCTGTTTATCTAACAGGCCCAATTACTGGAAATTAGTTGCTTTTCAGTTTTAGAAAAATAAGAACATGAATTCTTAAAGCTCTAAACTCATAGCAGATGAACCCTGGAAACACTTGAAGAACACTTGAGAAAGTGTTCAAGGACAGGTAAACCACTGTCCCTGAATGGGCCTTTGCAGTCTCTCTAGACAGTTCCTTCTTCCACTGGGAACACCTGTGTTTCATGGACTAGAAAAATTTGATGGCATGTGCAGCTGCCGCTTGACTCAAAACTTCCCCAAAGCCCCAGAGCCTTCAAAATTTCTGTTCAGTTTCAGCTTCATGCCTCTGTCCACCTGTGGTAGATTTTGCCCCAGGGTTCCCAAAGCAAGGGGGTCTGGGCACTATTTGCAACACTCGCCATTTTACATAGAGCCTCCTTCTGTCTTGTTGCAGAATGACTACTGGGCTAACATATTATATAAAAGGCAAAACAAAGGTTTATTGCATTAACAATAGGTCCCCACATTCTTGATATAGAGGAAAATGTGTATGCTTATAAAAATACTGCAAAATGCGTGCTAGAGCAGAGGAGGAGACTACCAGGTTGTTATTCTCAGCAGAAAGCTAAGCAATGAATAATGCTTGCGAACTTGCTTTGTTAGACCATTTTATTTGCTCCTAAATGCGAAGTAACGAATAAAGAGAATAGAATATGTGGAGTAGAGAGAGAATGGATTCACATGGCAGAAAAAGGATGGGCTTCAGATGAGTAGAAGCCTTGTCATTCCCAAGAAATCTCATAGGCAAAGAGATCTAAGGAAACAGATACACCCCCAGCCAACATGTTCAGTAAGATCTTTTGCATGTATACCTGCTTTGGGATAGTCTTGCGTTTGGGAGTGGGAATTACAAGAGGAGCTATATCCAGCTCTCTCTCTGATCAATTACATCCCAAAGCGGAGAGATCATCATCACCATGACTGAAAAACTCATACTGGAAGGGATCAGAAAATGACAAGCATGGTCTCAGCTGGCTCTGGAAAATCACCGAAATATCACCCAAGTATCACTGTATACTTGGAATCAGTTCAAGGAACCGGTCCTTGAACTGCTTTGCCATTTGGGAGGACATGCAGTTTGAGGAGCGATGTTTGAGTTAGACAAATGAGGTTTTGGTGTAATAGGTGTTCTTATTAGAGTGAATCAGTCCATCACGTGAAAGAGAGCTCTGAAAGTGAATGTCAGGAAAAGGAATGGAGGTCCTTTCCTGATATTCTTGGACTGACATATTCTTTATGAAGTCTCATGGGTTATTAAGCACTCATGGGTCTTCTGCATGCTAATTTCTTGCGTGAGTTTGAAACTGAGATGTTCTCTAGATGATGACCCGGAGATGATGTGCTATCAAAACTAGAAATAGTCTCAGAAAAACTGAAAACTTGTAAGCTATCTAAGGTGTTTCAAGTGGGAGATATAAATGCTGTATTCTCTAAGTGGATATTCAAGAATACACACAAACACACAGGTCTCCAAAGAGAAAAATGAAGAAGTGAAAAAAGAAGGTTAAAGCCAGATACATCCATGAATGACAGTATTCTTTTCTACAACAAAAATAACAAGAGAAAATATCCAAAGAAACAAAAACAGATGCTTCATTTCATGAGTCATTGAAACCACAGTATATTATCAATACGCATCTTCCAAATGAAGAAAAGGCAGAGAATAATGTGGTTTGACGAGCTGGTGGAATACCTGGATTGCTCCCCCACCCTGCTGGTGCAAATTGCACTCACAGTACCCTCAGAAAGATTGTTGCCTAGAGACTCAGAGTGGCTCAATAACACATCCTTGGACTTTGTTCTCATTCCTTGTTTCACTCTTCGTTAAATATTATCCCGGCTGAGAGTGAGGTCTTGCATATGCGGAAAAAAAATCCTTGTAGAGTTATAAAACACATGAGTTGTGAATGCCTTCTAAAACCACTCTCAAATTCATCAAGAAAGGATGTTTACTGGCCCAAGCTGCTTCAGCATAAGCTCTGACCTGCTTTTGCCTGATCGATAACCTCTGATGACTCAAGAGTGACCTCTAGGAAGTCAATCTCAAAAACTAAAAGAATAAACATTTAAAAGTATAAGTGAGCAGAGACATCAGCAGCCACACATAGAAAGGTCCTGAGACTGTACAGAACTAGTCCAGGAAGGTCACTAACGAACAAAGAAACTGCAAAACCCACAGCAGTCCCTGGAGGCAGGCGATCCAACCCACTGTTACAACACTACTTTATTTCTAGTGCCCTGTGTTCCTGAATAGATCCTGAGACATGCAAAGAAACAGGAAAATTGACCTAATCATAGGAAAAGAAGTTAGTAGAAACTCTCATGGAGCCCAGGTGGCGAACTTAGCAGACAAAGACTTCGAGACAGTTATTATTAGTATTTCTAACAACTGAAGGTAAGCATGTTTACAGACTCTACGTATGATGAAAATGACTCATGATCTACAGAATACTAATATGGTAGAAGTGATCAGAAAAAAACAAATAGAGGAGGCCAGCCCAGTGGCGCAGTGGTTAAGTTTGCGTGCTCTGCTTGGGCTGCCTGGAGTTCCCCAGTTCAGATCCAGGGTGTGGACCTACGCATTGTTTGGCAAGCCATGCTGTGGCAGGCGTCCCACATCTAAAGTAGAGGAAGATGGGCGTGGATGTTAGCTAAGGGCTAATCTTGCTCAAAAAAAGAAAAGGAAAGGAAAGAAAAGAAAAGAAATTCCAGGGTGGAAGAGTATAAGAACCAGAATAAAAAATATAGTAGACAGTGTAGATCTCAACAACACATTCGAGCCAGTAAAGGAAAGATCTGTGAACTTGAAGACAAATCAGCAGAGATAATCCAACTTAAATAAAAAAGAATTATGAACAGCAGATAGAGCTCCACAGAGCTGCGAGGCACCATCAGGCGTGCCAATGTATATAGAGGTCACATGAGTATATGAAAGAGAAACTGGAAGAAAAGATAGATGAAAAAATAATGACAAAAAGCTTCCATAATTTGATGAAAAACATTAACCTACTCATTCAATAAGCTCCACGAATTCCAAGAAGTATAATACAACAAAATGGGCACCTACATTAATCATGGTCCATTTGTGGAGAGGCAAGATGGGTATAAAACAGAGCAAGCTACTTAGGGCGATGTTTCCTGAGGCCTAACTGCAGGGTGACCGGAATCCTCCCGCCTCCCTCTCTCCCCTGCTTTCTCAGGCTTTAGTGGCTTGAGTCTGGCCCGCCTTTTCTAAATAGCTAAAGATATCTTGACTTACTTTCCCTTTCAGGTTCAGTTTTATGCTCCAGTTCCTTTCTCAGAATGGTGAACACCTTCATTTTCTTTCTGGCTTCTATAAATTAGAAGAAGAGCAGGCAGAGGAAACAGAGCAAGGCTGAGTTTTTGAAGAGATCAGCAGTGCTGTGGAGCAGGTATGTTCATTTACAAACTTTCTTTTACATGCACATTAGGTTTGGGCTTAAAACCCTTGATTTCTGAGGTAAAAGTGGGATGAGAAGAGGAATTGGGAGTAAGGCCACTGTGAGGGCAGCAGCAAGTGGAGAGGAAAGAAAGCTGATGGAGAGGTTAGGGTCTCCTCCTGGCTCTTTACAAGGGCCAGGAGGCATTTTTCTCTGTGACCTCAGCTTTCCTCATAGTACCATGCAGGAGGATCGTCTAATCAATAGTTCTCAACTCTGGCTGCATCCTGAGATGCAGAGATCCTACAGTCCTGAGATTTTAGGAAGTACTGATGATTGCCTCTCTTTCTCTCATCTGATTTAATGATTTGGAAGGGTGGTGGGGGCATCAGTATTGGTTTAAAGACTTCCCGGGTGATTCTAATACGTGGCCCAGTTTGAGAACTCTGGATGGAAGACTACCTCCCAAAGTTCTCGCATCTACAAAGGCCTCTGTGACTCGACTCAGGGAGGTTAATATGCACTGATTTGTTTAACCAAATCCCGTGGACACCTATGACAACATGGTGAAATGTGGCTAAAGGTAAATTCTGAGATCTCAACAAAATGTTCAGAAGTGCTTCTCTCTTCGGATTCAAACTGATTTTCAAAAGGGGAGGCTCAGATCTCTTGAAAGAACCTCCCTGATCAAATGACACCCCTTCACAGAAACGGTTGTTTGCGGATACAGAGAACAAATGGACTTCATCTAGTTGACAGACTGTTATCACCAGAAATGATAGTTTCTTATTTATCTATTAGTCACACTTACTTAGAGATCACCAGAGTGAGGGCTTTTAAAATCCCCGTCTAGGAAGGATTTCAGTACCTCTATGTTAACCTTTAACAGTTCAAAATAAGTCTATCATCAAAATTGAGTCTTTGCATAGCCGGGTTTCTCGTACGAATGTGAGACTCACCAGCGACTCTTGTGAGAGTCACACAGAGATTCTTGGGTGTGGGAATCTGGGGGGTTAACACCCACTCCAGGTGATTCTCATGAACATCCAATTTTAAAAACCACTTCTGAACAGGGGAGAACACTGCTTTGTTGATTGAAATTAAGCTCATGGCTTATGCACAGCTGAGACACCACAGGTCTCATTTTCAAAAGTGGCATTTGCAGTACAAGTCATATCTTCTAACAGTGCCCCGAATCTTCTCTCTGAAGAAGAGGCTACAAGTGCAGAGATTGTAACGTGGCTTTGAGGGGCTCCTTCTCCTCATTCCCCAAAGTCTGAAGAATCCGACAGTGGGTGGTTGAACAGGGGCAAAGCATCTCAGCCGATTATTGTTTTGTTCTGATGAAAAGCTAATTTATATACTCGTGTCTCTGTAACATAGTTCTTGCAGAACGCAATGAAATAAACTGTCCAATGGGCCAATTGGTCATTGTGTTATTGTAGATTAATCTTGATCTAATTCAGGAAACATTTATTGAAAGCTTGTTTTGTACAGGACACTGTGCTAAGACGAGAGCTTGCAACACCTCATTTAAAACTCCAAATAACCCTTCAGGTAGAAGCAATTATTTTAAGCATAATAATTACTGAAAACGTGACGTAGGTCAAATCTTTGCTAAGGTCACATGAGCAGTCAACTGTACACCTGGAAAATTTTCAATGCAAAAGATACATCTTAAATGTGCAAGATTTAAAACCTAACTTTGGAAACATTTCAACTTAATGTTGTTTATATATTCTTGCAGGAAAAATATAGAGATTTCCCAGAGAACCATTTAAATAAAATAACCAAGTAGTTGCCTGGATACCTGTAAAATAATTGTGATGTTAATCTTAATTATATGAAAACAAATTTTGTTTTGAAAAAACGGTTCTGAATTACAGAAAAAATATAAGGTTATAATGACATCCTATATAACTTTAACTGAGATTCACCCTGTGGCAACATTTTGTGACACTTGCATTCTCTGTGTTTGAACAGATGTATACTTTCTTCTATTTACTTCCTTATTCTGATTATTATTTGGCAAGTAAGTAGCAGAGACCATGACCCTTCACCACAAAATACTTCAGCACATATCTCCTGAGATCCTATTCTGCCTTATTGGAAAGGAGCTGCCTTCTTTGGCTCTCCCTCCTTCCCAGCTCCTTTCTCCGGCTCTGGGTCCTATTCTATCACTCAAGTAAACCTGTGCTCAGTCAGGTCATCCTTGGCCTCCTTGCTGACAATTGCTGTGAATTCTCTGGGTATTTAATATCAGTGATCTCTTCTCTCTTCTGGATGCTCAGCTCTGTCTTCCACGCCTCTGAAACCTTATGCTCCCCCAGGACCATCACCCCTTAGATTTCCTCAAGGCTTTTCTTCTTTTGTCTTCTTAAGCTGAATTAAGTCATCTCAACACACGATTCAGTTACCCATATCACTCACATAGACCTCTCTCCTCAGGATGATTTCCATTTAACGAATGTTGACTGAGTGCATTCTGTGAGCCCAGCCTGGGGTCTAAGCAGAGAACAAGATAGACACGGCACTTGTACCCCTAATCTTAGACTTTAGTGGAGATAATAACAAGTGTGATAAACCATAAACTGTAATCCACGTTAGATTGTCTGTCATCTTCCTAATTTGAGATGGTTACTACAAAACATTGGTAACTGTCCCCTAGTGTCCATTCTACCCTTCTCCTATACTCATAGTGCCCCTACTTGTTTGCCGTGCACACGGTTTCCCAGAATAACGATGGCAATTCCAACCTCTCTTGTGGTTGTGTACGATAATGTGAATAACTTAAGAAGGAACTTGTTTTATGCAGATGCGATAGTTCTGAAAAGAGAGGCCTATCTTTCTCCCCGTCCCCACTCTCTGGTTAGAATACAAATATGATGGCACATCATCTCACATCCTGGGCTGCCCCTTATAGACGGCTGAGCATATGGCAGAAAGGTTCTGAGCCTTCAATCCTTTAAGAAACGAAACCACCATACCATCCCTGGACCACTAACCTTGAAATTTATGAGAGAGAGGATTAAATGTAAATCATTTATGAGCCATTTTTTTCTGTTTGTCACAGCTAAGCCTAATCCTAACTGATGCAGTTACCTTAGTATCTCCTTGAGGGCAGAGACTACAGCTCATTTAACTTTTTATCCGAGGACACAAGTGTTACCAGCTACAAACACAGGTTCTTTTACCCATCACACGAGAGAGAGACCAAAATGAAAACAGGAATGCCAGGCTTATGGCAAGGAAAGAGTTTTATCTGAAGGCAGCCAGACAAGGAGATGGGACTTACTTAGAACTCAGTTCCACCTCCTCAAAGGAGAAGAGGCAGGGGGTCTTATTTGAGTTTTCAGGTGTGTGGGGGGAGGCTGTGGCCTTGCAGGTCAGTGCTTTCCCACCAGCCTGCATTTGGCCTCGTGAGGCTGCTTTCAGGCAGGAGGATGGTGAGATAAGGGAATCCGCAGGGGAGTATCCTTGGTCATCTGCCTCTATGGTGGATGGTGGATTCTGGTGTCAGGAAAGTGAGGAGATGGGGTCTGGGAAGCTTCAGCTTCTTGATATTCTCTGGATATCAGGTTCCCTGTAAGAAAACTTCAAAGGACCTGTAACTAGCCAAAACGTTAGCGTGAGGCCACCTGGGCTCTAACAATTTGTAACTTCTATTTGCCTTGTGAAGTTCAGGGATACAAAGGTTTAAAAAAACGATCTTTACATATGAATGTAACTTAGAGAAGCAGGAGAAGGGGATGAGTGCTTTTGGTTTCAGCCCCATATATGCTGGGTTCAATGTAGGGGAACTGATATCAGGGCTGGGATCACAAGCACAGTTTGTGGTGCATAGTAGGTGCTCAAGAGATGTGTTGGAATAAGCAAAAGGCCATAATAAATAGGACTGGATAACAAGCAATGAAATAAGGAGAAGGATATGTCTCATAAACCTGAGGTGAACTGGAGCCCCTGGGGAAGCACTAGCTGTGCTAGGAGACAGCCAGGTCTGCAAAACGCTGAGTGTCTATGGGGTGAGGGCTGGAGTCTGAAGAAAAAGGAGGGGCCCATCAGGTCGTAGTAATATATTAGAAGAAATATTTTTGGGATAGGAGAGTCCGTAGAAATGCCCTGGAAGTTACTGATCAAGGAGTATGGGGTAATCCTTGTTTTGGGGAAAGATTATTTTGCCTGGTAATTGCGTGCAAAGCATAGAACACTAACGCAGACCTTCCAGATTTGAAATCCAGGGTCTACCACTTATTCACTATGTGCTTTGGGCAAATCCCTTGGACTTTCTGAGCCCCATTGATCTCATTTGCAAAGCGGGTACAATAAGCCTACTTTGCAGGGTCTCGTAAGTATCACTGAGGACAGGGATGGAAGCACACACAGGGGAGCTAGCAAATTTTGTACTCTTGATGCTTACTTGAATATTATTATTTTATGGAAGTAAAACATTGGGACTGGTGATACCCTGTATCTCATCCCTAGCTTCATCAAATATTGGGGGAATAATGAAGGCAGCAGCTTGAAGACGGCCAAAACTAGCCTGCATTTCGTGCCACAGAAAAGTACAGAAGTGGTGACATATGTGTGCTTTGGATAAGTCTGAGGCCAGAGAATGACTTTGTGATCTTATTCTACTGTGAGACTCTTCTGGGTTTGCAAGTTATCACTGCGTCCAAGGAGACATCCTGTATGATAAGTGCTCTCCTCAGTGAGCACCCAAAGCATAGATAAACATATCTATATTTATATTTATATATTTATTCATATATATAAAGCTTGCCTCACTTGGTGACCTCTTATCTATTTTATTATTTTTATTTATTTTTAAATTTATTTTTCTTGAGGTATAATTGACTTCTAACATTGTGTAAGTTTAAGGCATAAAACGCGCTGATTTGATACATTTTTATGTTGCAATATGATTACCACCACAGCATTAGCTAACATCTCCATCATTATTGGATTATCATTATTTGGTGGTGGTGACATTAAGATTTGGTCTGTTAGCAACTTTAAGTTTATAATACAGTATTGTTGTCTATCATCACTTTACTGAGCATTAGATCTCCGGGACTTATTTACCTACTAGTTACAAGTTTGTAACCTTGCACCACATACCCTAACTCCCCCACCCCCAGCTTCTGGTAACCACCATTCTACTCTGTGTTTTATGAGTTCAGCTTTTTTTAGATTCCACATATAAGTGATGTCATACAGTATTTTTCTGACTTATCTCAATTAGCATAATGCCCTCAAGGTCCAGGAATGCTGTGGCAAATGGCAGCATTTCCTTCTTTCTCATGGCTGAATAAGATTCCATCGTATGTATGCACCACATCTTCTTTGTGCTTTCATCCACTGACAGACACTTAGGTTGTTTCCACATCTTGGCTGTTGTGAATAACGCTGCAATGACATGGGATTGCATCTGTCTCCTCAGTATCCTATTTTCATTTTCTTTGGACATATCCAGAGGTGGAATTGCTTGATCATATTGTTTCTCTATTTTCAGTTTTGTGAGGAAGCTCCATAGCGCTTTCCACAGTGGCAGAACGTATTGACATTCCCCCCAAAAGTGCACAAGGCTTCCTTTATCCCCACCTCTTCACCAACACTTATCTCTTGTCTTCTTGATAACAGCCACCTCAATAGGTGTAAGGTGATATCACATTGTGGTTTGGATTGACATCTCTCGGATGATTAGTGACGTTGAGCATCTTTTCATGTACCTGTTGGCAATTTGGATATCTTACTGGGAAAAACGGCCATTGTACAGAGTTCATTGACCTCCCCGCCTTCCAAGGACACTGGGCCTGGGCCCTGCACAAAGGAATGTGTCTGGGCTTGGGGTCAAAGATGGCCACTTCGGCCCTGACTCTAAGGCACAAGTTACAAAGAATATGTCCTGTGTCATGTTCCTTGTCTGGGCTGGCCACCCCGACAGGCACCTGACAGGACTTTAGAAACATCCCATCCGAGGGAACAAAAAAGATAGAAGCACCCCATCCGTGGGAACAAGAAGAAATAACTCAAAGTATCCAAATGTCTGAAACCCTGAGTCAGAAGCTAGAGAAACCTTAGGATAAAAGGGAGTCACAGGCATAGAACAATTGCAAGTCTCACTGAGGAAAGGACGCTTCACCTCAGACCCGGACAATCGGCCCTGCCACCCGCCGTATAAACTCTTGTAGATGTTGAAAGTACCGATTTGTTGTTCCCCTTTATCCCTGCTCCTCGTTCTGTGTCCCTTCATCAATAAACTTTGATTGCTTCAACAACCGAGTGGCCTTGGCGGTACCTGTCACTCCTTGGCCTCTGCGGCTGCGGCA